>NC_064440.1:19380536-19705536 GCF_023343835.1 Lagopus muta | reverse complement strand
GATCTAGCTGCGTTTGTATGCATTCCCAATTCCAGAAATTGTGGACTACCTCACAAACATTCCTCTGTGCGTGTGTGTGAAGTTTCTATGTTAGATTGAAGTGTATGATTTTAATTATCCTATACCCTCACAGATTACACTATGGTCTCTCCCTGTCCCTGAAGGCATTCAAGGTCAAGCTGTACGTGGCTCTGGGCAGCATGGTCTGGTGGTTGGCGACCTTGCACATAGCAGGGAGGTTGAAACTAGATGATCATTATGGTCCTTTTCAACCCAGGCCATTCTATGATTCTATGATTCTCTGTAGCAGAAATGCTAAGTCAGGGCTTGAACTAGTGATTGAGCACCTGGTGGGTAAGCAGGGCCAACCGTGTTTTATGTTGATGTGATGGTACAGGGCCTTGGCAATTCTGTCTTGGCCTAAGTAGATTTTAAATTCTTTTGGCTGCATGTAACTTTGAGGTACATGCAACTCGATTTGTTTCAATTTAATTTTAGTTTATAATAAAAACAAGTGACTTTTCCTTGTGGATTAAATTGCCTATGGCTTTACAGTAAGTCATGGAAATGCAAACACAGAGGATGCAGATCATAGTCTTTCAATCACAGTGAGCTTCTAGTGTTAAGAAAACATATAAAATAAAATTCAAGAATACACCAGACCGAGGAAAAAAAGCTATCCCCCCACCCCTGAATATCTTGCTCGTCCTGGTGATGACTCACCATACTCCCCCATTCCTTTTGAGAAATACTAAGATGTCAATCTTAAGACCCAAAGGCACACTGGAGGAGTAAGCACAACACAAGAGAACAGGGAAATTTTGTCTAACAATTTCAACTCTATTTTATAACATCTTCCTGTATGGATTTGGTAATTTTTACTATCAGACTGTTGAAAACCTTAGACTAACAATAAATTAATAGGTCCATATATGCAGTATGTTCCCCTTTGCCAACAGGAAGGCTTTGTGTATAGTATTTGAAATAGACTGGAGGTGTTAAGATGAAGAGTTGGAAGGTAAAACAAGCACAGTAAGATGCCAAGGGTGAAGGACCCGACCACTGCCTAACGCCCCTGTGCACCACTGTTTGAAAGATAACAGCATGCCTTCACAGACCAGTACAGCAAGGATCTGCACAAACTCCATTTGTGGCTCTGTGTTTATGGCTCCTTCTGTACCTTGAAATGTTTACACAGCTGATTGCTTCTGCTTGGCCTCTGGAAACCTCCTCAGGCAATGGATGATGGTCCGAAATGCTTCCTGCAAACAGAGCTTGCTGTCAGTCATTCCAGGCTGTGTTCTCATTGAGGACACAAAAGCAGGATTTCTCAGAAGCTGCTGTTGCTGGGGGCACCTCTGCAGGAACAGCTGATTTTCTCACTTACCATCCACACCTCAAATACTGGCAACTGCTTCTGCTTTCAAAGAAGCTCTTCATACCCCAAGTGCTGCTGCTGCATGTACATATTCCTTCTAGAGCAAGCTGAATGGGAAAAGCATTCTATAATAATCTCTGATTTAGCTTAAAGTGCCTTCTTTTCCTTCATTGCATTTTGTCTATGAGAAGTGTGCTGAGTCTTGTGCAGCTGTGTTCTTGCTCTTATTTGGCACAGACCTCTTCTGAGTTTTGCATCCATACCAAGAGTTTCCATCTTCTTTTTGAAAGGAGTGACAAATGGGTACAGAGCAGGGGAGCTCAAAGCCTGCAGGGATGTGAGTCAGGACAAGGAGAAAAATATTAAGCCAATGAAAAAAGCTGCCTTGGCTTCCAGTGCATATGGTGTGAGCTGGAAAGTGAAAACCCAAATGGAGAATAGAAAAGGGGGACAAAAATTCAGATTAAACTGCTGCCCTTTTTTGTTTTCAGAACACAAAATATCAGCTATACCAAGCCATAAATCTGCTGACCAGTGAATGCCTGCCCACTCTCCTTGTGGTTGCCTGCAAGTCACCTACAAGAGTGCACTGGAGGACATGCATGAGGGCTGCCTCAGGAAGGTGCTGAGCCCTTCTGCTCCTGCTCAGACCGGGATGCTCAGCATACTCAGCGCCACACCTGATTGCATCTTGGTCTTATTTAGCGTATCTGGCAGCCGTTTCCAACTTGGGAAAATCACATTAATTTTTAATTAATTTTTTATGTAGAAATTAACTGGGGTTAAACCCATTTCCATTGTCAGACGTGCCATTCTTTAGAATAGATCTATGTTAAATCATGGATGTCTATGCGGAGTTCCCTTGGATTATTTGATCAAATTATGTACTTCAAAGTATGCTTCAAAAATGTCATCCCAGCGTAGGAGGAAAAGAAAGAAAATAAGGCAAAGAACTGAAGGGAAATTTGGAGAAATGAAATGTTGTCTCATGTATTTTGACAGTGTAGACATCAGTAGGTTTGCCAGACAGATCAGCTCCAGACTTCAGATACATCTTGAGGAATGCATGACTTGCACAAAAAAATCTAGTCTGAAACACAAGCTACTTGCTAGCCACTTTCTTGACTCTGTCCTCTTAAGCAATTTTTCTGAGTTTATTTACACTGTAACAGTCCATACTTCTCCGATGCCTGAGGTCCTCCCCTAGCCCTTGGAGAGCAAGCTGGGATCTGACAAAACGGACAAGTTCTGGTGATGAAAACACTTTAAGTAACATGGTGGGTAGGCAGCACCAGGAAAGGAGAAAAAGATGAGAAGATAAAGAAATGAGAAACATAAAATGATGGAGTATAGAAATCAAGAGAAAATACCACTGAAATGGTGAAAGAGCTGAGACTCTGAACATAGTGGTTAATTGTTACCTTGCTTTGCAAACATCACCTTGTAGCTGCTTCACCGATGTCTGCTACTCCACCCATTACCTTCATTAGTAATAAACCAGGCATAACTGAGCGTAACTGAGGGATCCACAGCTTCTTCGGCACCTGCAGGGAGTTAGGAAGAAAAGAAGTTTTCATTGTTTCTTTGGATCTCCAACTGACCTTGCAGGACTAGAAGGTGTTGGAGGAGGAGGTTGATGTTGCGCTTTAAGTTAGAGAATACAGTAAATTTGACTATGAAGCATAAGATGCATTATACTTTAATAGTGGCTGTCTAGCCTTACACAGCACACTCGATTTTGCATTATTTTGATGATATATTACAACACCAAGTAATAGAGACTGGTTTACTGAATTCAGTTTGGAATATCTAAACATCCTTCCTCTCATTACATTTTCTCTTTCTGATCCCAGCACCTAAATATCCTTCCATGTTCCACACCTTGACCACACGCCTCTCTACCAGGGAGCAGAATAATTCCAGGCAATTAAGGCACTTGCTCATATCCATTTTATTGGCAGATCTTGGACGTGCAAACAAAACATGCTGGATGGGGAAGACTTGCTCATGCTGTTAGTGCTTTAGATCACTTGATAATCTTTTTCCTGTGTTAGTTATTACTGAATGGGAATAAGATGCATGCATGTTAGGACTTGGAACAGATGGCACTTCTGTTGTGCAAGGAAGGAACAGGGGCAAAGGGGCAGCAAAGTTGAACCTCCCCCCTTCCCCGTCTCACCGGGATTCATTGTGTTGCCCTCCTGTTACAGTTGGCTGTGACTCTTTCTTGTTATAAAGAGATGTCAGAAGTTAGGGAGAGACAGATGATAACCTTAAATCCTTTGCTGCATTTTACCAGGATTCCTGGAAAAATAAAATAAAAGCTGGCTAAGGGAGTTGGAAAATGTCAGTTAAGCATTACACAAAGAAAGTGATATATTTGTTGACCTTTCCTTATCCTCCACCCTTCTCCTCTAAGATGGATTTAGTAGTAGTGGGTGCTCTTCTGCTATGAGTGCTTTCTCAAAAATAATTTAGATGCTATTGTCTGTCTGCCACTTGGAAAACATCGCTGTTTCAACGAGACCCTGCTGCAAATGAAAAAGGAGGGGTTATTGAAATGCCTCCAAAAATGCAACAAAATTTCATTCTTTTTCTTGTCCTCTGAAATGTGATGTGTTCTTGCCTTTATAGTCTTCTATTTTTTATTTTTTTTTTTTTATTGTATTTTTGTATTCAGGGTCTTTTCATTCCTATCCTCCATTTTACAAATAGTGTGTGTGGTATTAAGAGCTGAAGGCAGAGATGAGAGGAGAAGTGTTTTGAACTGACTAATTTGCAGGCAAGAAATCAAGCTCTTGTAAGGTGGTCCCAGGGGTATCTTCGCCATGAACACTATTTGAAATGACATGTAATCTCGTGCATTTCAAAGGCAAAACATTTCCTATTCTAAAGTATCTTCATGAGCCAGGGTTGGTTTACCTGTTCCCAGAGAATAATAAATCACCAGAGACAAGGAAACTCCTTCCCTCCCCTCTCAACATTCCTGTTCTTTTTCAAAGGGGCAATTGCAGTCAATAGTTTATTTCTCTCCTATCTTTTGCTGTTCTGATGGCTTATAACTCTGTGGTCGCTACCAGTATATAGCTGAATGCACTTCTGGATTAAATATCGACTAACAGTACAACCCTCTACAACACAGCAAATAATGGTGTAGAGCTCCCTTTTTGTTTTCTACAACAATGGAAAATTTACATCTGGCTGTTACAGTCTTCTAAATTTTTAAGTCTTTCACCACATATCTTTGACCTGACAATTTCTTAACAGTAACTATTCCTCATCTAGAGAAATTTGAGTTCAGTTAACCTTGGAATACTGTGCTAATATCCTTTTTGAACACAATTTACTGGTTCTTGTCTTGTTGGCATAGTAAAGGCTCATACACAAAAATCTACATTTAATTCTTGAAAGTAGATATTTCAAAAGAGCCTCACATTCAGAATTTCTCCCTATGTTGGTGGAGGTTCAATTAATTGGTCTTTGCACCTTGACCATCTGGGAATTAAACAGGGACATCAGCTACAACTAAAATCCAAAGCTTTGGCAGAAATAAACACAGATAAGGAAAGTATTAGAATTTTTTTCCATTAATTTCATGGCTATTCTGTCCAGTGCCCTTAGTTAGAAAAATAAAAAGAACTGAATGCTTAATAAACTCTCTAAATTGATGTTGACCACTATTTCATCAGCTAGCTGATCTTCTCACTCTGCATGGAGAGAAATTAGTGTGCAGCATGCCTTCAACCACTGAGCCATCACTATAATGAAGAAGATCCTACACAGTGTTTTTAAAAAATCAGGACCTGTGCTTATGCTGATTTTCAGAATCCATATACTCATGCTGAAACGTGCTGGCTCTATGTATTCTTCAACCGCAGATAACAAGGAATAGCTGTTGTGACTCAGACAGAGATACTGACAGCTCCTAGAAAGAAGAAGCAGGAGTAGTGTGGTTACAGTATGTCCTGAAAAGAGAAATTTTTGGAAGGATGAAAAGCAGAAAGTCCATTCCCAAACCTGATAATGACATGAGACAGCCGAGGGGCTGGCATGGCTGGGGCTGCCAGCTCACTTAGCAGCCTCAGCCCTCAGAAGGACAGGTTTTGCATCGCGAGCGACCCTAATGTGTGTTGTACTTGGAGCTCTACCAAGTGTCAGTCAATCATGATAAAATATCATGCCCCAGAGGTAGGTCTTACACCTTACCTGTTGCTTTCCCTGAGGCTCTGTCAACTGTATTTCTTAATTTACAAGGTTTTTGTCCAAATGAAGCTTGTAGCATATTGAGTGACGAGGCATAAGGCAGCATCGGCAAAAACTTTCCAAGAGGGTAGTGCTGCTCCCTGGCAGTGCATCTCCTGATGGTCCCCGTGTCGACTATGAACCATGATATCAGACCCTATTACTAACAATCGTAAGGAAACACAGCATTGCCCATTAAAGAAATTTCTACCAAATTACTTAGCAGCGCTTGGTACTTGTGGTCTTTATTCTAACTACCACAAGCAGAGAAATGAGAGAGGCCTTTCCATTACCACTGAGTGCTGTCACATGTTAATGCAGAGACGGTGTTACAGCTGGAACACGCACTATCTGATGAAAGTTGCAGTGCTTGACTCCCACAGCTGCTGGGGAGAATCCTGCCTGCTTTCTGAAACAAGAGGTAGCTGTCTGCTCTTCTCCTTTTTGCTAGAGCAAGCTATCCACCTTGCTTAAGTGCGCTCGAGCAACAGATTTGACCCTACTGCTACACAAGCTGAGAACCTGCTACCCCTCCTTGTAACAAACTACCTCTTTGTGTCAGCCTAAGGACTTTGTTTACTCCCTGCATGCTCTCTAGCTTCAGTGAGACACTGATTTCGTTTTCTCTTCAGATTAATCAGCTGTACATTTACAGCATATCCATTTCTAAATGCACTGAAACATTTATCTAGGCTATAGGTAGGGACACATTAGCAAGAATCAATTGCTCCACGTTCAGGTTGCTCTTCAGATACAGCAGCATTTTGCTGATACAGAACACCCAGCCGGAAAGCTATTCAATGTCCTAGCTCTGCTGGTTTATTGAAATTGTGTTTTTGAGGGGTATTTTTGTTTTACATTTAGTGCCTCATGTGCTGCATACCACTTACACAGGGTGTGTAGAATATGTGCTTGTTGGAACACTTCATTATCTGGCTGGAAGTAGTACAGTATATTGTTCTGTTTAGGGAACAAGTTTGAATTTACCATCGACTGGGGAGAAGTTCACAATGTATCGTTGGGTCAAGGACAGGAAGCAGCAGCAGAAATAGCTATGGAAAAAGCATCAAAAGAAGGCCACTGGGTTATACTTCAAGTAAGTCAAAGCTCTTCATTACATCAGTGCTGCATTGCAGTGTTAAAAACCGAAGCTTTTCAAAATAATATGTGCCTAGATGAAAGAGTCCTAAATAGTGATTTAAAACTTCTTTTGTCTTCTCCACAAGAGAAGCACATAACTTCATAGTGAGAGCTGTTTATGTGAGGAGCACTGCATCTCACATAAAATATGAATTGCAGCTATCTTCTGCACAGGGACTCCGCTAACGTATTTTCCCAAGCACATGATATTTGATTTACTAATTTATTACCCATTAAAAAAAATCCTTCAGTAAATAAATGTGTAACAAAAAGAATTGTTACGCTGCATAATCAGATGAGTAGATACAAACAGGGAAGATTGCTGTCATTATGCACTATATTGTGCTAAACAGATGCACATGATTTTTTTCAAATTTTGTGCAATATCAAACCGCTTCCTTATGGCTGGGTTTTCTTGTATCAATAAAACGTGTCGTATTTCAAATCAATAGCTCACTGGGAAGCCCATTTTTTCCTCCGTTCTCCCCCTCCTCCCTCCCCATCTCTGAATATTTATTTTGCAGCAAAGCGGTTTGGCACATTACAGAAATTACTGCAGGAGCCCACTGAAAGAAGATACTGTGTGATCGGTCCAAGTGCAGGGAGCTGCCCCTTCTCCTGAAGAACATCTCGCTCAGGAGGGCATTCTGCAGCCCTCCTGCTAAACTAGCTGAGAAGGCACTGCCTGAAGTGCTGCCTGAGCATCGTGCTGCAGTGGATCCCTGGCCAGTCACACAGCAAAGAAATAAAACTTCAAAAACATGATTATTAAAACTTCTCACCGCAAAGCCACTCAAAACAGTGAAGCCAGCAGCAGGATGACAAAGCAGAATGCATTCCATTTCCTAAAGATTGGTTTGCATATCCTAGAGTGAAAGAAAAACAAACAAACAAACAAAAAAACCCACCAAAAACAAAAAAACCAAACCACCAAGAAAATAGTTCTTTTAGTTCTAAAGCACCAAATACAGCCTCTGGTTAAAAGCACGTCTCTGTGCACAGGAAACAAAGAATTTACAGTCATCGCAGATAATTACTCTAGTACAGAATAAGGCTTTATTTTGGGTTAGCCTGGTTTTAATTGGATCTTTCCTGCAATGCAAGACTGTGCTGCTGTGCCCCTGGAATGCTCACACGGTCTGAGGGTGCCCTGGGAAGGACCAAGTGGGGGAATCATGGGGTCATGGTGCTCAATTTGCTGTGTGAGGGGTTGGCCCCAGATGTCTGGATCATCTCACTGAGGGAGGAATGCATTGCCTGCTGGGTTTTTACATCTTCCTCTCTCCTCTTTCACCTTTGTTTTGGAAGGCTTTTAATAAAAACCATTTTTGTTACTGAGCCTTAAAGATGCACATATGCAAGATACACATATGCGGTGATGACAGGTGAGGTTACACCGACAGATGAAAGAATCAGGGGCTCTCTAGAGCACGTATCTGTACTGCACTAACTGGAATTTAAAAAAAACTCAACAATTACCAAAAAAGAAATTGTTTTTCGCTTGCCATTTCAACACCACGTTCGGAAAACCTCTGCAAAAATTAGGAAGGCTTTTCCTCTTCAATAGAATAAATTCTCTAAGCGACGCACACAGGTCAGAGCAGCCGGCCGAACGCGCTGAGCGAGAACGGTGTCGGGACGCGCTGCTAAACGCACAAAGAAACCCGCCGGCTGCGAGCAGGGGCACGGCATCTTTGTCACCAACTTCTGCCGGCCGCTCCCTCAGCCCAGCTCCGCACCACCGTACCGCCGCAGCAGCCGCGCCTGCCGCCCCGTCCCGTCCCCGCCCGCCGGAATGGGGCACGGCCACCCCAGGCCGGTGGCGGAGGGGCCGGGGCCCGCGACGCGACCCGAGCGGCGGCGGCAGCGCGTTCCCGGAGCCAGAGCGCCCCCTGCCGGTGTCACGGGCCGAGGCGGGCGCCGCCCGGCTGGGCACCGAGCCGGTCCGAGCCCGGCTGGGCTGTCCCGCGGGGGAGTACTGCGGGGAGGCCCGGGAGCTCCGCGGGAGCCCTGCTCGTCTCGGCCGGCGCCGCCCAGTACCCGGCTGCCGCAGGGAAACCTTCAAGCAGGGCCTTTGCTGGCCCCTCCTGGCCTGGCAGCAGTGGGATCCCTGGTTATTCCCCCAGTGCTAGGACGCATCGTTGGAGCAATGCCAGCAAACGCCATTTTCTCCCACCCGGCACTTCTCGTCCAAAAGGCACCGGTGTGGCACGAGCAGGAACCAGCCCAGAGAAGCCACAGATTCGTGGAGGTGGCCGCAGCAGTTCGTGTCCGTGCCTGGAGCTGTGCCTGCAGAACACAGGGGCATTGAGCGGCCTGTGCTCTTTCTCATTTGTGGCCCCAACTACACCACCTTCTTTGGGAAATTACATTTTAAATGCGTTTAGCTATTCAGTAAATCAGCCCCTAATGCACTGCAGCAGTGACCTCTGATCTCCCCTCAAAGAACTGAGACACTGTGTGATGCTGCCAGCACGGCTGTGGCACTGACTGAGTGCCCACAAGCAATAAAACTACTTTGGAATCACAGAATCACAGAATGGCCAGGGTTGGAAGGGACCTCAAGGATCATGAATCTCCAACCCCCCTGCCACATCAGGGCCACCAACCTCCACGTTTAATACTAGACCAAGAACAAGAAAAACGAGGCAGAACAGCCCTCTCCTTTCCAGCCCCTCGGGGCCATTTGTGGCTACCACTGCCACATGCCTGCATTCAGAATTACACTGGATGGGGCCGGGAGGCAGGGTCAGCAGCAGCCAGCACACACATCCTTGTGGCACGGCCCACGGGTGCCTGACAGCCCCATCCCCACCAGAAGACACATCTGCCATCCCACCTCCTCCTTTCCCATCTGTCCCTCCTCCCTCTCTCCCCCAGCCCTGAGCAAGGCAGGTGCAGAACGCCGCAATACCACGCGGGCACCTGGTACGCACCCTGCCCTTGGGGCAGTCAGGTAGGAAGGAAGGCCCTGCACTGCTCGGCCAGTCGCACCGGTGGGCAGCCACCCGCCTTCCCTCGACCGCCGATGCCCGCAACAGCTCACCTGCCGCCAGCCCCACGTCCTGCATCCCCAGCTGCCGGAGCCCCCACTGTGCAGAGAAGAAGCATCTGAGGAGGGAAAAGGAACAAAAGAGGGAGATCAGAAAGAAGCATAAAAGAAGGAAATGTGGTGAATAATAAAAACAAGAGGAGGAATTTTCCCGTGTTGGGGAGGGGGTGCTTTTTATAAAAGCTTTTTTTTTTTTTTTCCTTCCCCCTCCAGTTTCTGCAAAAATTGTAACAATGCACGCACTCCTTTTTCCTTTCCCATCCCACACAAACCTGTTGTTATTTTACTTTCATCATTTCACTTTGTTCCGTCAGAAATGCTGAATCATAAAATGGGGGGGGGGGGGGGGGGTTGTGAAAATGGTGTTTATCTTACAGGAAGGAGCCCCGCATGATTTTAAAGATCCCTGTGCTGCTGCTGTTATTATTATCATCATCATCCTCCTCGTGCATTTGGCAGGTTGAAAGGTATCTCAGAGCAGCAAGAACGCAGCAGTAATTTAACATCCCACAGCAGCGCTTTAAAAGCATCAAATAACATTTTGAATTTTAAGTCAGTACAAGTGTAAATAAATGGAAGCACTCCCACATGTCTGTTGTTTTTAAACTCACAATGATCCTAAAATATTTGCCTCACGGCTCTGAGCTGCAACAGAATTTCAGCTCGCATATACACGTGCGTGTGATATTGAATTAAAGCATTTGTCATTCTTTTCCATAAAAGGCACAGTTTGGCTCTCGGCAAATCATTTGAAATAGAAATTATGATGATGATACCACAGCTCCATTTTATTTTACGGTAGTGTATTGATCGTCAAATAGACAATGTGTGTATTTTTGTAATAGTCTAAAAGAAGATATTCTGCCTTTTTATTCTACAGTCCTTATGCTATTACTCGCTTTCATTTCAATAAAGGACGGCATTTTGCAGAGATGCTACCATAAATTGCTTCATTTAATAAATTGCTACACAGAATAATAATGTTACACCAGAGAGCAGCACTTGGTAATTTGGAAGAAATAACATTTTTCTTTTAAAACATTTCTGTCTCTTTATTTTTGAATTAAAATCCTCTCTTGGCTATTTTCTGACTGAAAAATAATCTGATTATTAGCAAATTCTTTTTCTTGCAAGCATCGGAACTTGGGTGTGACATACAGAGGTTAATTAAAATGGGGAACAAATTAGATTAATTTCTATGGATATCAGAGTGATATAAAAGTCTTGTTCTCAGCAACGACTCCGTAACAGAACGATCTGATTTATGCCTAAGCAGGTTGCTATTCTGCCTGGTGAGGACAGCCACTGGTGTCGCAGTGATAGG
This sequence comes from Lagopus muta, assembly GCF_023343835.1. Lineage (NCBI taxonomy): Eukaryota > Metazoa > Chordata > Aves > Galliformes > Phasianidae > Lagopus > Lagopus muta. Next base: position 19,694,400 of record NC_064440.1, on the reverse strand, counting down.
GTTTTTATTATTTCTTTGACAGGTTGATAGGAAGTCAGTGCTTGCTTCTGGGTTTGCAGCCTTTTCAAACCTGGATTGCGAAGGTTGCCGTAAGAACAGGGATGAAAAGCTGCCTCCCCAAAGCCCCAGCCGTTACGGCCCACACCCCAACGCGGAGATTGCTTCTGCAGTAATAACTGCAGACAACCTGCTCCATACGCTATTAGACTGCAATTCAGATACTTGGTCACTGGGAAGGAGTCTCCCAAGCTGAGGAAGACAAGGTCAGACACAACACAGAGCAGGCGGCACGCCTGTCACAAGATGGTGCGATCTCTCTGGTTTTATGGGGTTGGTTTGTCTGCATCTGTGGCCACAAATTTCAACAGAATTAGATACTTTAGATACCTGTTTAGTTTCGTTTTCTTTTTACAGTGATTTCAATTCAAAATTTGTGATGTGGGAAAATGATCTCTAGCATGCAAGAGACATAAACACACGTTATTTTACACTGCACAAAAAAGCTCTTGCTGGCGTGTTACAATGCATTAACAGGGCTGAGCCACCGACTGTCCTTTGTCAGGTTGCAAAATGCCACTATTTGCAAACTACAATGCAGTACTTGCTTCTCCTACACAGAGGTCTCCCACTCCTCCATCTCTCTCACACTGTGACATGAAGGAAGCAGAACTACTTACGCTACATGAAGTTAAGATGCACAAAGTTTAAACTTCCCATTAGCACAGAACTGGGTGCACAATCGGTCCTTCCTCCAGGTGAGAGCAGACCTAAATGATACAGTGAAAAAAAAACATTAAGGAGAAAGTAACATCAGATAGATGCAGCAGCAGAATGTTACTTGAAATAAACCAAATTGTCTGCAAGAATCCAAGGCTGGAACTGCTAATATATGAGGTAAAGCATTCTCTTCAAGAATTTAATTTGTGTCTGAAGATGCCATGAGGTGGGTAAAGCAAAGCACACGCATTTCTTCTTTCATTGACTTAAGATCCATGTTTTCATAAATTGCGTCCTCCAAACTTGTCTCCGTGTGTGTCAAATGGTTTAATTTGTATGAATAAAGTTACTGCAAAAGTGCTTAGGAGATTGAAACTTTCTTTCTCTAGAACTTGGGAAGCAAAAAACAAGGCCCCCAATCATCGTGTTGCTCTGGTGTTTCAGTGCAGAGCAGAAGGTAAGATGGGGGTGCTCTCTACTACCATGTACAGCATGAGTTTGTACTCATGCAGGGCCAAATTTCCACAGTAGCTAGCAGTCTCAAACAGCCAAATCTCAAACTGCTGTACTACCATTTAACAAACATTCCAATCATGAAATTGGGCAAACAGCTTCCTACACGTCACCAGTGATTTGCAGAGACAATCACACCACGCATGCACGCATAGCTGTGGTTAATGCATATCATTCCAGACTAGGCACAGAAAATAAGATTGTTTTTGAAGGGCTTTCTTTTTTTTTTTTTTGGAGGTACCTCCTTTTTTTGCCACCTAAAATTACCTTCCTTTGGATCTCTAATTCAGAGTAATAAAACAGAGGCACTCAAATAGCCATTAGTGCAGGCAAGGCAGCGGAATGGTCACTCGATGTGCGTGCACAATTTTCTGTGGGATATCTAAAAGCAAATCAGTCATTTGGCCCTTGATCATTTTCTCCTTGAACATATGCGTAGGTGGGTGCTTCTGTGCATGTGTGTATCAATTACTATATCATATAATTTCTTAATGCAATTAGAGTAGTATTAAGAAATACAGAAAGCCCAGAGCCTACACTCTTGCTTTTCTGACTGTTTCCCCCTTTTAAAAAATAAATGACTCACGCCAGTTGCAAGAGCCAAGATATACTTTACACTTGACAATTTAGCTACCTTATGTGTTTTTACTGGAGAAAAAAAAAGCCCTCTATCATTTATCATGTCATCTTATCACAGTCTCTTTGTGAGACGCAAATAGCACACTAATGTTTTCTTTTGTTAGGGTGAGTTGGCAATCTCCTCAGAGATGGAGCAACTACAGACAGCTCTTTTTTTTTTTTTTTTTATAATCTTCCTGACACTTGGATGAGACTGGCTTATCCATCAACATACAGTTGCTCAGTGGTAAGTCGCATGCCAACAGTCAATCAGTATGGATGGCGTTTCTTGTCCATCATGAAAAATAGAACAGAAACTAAAGATTTTTTTTTTGGCAAATACCTTACTGTCTTATGTAATAGCTTTATATCATAAACTGATACTACCATTGCTTTGAAAAGCAGAAAAAGCTTTGCATTTACCTCACCGATCACTGCAGAGTTTGAAAGATTTCTCTAAAATTTGCATTCCTGCTTCTTCCTTGTTTTTTCCTCAAGCTGTGTGTGCTGATCAAATAGGTTTGGCAAGCATGGCAGCACGCTGTATCTCCTATTCAGAAGACTAAGCTTGGAATCTCAGGAGTGAGCACCAGCAGGAGAACCATCAACAGTGCAGCCTGCAGTACAAACAAAGAAAGAAGTTTTACAGCAAGTAACAGGGTCATCATATTCTGTTCATCTGGAACTTAATTTATTATGTGCCCATCTATCTACTCTTGGTAGCTGCCTTGTAATTCCAAAAGTTAAAGAACAAACCGAAAAGCCATCCATCACCAGCAAATTAGTGATTCAGCTCACCTTGGGAGCTTCTGGGTAAGGCTAAGAGCCACTGGCTGCTGAAGTTTACCGGGGCTGAAGAGCTGACTGAAGAAGTTGTTCTGCTTAGCACAGAGATTGGTACTGTTGGAAGGCAGAGCAAGCTCATACTGTGGAGATCAGCTCAGACTCATGCAAGATAAAGAAAGGAGGAAGAAATCCTATTTGGCAGGAAGAGACACTGGGAGAAGTACCAGAGGTATGTTGCGGAAAAGATCAATCAAAGCTTCATGGAACGAAATGCTCTTTTAGCTTCCCTTGATGGAAAAATAAAGCACCATAGAGATCCTGTGATGTCTGTGATAAATGTATGTCCTGAAGATAGAAAGCGTTGCCAAGGGGACATAATGCAGTAATGCTAAATTACGAGCTGTTTTCATGAAGGACAACACAGCTGCTTTCTCTAAAAACAAAATGTATTGGGGGAGTCAAGCTGGACGTTATATTCATGTGTGGAAGAGAGAGGGTGAAAGTACCCACTGATTGCATAAAAGCCATCTTGCAGAACTAGTAGGATTTGAGGTGACAGATTATCCTGTGCCATCATGTACAAAATGCAGTGAGTCACTAGGGAGCAAAAACATTGCCAGGACATGTTGTGTTCTGCAGCTGGGCTCTGATACAGCCTCCCTACTGGGATGGGAGGCAGATGGGGAGGGACAGAGGAGCAGGCGGGCGGGAGGAGGTCTTCTATCAGCACCAGGTCACACACAGCCATAGGCAGGGGACAGGCCAGCTCTGTTTGGCCACCCATCCTGTGGGCCTGGGAGATGAAAGGGGAAAAAAAAAAAACAACAAAATTTGGATTACCGTCCACTTTAAATGACAGAGGGAATAGTTGTCCGTAACAGGAGCCGTGAGCTTCCCGCAGTGTAGGATGCCCTCTTTATACCACACCGCTACACAGACTGCAAAGCATGAGGTGGCCTCAGCCACCTGACAGCCCTACCTCCCTGTCTCTTATATACCTACTTGGCATACCCCTGGCTGAGACATCAGAGACAAGCCTTGGATTTTTAAGCAGATGTCATTTCAAAGTAAGGCAAAGGAGTGAAGAGGTGAAGGGAAAAAAAAATTTAAATACATACACAGTGTAAGCACTGTGGGCTCAAAAAATATGTCAGAAATAGCAGAAGTGAGTGATTAAATGCAGGATGCAATGTCAGATCACCTCATAACATCGGATCTTCATTTTGCCTTCAGGATCCTTCTCCAGGTTTCTGAAATGAACACGGAATAAGAGTGTGGATGGAAGAGAAGGATGGGAATCCTGTATCACAGGTCATCCAGCTTTTGGAAACCTGCAAAAGCGCAACAGTGAGGATCTTAACAGAGGCAAATCTGTTAGGTTCTGTGCCGCTGCTGCATTGCCAGGCAATGGCTGGAGCAGGCTGAGGTGATGGCACAGTGCTGGAGGATTTCAAGGGAGACGTTACATGCAGAGGGGAAGAAGTGCCAAGGTTATAAGTGGTAAGGGACAGGGGAAGGGCAGGAAGTCATGCAATGTGTGAGCTGCCAGAACAGGGGATGCTCATTCTCCCTTCGGAATATATTCATAACACAGGCTTAGAAACTATTCCATGAAAGCTCAGGGTTATGGCATCAACTCCCTTGCAGGCTAGGAAAATGCACACATGAAAGGAGGAGGCCTTCAGGGTAAGAGGGTTTGTTATTTGGGTTTTTTAACTGACAGAATCCACCACTGACTTGTAAGGTGGGGAGGTATTAACTGCCGAGAAGAAGGAACAAAAGGCAGAGATTGCAATCCTGGTAGAAAAAGCAAGGAGCATAGCGAGTGGAGGTGGGCTGGTCTGGGGAGGGGGGGGGGAAAGATATTCATCGAGTGCTCCGAGATGAAACACGCTGTGTGTTCAGCAGAGGTGCCTGTCAGTCAAGTGGAAGAGCAATATTATGACATTCTCTCTTCCACAAGCAGCAAAGACCAAGATTTTTTTCCTTGCAAAGCCAGCCAAGAAATTACCAAAACAGCTGTCTTAACAACCAAGGCTAACCAAGAGAGAACAAAAGAGCTCCAGATGCACACACACACACATCCCCCTGTCCATGTCCACCAGTCGTCTCTGATAAGCCAGCTTCTTTTTAAAGAAAGCTTCTTAAATTGGTCAGAAAATGGGTAGCAAATTATTCTGCTATTGTATAACTTGAAATGATGTAGGTTTCAGGGAGAAGTATGAAATGGATGTAACATACATGATATTTTCTGAGAGTACCATAAGCCTAATGTCTGTTGGACAGCAGAAAAGGGGTCACATTTCTCCAGAAAGTGCCGCTCTCATCTCTTGAATACCCACTTGCCCTCTTGCAGGATACCTCTTGATGAGCAGCTGCTGCCAGGGCACCTTGAGATGCATGGGCTCAGGCTGCAGAGGGGCTGAGGAAGGCCCACGAACATGCAGTACTACTGCATTTGTTGCTGTACACTTACCAGTGCTTAATCAACAAATACAAGCACAGAGCTGCGCTAAAATCAAGAGAAGACTCTTTGATACGGAAAAACTTAACATGAGGAAGTTGCTTATTAAATAGGGGAATTTGTTGTTCATTGCTTATTAAATAGGGGAATTTGCTGCACTCAAAACACACAAAAAGGTGAAAAAGAGCATTAATGTGTGCTGGGGCAAAAGTCTTGGCAAGAAGAAACATTTGCAAGCTTCAGAGTTGGTATTTGAATAAAGGAGATGAGAATGAACCAAAAAATAAACTGCTTGATGGGCTGCTGAGCATAATCCTTCTTCCCCCCGCACAAACTGATTTTTGTGTTTTCTTACATCCAGATAAGATGGACTGATAGGAGAACAAATAATATTTGACACAAGTTATTAAAAACAACAACAACAACAAACCATCAAGTATGAAGAACTGCATTCAGAATGGGCTGAACTCTTTGAATTCAAAAGCAATCAGATAAGTGGCAAATATTAAGTCAACTCCCACCATTCATTTCAACTAGAAGACATTAGCTATTGAAAACAAAGCACTATAAGCCTTGTCGTACAATTTCTATCCCAGTATGGAATGATATAAATTTAAACAACAAAGCACAACAAAATCCAGAATGCCAGGCCAAAAATCCAGGTGAGAAGAAACCTTAAATCTTGCTGTCACACATTCAAGTAATAGGTTTGCCACTGCTTGCTCAGGTCATTTTCTCTGCAGCTCTGATCTTTAGTAAATTGCCCCTAATCAGAAGTCTGCCCTTCCTCAGTTCTAGCCCAAGTTCCTAGCTGGCAACTCCTCAAGTTGCCATTAGTGTTTTGGAGCTTTCCTCACAAATTGCAGATGAGGGTCAGAATTCTCCACTGCTATGCTATCCTTTTATATTTCCTTTTAATCCTTCTCCTACATGAGATAAATGTTTAGATGTTGCCTGCGCCAAAGTAAATATTTTAAAATGTATTATTGACTTGGGGAAGAAAGGAGGGCTGCGGATGTCTGTGTTCCTGTAGCTTTGCGTTGCTGGATGGGTCCTGGAACAGCAGGCGCTGGGTCAGTGCGCACACGGCACACCGTGCCTCCAGGTCCTCCCCAGCAACTGCCATTCCCCACCTTCTACTTGCTGTTTGCTGTGAAGCACTTTGAAGGCTGGAGCCACAGTATTCCAGCATTTGCTACATGGTACATTCTATTAGAGAGCACGTTGGCTGCAGGCTGACATCCTCAGGCGCAGATCATACAATGTGCCAGGACGCGTCGGCCGGGGGGAAAAAAGCTGTCACACATAGCAGGGCTACTGATATCGCTCAGTGTGTCATACCCCAGCAAAAAGATGACCAATATCAAAGCCAGGCAGGAATGATTTCTGTGTTTGAGACAAGTAGAATAAAATTTGTACTTTAACGAAATCAGTTTTTAGGAATACCTGACACAGGTTAATCCTCTATAAATATGTTCACAGAGTACATTAGACACCAGCCCGCCTACACAAAATGAATGCAGCACACACTCTGATGTATGACAGAGGAAGGATAAATGAGGGAACTCTTCTGCGTTTGATCTGGTTCTGCTCTGTAATTCAGAGATACTGGAGATGGGTGGTGAGTTTCTCATTGATCCCAAAAGAACCAATACCATTGAATCCTGTGAAATGTAAGCTTTGTAGAGGATCGGAGGCTACGCACGAAGGACACTGTAGCTTCAGGAGCACATTCTCTTCTCGGGAACGTATGTAACTGGCATTCAGAAATCATACACATCCTGGGGAAACAAGACCCCGCAGTTTAACAATAGCAAAAACTGCACACCTAGCTCCGCAGGCAATTACAGCACACTCATTGCTGCATCTGCATCCTGTTATCAAAGGATAATAAATGAACCTGGGAACAAATATCTTGAGATTTTTGAAACAATGCTAAATTTGGTGCTCGTCAGCATTTAAAAACGCAGCAAAGTGCAGTTACAGCATCAATCCAAGGCTGAGACATTTTAGATGGAAAGCACAGGGCTAGCATGGAGACGTGGCAATAATCGATTCTGTTCCCCCCCCCCCCCCCCCCATTCTTGCCAGCTTTTCAAATCACTTACACCAGTTCCCGCATTTCTGCACTGTATTTTACATATGGTGGAGGTGTTAATGCACAGTTACTACACAATGGGGTTGTGAGTTTTAGTTAATGAAAGCTTTTAAAGGCACAATGAAATCTTCGGATGAAAGGCAACAAAGAAGTGCGAAGTATTATTACAGCCTAGACTAAGTTTTACTGAGAGCATTCTTATACACGATGGACACGGCATAAATATATATTACGGCTGGTAACCGCCCCGTAGATGCTAAGTCCCACTCCTGAGCCTGCTAGAGGCAAGGGGTGACACTCTCACAAGGCTTAATAACGGATCATGCTTTCATCCTTCTCCTACCCCCAGGAGCTAGAATGGACCTCTGCACAAATTCTGAATCCTTAATGAATAGCATAACCATTCCATTGCCGTGCTGTTCGTTTAGCGTGGATATTGCATGCACAATTAGACTGCAAGCACTGCGCACCAAGATGGTACAGCATATACAGCAGTGGAAAAAAGAGAAAGTACAGCAAGTGTCTCAGTGGTATGGTATAGTGGCATATGCTTATAGTATGCATTTTTCTGCTACACATAAAAGATGTAAGCACAGGGGCAGAAGTCCGCTCATTTTTCCCTCAATGATTTTTGTTAAAATCCAGTAATTGCTTGTTCTTGTTAATATAAAGGAACAGGTAAGACTGTCTCTATCTTCCTAAAGTGAGAAAGTGTAACAATGTGGATGAATGCTGCAGCAACCCTTTTGGAAGAGATCTAGCATCAAAATAAACATTCAGCAGCTTACCAGGCTGAGAGAGGATGGGATCTGCTCATCTGAATGATGCTTTGATCTGTTATGATGGGTGTAAAATCTTCAGTTTGAAAAATACTGTTCTCCTGGGTCTGCAAGAGCTAACGTTGCTCTAAAAGCTACATCCCCTGATCAGCCACCCTGTTTCACTGATCAGAGCCTATGTGATCTGCAGCCTCCTTTCTCTGCCTCTGCTCAGAGAAAAGATTGCAGCTTCATGTCAGTTATTTGCATGTATTTCTTAACAGTGTACTCTCAGCAGCTTGATTTAACCTTACACGTTCTGAAGATCACAAAAACCTGACAAATAACATTTAGATTGGCATCTAATATTTTCTAAGTATTAACAGGCACCTCTCACGCACATCTCGTTTTCTACTCTTTTAGTAAACGTATTCTAACACTCTTAGCTTACCTGCTTTAAAAGGACGGGCACGTTGAACCAGCTGGCCTCTTCCCACTGCCATAGCTTTTCATGTTACATTCTGCTGTTCCAATTTCTGTATTTTCCCTGCACTTTGCAAGATGAAATGCAGAAGTTTAAAGTCTCATAATGTTTATGTGACAAAATCCTACTGCTAAGTACAGTATTACTGACGGATTAGTTTAGTGCAATAGCATAATGTAATTTAATTATAGTAATAGTGCACAGCAACAATCTTACTACTTATGTCAGATTGTGAGACGTTCTCTATTAAAAGCTTCATCATTGTTACTTAGTTTTCAGGTTTAGTTCTACAGCATTTCCTCCCCACACACATATTAAATTGATTTTATTGGTGTAGGCAAATTGCTTTCATTCTGCTACTGTAGGATTCTCTAAGAATTCACAATAACAACTTAAAAACCTGTTTTGCATCATGAGACAATAGCTAGCCTGTGAAAGCCTGTATCTTTCTGGGTCCAAGTCCTCAGAATTGCACACCACTGTTTTAAAACAAAAATAAAATTTAAAAGCCCCCACCAAACAAACAAACAAGATCATTCCACCACTCTACCTTTTGTATTTACCTGAGAGCTTTTAACATAGACTGATCTGAATTCTTGTGCCACCCATGAGAAGCTACCACGTTCATGTAAACTATTGCAGAGCAGGGCTGCATCATGATTTTCAGCCCACAGCTCCCACTGATTTTGGCTGGGGCTGACAGCACTTTCAGAAATCCAGCCCACAGTACCTTCTATTTCTAAAGTGCCTTCTATCTGGAGATCACCAGCGTTATTTTGTACCAGCATGAATTTAGCCTCACGACAGCTCCAGAAAGACAGGAATATGCATCTCCAGCCAGCACAGCTGTATGCAAAGTGAACATCTGTCCATCGCCAAATTCAGTTTAGCTAATAATAAAAAACCCACACCCTTCTCCTCTAGACAGGACCAGAATGCAAGGGAAAGCTTGAGGAGGATTTCCGTGCTTTAAAAAGGGAGATAGAGACTGAGACGTGTGACAGCACTAGGGAAAGAGCCCAACACCCCAGCAGCCATGATATCACCTTCCTTGCCAAAAATGGAGGGTATTTTTCCCTGCAGCATGACTGCATTTGCTCTTTCGTGCTGATGTAACAGTGCAGACAGAGCAGGCTCTGCAGGTTTCTGATGATGCAGTTAGACAAGGTTAATTTCTGTCTGGCAGCAAGATGCTGGCTTGTCATAATTGCATTTAAGCCAAAGATCTCCTTGCCTTATTTTAATAACAGGCTAGGTGATGTTAACTAACTAAAGCACTGCAGCTCTTCCGAGAAGTTTTAACACTCAGCTGCATGTATTTTTCAGCACATATGTTTACCAAGATGCAAGGCTATTACCACAAAGGGTCCAAGAACTGGCACTGCAATGCCCAGCTCTTAGCCAGAGGAACACATAGCTTCACAAAAGCCTCATCTCCGCACAGAACCTGGCAACACATTGCATGGAGCACCCAAATTTCAGCTTCTCTGAGAGGGCTGGGAAGTGACTAAAAGGCAGAGGGATGTTTCTCTCCCCTCTGGCTTCTCAATTGAAAGAATCTATACACCCAGTCATCCCTCTTCATGCAACAGACCAGTGTAAAGAAGCAAAATTGTGCTGACTATCCACCCACCCCTTCAAGCCTTAAGATTATATAAAGAACAGTTTCTGTGCTATGAAAGATTAAAATTCAATCTTTTTTCAACCTGATTGTGGATGGGTGTTTGAACTGGAGACCAATCTTTTGAAGCAGACATTTGCCAAAAGCAGCCTATTTGCTGCTTTACAATCCTGAAGGCCACATCACCTCTACAGCACCTTTGCAAGCTACATATAGAAACATAATTATATGCCAATCCACTCGTGCATTAATTTTTGCTGCAGAACTGTTTTCCTGGCTGTGCTTCCCTAGTGCAGCAGCACCCTGTGCTCAGCAGAAACCCAGGCATTGCTAGAAGCAGCACCATTTCTACACCTTTATGCCTTGGTGCTATTCAGACTGTGGACGATTTGCTACCAAAAGCCTTACATTTCTTAAAGCTTTGTCTCAGAAGAAAAAAATCTGGGTCAAACTCTCCACATCAAAGCACGCTGGTGGAGGATTTCAATCTTTGTCTTAGCTCCGTGTCTTAGGTGACTGTTTTGAAGATTTGAAGGCACTAAGAAAGCATCACCTCTTTGCTGTGTTTTCCATGAAATTCTGTAACAACAAGAAAATAAGAAAATGTTCCCAGCCTAAGATCTACCCGAGTAATTAGGTCACCCCAGCTGCTTTTGTAGATGAGGTGATGCACATATGATAAAGGATTCTCTTCCCCCCATCGATGACATTGTTCCCCTGCCTATGCACAGAGACTTGGAAATGAACCTAGAGTTTAGTGTCTAGTTGAAGTGAAACTCCTGATCGTGAGCTTCTCTTTTCCCCCCCTTCCCACCATTCAGGTGCAGTGAACACCTTCTGCGCTGCTGTGAGCATGACTTCTAGCCTCCAGATCTCACCCTCCCTCGTGTTGTCTGGATATCAGGTTTTTCAACCCCCAGTCCTTCCTCACAGGTAGGAAGCACATCACAACTCATTAGTAATTTACTGCTACAGTAATTTTTATAATTACTGCCAGGAGGCCTCATTAAATTTGATCTAATGAATAAATATTGTATTTTTCAACGTGATTACCAGAACAGCTTAAGCTGAGTGCCATAAACAATTATTTTCTTCAATACGTGGTATGTCAGTAAGTATTGATTTTTATTTTGTAAAGAATTTACTGCATTCCTATCTATGTCTAGTGAGTAATAAATAGCCAGCCCTCTGAAGCATCAATTGCCAGAAAGCAGATGGCAAAACAAAAATTGGAGGTATCTATTGCAAAAAAGTAGAAGAATGCATATTAGTGAAGACAAAGATCTGGGAATGGCTGATGTGTGTCCCTTTCCCAGCCCTCAAGGAAACAGCCTGGGTTAGGCTATGGTCCTTCTGCTTTCTTTGCAAATCAGCTCTACAAGCTATAGGCTGTATTAGTAGGACAAAACAAAGCATCTTTATCTCAGAGAACTAACCTGGGAACAAACAATGGAGCCCTGTGTTTCATTTGTTTTTAGATGCAGTTGATTATTTGAAATGAGTAGAAGAGAAATATACACTACATACTGAATATGAACCTACAGTACAAAGGAAACCTGTAAATTATCTTCTCAACATCAATTATGCCTGCTTCAGCAATTGCAGGTTTTAACATATAAACCTCTTTCAAATGTAAGAAGAGGCACACACTGGCAGTATCTTAAGATACACATCAGAGGAGCTCAGCATCAGGACAAAAGCCTTGAAATATCCATCATCTGAGAGCATTTTCTGCACCTCCTATATGGTACCATTCTATATAGCTGATTCCAGAGCTCCTGGGTTACATAAATAGCATTTTCTTCAAGTAAATTTCTCTACATTACCAAACAGCAGTGCTGCACTGTGCAGTCAGCTTTGGTTTTTAAGCAAGTCTTTCATTCAGGGTAAGAGCAAAAGGTGCGTAGGTAAACCCAAGGTCACTGAAGGCAATTGGTGTGACTAACAGGATCTATCCTTTTATTTTTAATAGACAGTTTCAAATTAGCTGTATTTTCTCTGCTTGTTGTCTAGTTTAAGAAAAGCTGGGGAAGCCTTGAGACTGTTAACTCTATTTTTTCCCCACTATTGCCTTGCTGTGGTTAAGGTTTGATCTGCCTTCCACCAAATTTCACTAGAATAAATATGGTAATACAGTGTGGTTATGGACTTAGCAGTTTCTCACCAAAACAGCCTCACTGACTTTCACCAACATGCAGCTTTCTCCCCCTTCCCTCGGGGAACTAACTCTCCACAGGACCTTAACACTAGGTCCACCTTTGTTGCTGCTTCACTGCACAGTGTCTGTACATCGTGACAGCTAGCATCTGCTCTTCGACTCCCATTGGTAGCCACATTGATAAGGTTGATGTGGTTTAAGTAGCCAGCAAATACAAGGAGAACATTGCTCTGATTCTGAAACGGACACAGAAAAAGGTCATTGGTGTATCTAACTACGGGGAATAGTTGAGTCACTCATAAATCTGAGAATCCCTTTCACAAAACCCTTGCATCTCCTTGCATATCACACAGTGAGCCACAGGAGACAAGAAACAAGAGCACTCCAGCAAGGCTGACAGCTTCACTAGATGGCCAGCAGTCCAGCATGTTAAATGTATTGTGTGACCTCTATACAGAGAAAACCAGAAGCTAAACTTCAGGCAGGCTTAGTTAGTAAGTTAGCTAAGCCTGATATCTATTGAACCATTCATCTCATCTGTCACTTTTCCTCAGAACAAAAAGAAACAGTTGCTAGACATTGCATTTTGGACCTTTTGGAAACTGGGAAATTGGAAAAAAAAAAAAATCAGAAAAAGTGGCACCTGATGGCTTGCAATACTTTCAACTACCTTTTTTTTCCAGCTATAATGCAGAACCTAGTCTATGAAAACATACCTGATGCTTCTCATGACTAAGAAATAATCTGCTTGCGAGAAGAAAGGCGCCTTCAATCTGTGCTTAGAAGGTGAGAAGTAAAAGAGCATTAGTCTTGCTGTAGGGAAGTCTGCATGTCGTGATGAAAACCATCTGAAAACTTGGAATTACTTCTACAGGAAACTGGGATCATACCAAAGCAGGCCAGTACCTCACAACAAAACTCTGTGCTTGTTTCCAGTGCCAAAATTATAACATGACAACTTTTTCCACAAGAATTAAATGAAACCAGAAATAAAGGGGGAAGAAAAAGGCTTTAGAGTGCTAACTCTCTGCAGCAGGAGGCAGCCAGCATGGGCATTGAGTGCAGCACACTCATCCCTTCTCCCTGCTGAAAAGGACACAAAAAGAACTCTGGCTAAGCATTTATTTTTCTGCTAATGTGAAAGTTTTCTTTTAAAGAGGAAGCAGATTGAACGGCGCACGAGAAAAGAATTTGACTCTGGCTTATTTCCAAAGGTTTTTTTTCCCCCTGATGATTCACTGTTATCAGTTGTGTTCACATTATAACCAGGCTCAAAAAGAAATACCCAAAAACCAAACCAACCCCACCCCCTACTCCTAACAACAAAAAAAACCCATGCCACAGAAGTGCTATGAAATAAGATCTTTCCCACTGCTAAGTTCTGCTAATAAGCTATATGAGAAGAGCTCTTGCGTGATTCTCTTATGTTCATTCACCTTAGAGTGGTAACATAACTAAGCTTGTAGTTCTGGAGCTTCAGAACATGTCTAAAGATGGTGAGTCTTCATGCATCTACACCATATGGTTGGCACTGGTTGGACTTGTTTGATCTCACCTATATGATTAAGCTGAAAATGTCTCCATATCTCTGAAATCTAAGGTATTAAGAGATAATTTTTAGTACACTCTGATTGTGCCTTTGTTTCCAAACAGGCTCCTGATTATATATTCATGGAGAATATCTGAATTTTTTTTTTTTTTTTTTTTTTTTTTTTTTTTGTCAGAGCCTTCTTGTCCCCAGCCCTGGTGGCAGTCAGCTATGCTCACCCAGTTTATGTAACACTCACAAACATTGTGCCTATGAGGGAATTCAAACTAAAAGAAAGCAAGGCAAGGCCACCAGGAGTGCTGCTAGGACGGCTTTGTTACTCAGTATGCAATTACAAGAATATGAAGGTGCTTACTGTAGGATTCTGCTGCTTAAACCTCTTCATACAGCCTAGGGCACAATTTCCTTCTGCCTGTCTCCAACAACACTAACATATAGATACAAAGCTAACATGAGCCCACATGCAGAGCCATAATCTAAGCAACGTTTTGTTACCAAGTTTTACCTAAAGACATACTCCAACAAGAAGATGAGCAGAGCTCAATCCAACAGGATCTACAGTTCAGCTGATGGAAGCTTTTCTGCTCCAAAAAGCCCTTCTGAAGTAGTGCTAGTAAAGAAGGACCAATGCAATGCCCTCATACCTCGTCCTGACCATATTGTGTGATTTTATTATTTTTATTTTTATTTTTAAACATAACTATCTGTCACCCTTGCTACTAGAGAAGATTAAACTCCAGTCAGTAGAATGCCCATGCCAAGAAGATCTTGTGTAGCATGACTGTAGCTTTACCCTCCAGACATGCTTTTACACAAATGCAATATCCACAGCTTGTTACAAGCCACAGCAGCATTGCCATCCTGCCCTTACCTTGTAGTTCTAGGACTCCTACCACTACCACTGACCACTACACCTTTGGGTTCAAACGTACAGTTTTCTTCCATTTGCCAACCCTCACTACAAAGCACAGGTGGGTTTTTCTATCTGTTCACTTGTTTTGGACCTCCACCTAGGAGTCCCAGGCTTAAATGGAGCGAGAGCAAGAACTACTCAAGTTCTCTTGTAACATCTATAACTGAGTTATTCATGTATTTCTATGATATTGCCCAGCACTGCATGGGTGTTGGAGTTGGGATCCCACAAGACCAGCCAGCTAAAGCTTGACAGATAAAGCTCTATCTTTTTACTCACAATGATTTAGTTTCAAGGACAAGAACCTTAGAAAAGGGCAAGAAGTTTTTCCAAAACCCCCATAGTAGCTTCTGCTATCAGCCATGTAGGAGCTGCACTAGCAAAGAGCTGAGAAACAAACTGGTTTATGCCAGCAGAGGTCAGTGGGTAACTCCCTTGCTAAATGCATCAGATGCAGAAAACTACACCTTCACACTGCACATGTTTCAAAGCTAGCTGCACTCCCTCATCCTACAACAGCAACAGCCATTCTTCAACCAGATGCAAAGCTGGTTCCCAAAGCTAGTGTCTATTTTTAGAGTTTCCATTGCATTTCCCTACACAGATGTAACTGGTTAAGCAACAGACCTGCTTAGGAATGTACTGGGTTTTACTTTATCAGCCTGTGAAGCAACTCTTTAATGCTATTTCTGTAGCTTACTCACCATGAAAACATTTTGCTCTATAGGTAAGGAAGATAAAAATGCCTCTTTCAAACACTCCTTCTCTTCCCTTTTGAAGAGACTTAATATTTCATCATAAGTTGCATAACTAGAGACTGCAAGGAACCAAATAAATATATAGAAGAGAATCTTCTGAAAGCAAGAGAATTGGCCAGTTTCACTGGCAGACACTATATCACTGTAATAAAAACTTGACTCATAAGCTATCTTTAGATTATATTCACACATTTAACATTAAACAGAAGCTATCCATCACTTTCAGTACCACTTCTCTCAGATTGTTACACAGGTACAAATGCCCCTTGCATCCATCCCCAAGAACACCCAAGGGAAAAAGAACACAGTTTAAAGAGAATAATTTACTTATTAGTTCCTCCTAGCAATTATAAGATATTGTAACAGGTTTTAGGGGGAAAAAAAAGGAAGCGATATCAGACCTAGATGAAGATCACCTGGCCCTAGAGCTGAGTAGCGAGGAAATAATTTAACTTGCACAGCATTTTTTAAGTGGTAAGTCATCCCACCTCACAAATGCGCTTTGTTCTGTTCTTCCTTCTACATGATTTCCTATTTCCAGGCATCTTTGTTTTCCAAACAATCTATCAGTTAGGTTTTTCTCTGCAAGAAGTATCTTAATTGCTGCCCATGGGCTGCAGATATAAACCACAGGCTCTCCGTCAGGTTAATATCAACAGTACTGAAGTAAAGAGATGAAGCGAGATGTGTCAAAATCATCATATAAACCTTAAATGTAACAGACTCCCCAAATTAAACACAAGTTTACTCTCATGTTACCAGCATGGTGATGAAAGGCAAGCACCCACAGCCTTTAGCAAAAGTAATGCAATGAGCACTTAGCAAGTACTTTGTGGGCAGCTCAAACACTGCTTCTCAGCAGCAATACAACAGTTCATCTGGAAAGCAGCAACGTTTTTTAAAAACAGTTCAGAGACAAGAATTCTAACTGAGGAAAAGTTTTATTTTTAAAATAAAAACCTTCATACATAAATTTGTCAATGGGAAGAAATCTAAATACAGCAGTCTTCAGGATACAGAGCAAAGATTAGCTTTCCGCACAGCTCTTCCACACTCCAGCAATCAGAAGGGAAGCACAGCAATTAAAAAAAGAATCACTCTTATGTGTCAGAACATGTACTTCTAGAGTTCCTTCTTCAAGAGATGAACCTGGAGAACAGGGCACACTCCACCCAAGATTGCACGTCTAGTCACACTATGGAAGCAGGAGATGGGAGATTCTCAACAGCACAGGTGATTTATAAACCAGATCTGCATGTCTGAGACAAATATATTCTGTTTGCAAGGTCCTCCTTCTCCCACACTGTTCTAATTCCCAGAAGGGTATAAAAAGGTACAAAAAGGTTCGTTATATACAGAGCGCCAACACTGTGTAAATAGAAGGGTCAGAAGCTGCGTTTTGTTCTAGTGCTCAATAAACCCAAGCTGACTCTTCCTACTAAACTGTACATTACATATAACACTGCATTCCTCCATGACCAAACTAAGCGCATGCATTCACCGTGGCTCTCCAGTTAGTCTTCACGTTGCCTTCTATTCTACAGCATTTAGAAGATGCTGTCCACACAACACCAGGTATTCTTCAGCTCAGTTCTTGCTGTACATGTGCTCCATTAATAACATCACACAAAATACCCTTCTACAGTCACGCAGAGCCACAAATGAATAGAAGTATGGATGGACTGTCAAAGAGGAGACCACAGTGCTAGTGACATTTATAAGTGCTCACAAACTGCACGCATCTCCTTTTTTATTCATTTTTTAAAAGCCTTTTCAATCAACTGTTCTTCCTCATCAAGTGGACATACCACTTGAGAACATTATCCATGTTTGTGCTTCCCTATGCAAGCCAAGGAATAATTCATTTTAAGCTGGATTGTAGCTTAGAAAGCCTTTGCTTTCTATCTTTGCTCATAGGGAAAAGAAAACTGAATGACCATTTGTCACTGACCCTTCTCGTGACAGCATTCAACAAGTCACCACACTTCACCCTCTTGCCGTTGGCCAATGACTACATCAGCTACTCCTCAACTTGGTTAATCCCCAGGCTGATTCAACACAGAAGCATTACTGCAGTTAGCAGCAAGAGAAGGGAAAGGACAACTAAGAAGAGAATCCAAAAACCAGCAAAAATTTAGCAGAGGTCACTTCATGAGACATATCCACATTCTCAGATCAGTCACTACTACATAACAGCAGTGCTGGTGCAATAGGAGCTTCCAGCAGTGGCCTCCTCTTGTCTGAGAAAACACAAACACAGGACCTTACCCCTTAACTGCTTCTGCTGCAATTTAAATCACTCAATCTCCTTCAAAATATCCAACGTGCGCCTCAAGCGCTCTATAAACCTAAATGTTAATGCTTGGAGATGGCTCAACTGCAACCTTTAGACCTTCCTTTTTGAACTTATGAATGAATTGCTGCTTTGGATGATTGTTAGCTCTGTTTGATCATTTACGTTCAGTAAGAGTCAATCGCAGCAGAAGTTGGCCAGGAGTTAAGCACACACCTTTCCCCACTTGGTTCTGTGGGGAACAATGCCTTGAATGTTCTGAACATCCTTATCTTTTTGTCACCAACTTCAAAGCACAAATAAACCTGCAGTACAGATCAACGCATGAACAGAACTCCAATGGCTTAAAGCCCCATCTTCTTTCAGGATAAAAAAAGTTGCCAGCATAAAAGCAGGGACTGATGCTATTGCATACTTTGTTTTACAAAAGTTGTTTAAAAAGAAAGCAATGGCCCGCGGGCAAAGATCTCTATTAAACAGTTTCTCAAAGCACAATTTGCACAGCAATATGCTTTTCTTTTCTAAAAAAATCCAGAAGGGGAGGGAACCAAGCACCGGCTTTGTAGTCTCATTTCATTAAACAATTCACTGGAGGTAACAATATGGCACTGGTGAAAGAGTATGAAAGTCAAAAGGCAGCCACAGCTTCAGTCTTCCATTCCAAGTTCTTGCTTCAGACTGAAAGACAAGCAGAAACTCAAGTTAGTTTATAGCAAAACAGTTCAGAAATCCTTTAGACAAATTAGTGGAGATAATGACAACAAAGGTCAAGTTGTAAAGCAAGGAGTGGATATACCACTTACTTTGGCTAAGAACTAACAAGTCAGAAAAGTCTTGTGGAAAAAGAACAGACTCAAGAGACAACATGGACTGATCTTGAGATATCTGAGCAACAGCTGCCCAGTTTTCAGCCACTATCCCACACAGAGTAGGGCCACTTTACTGACACAACGGCATAATTACCCTTTCAAGTAGGCATGGACATTATCATAGCCGTGATACTTGGCCAGATAGACCAGGACACCCGTAGCACATCTGCCATCTCTCTGTCTGCAGAAGCTACAATTGCATATTCCACGGCAAGGTGGGCACCTCCAGGTCTAGACAAAAGAAAAAAATAAAAACAGACAACATCCCCTTTAACTGAACTGCAGCATGAGGCACAATTCACAGTCATAGGTAAAAATAATCCAACTCTCCACTTAGAGATCACCAGTGCTGCAGAAGTTGTCTGGCTGGGATAGAAAAGTCCCAATTTCTCAGTCTGTAAGGTATTGAACTCTTCTTTGCATGCAACCATAGGAAATACTCTACTCTGTTCAGCTCCTGAGCCATTTCCATAGTGCACAGCAGCAAGACTGTTTTCTCCATGATACAATTCCCCTCCAGAGTACATTAAGCACTAATACAAAACTAAATAGTAAATATTATTCTGAATATACAAGAATATTCTGTCAGCTGCTCTGCTCTCCTAGTTTATTCCTGAAAATGAAACTGCAGAAATACTAACTACAAAGAGTTCTAGACAACGTTCTATCATTCAGTTTGACTCAAACTAAGACATGGTTTATTGGGCATGGTGGTGATACTACAACACTGCAAGCAGTTCCCTTTCAAAGGCACTTTAGCTATGAGCAGAAAGGTGCATCTGCTACTCAATCAATTTAAGGTCAGTATTAAAAGTTGACTTACTGGATCCAGCAATGCTGTTCTGACATCTTCCCCATACCTATTGCGGAGGCATGGCCCACAGAACTGGCCCCGTACTCCTATGCAATCAGGGTTACGACAGTTGGTCTTGGTGTCTATGGTTTTTTGACGACACTGATGACAGGTAGATCCCTGTAACACAGGGAAAGTAATTCAAGAAACAAAACATTAGAAGCAGCTCTCTAGCTGAGGGAATACAGCATTTAACAAGCAATCTCCCTGGCAGCTGGCAGCACTCATCCTGAAACAGAAAGCCACCTCACAAATTTGAATCAAGATTTTATCTTCTGTGCCTGTTAAACAAACACTCTCACAGACTGGTATCACGAAGGTACTACAGTTGATCCAAGAAGAGAACAAGTCAGCTGGCTTGGCAAACACCACTCTGTTAACTCAGGGAAAGATGGCAGATGGTGTTCCAGAACCTCAGCCATTTTTCTCCCAGAAATCACACCCCTCCTTTCAGTGATAAGCAAGTCCACTCTATTTCACATCAGACAGAGTAACAAATGATTTCACAAAGCATGCATTTCAGGAAGTTGGAATACACTTACCATGGTTCTGTTATACACTTTCTCTCTTGCAGATCCACAGATGTTACTCAGCTCTTCCTCTGTTATCTCCTCAACAGGTCGCACGATGTGCGGAAGAGCCATGGCACCACGGTGACCTCTCCTGGGAGTTTGGGCATCATGCTGGATAATGAAGACAACATTGGTAGGATGGGATTCAGCAAGAATTCTACACAAAGTAAGACTCTTCAAATCAGTGCCAAAGTCCCAAACATCCATTCCATATTTAAACGAGAGATAAATCTTTGCAAACGCCTATGATGTGTATGCTGCTTTAGTATCTAAAGGATGACAGATCAAATGAAATGCCACTGGATTTTTCTCGCCTACAACTGGAGTACAAAAGGAATTCATCTAGGATAATGTGCTCCAAATTAATTTTTATATTCTTGAAGGGATACAAAACCATCTTCAGTAGCAACTGAAGAACCAGAACCTCAGCATACCTCCAGATCTTCACTAGACATCTTCCTCCTTCTCACTAGGAGGTATCGGTCGTCATCTTCCTCCTCTGGTAAAGGAGTAGGAGGGCCGTCAATCAGGGACCTGGATCTTGTGTGAGGCCGAGAACTTCGGTCTGGGTTCCTCCTCAACGCACTTCTGGGAAGTGAGCGCCTTGGAAGTCGTTTTGGTGTCTGGAAAAGTTTAAGAGAATCCAATGATACAACAACTTCTGTCCTCCCAGTACAGAAATTCCCACACAGAACAGCAGAACCCATATCTATAGCAAGTTTCTGCTTTTACTGTTACTCACACAGCTTACAGGTAAATCAGCAGCAAAATCCATCACACTGCTAAATCGCTACCCTATTACTTTAAGGACCTAGTTAATCCAAAGGTCAGAGTCTTTTTTAAGGCTCTGAACTCAAACAAGATTCAGGCTTGAGCTTCAAAGCTTTGGCTGCCTTCCCTTATCTCTAGCCACTGTATAAATATCAGCATCTCGTTCAGTTTTATTGGCCTATAGAAACACTTAAGCCATTGTGAATTAATCTGATCCATTTTATACAGTGGAAAATCAGAAGAAAATTGCACAGTGAGGATGTCCAGTTCAGTAAATGACAATTCTGAATTGGACTCTGAATTATGAGGTTTAATAAGCTTTGTAATCAAGAGTCCTGTATTGTAGTGCAATAATTCAAGAATCAGAAACCTTAAGGCAAACACATTAAGTTTGTACTTACGTTATTGGCCGTTGGCAGTGATCTTCTCCCATCAAAAATACCAGAAACATTTTGCAACTCAGCCATTAGTTTTGCAAGCTAGCAAAAGAAAGCAGAGCTTTAAGAGGGAGTTCACACACTATTACAGACTAGATTAGAGCAATTGGCTGGAATTACAATTACAGCAACCGCAGCCATTCTTTAACTTTTATGTCTCATTTTTATGTTCTAGTGACTACAGGTAATTTGAAAACACTCAAACTTAACAGACTTCAAGCCTAAACAAAGGATAGGCCTTAAACACACAGATTTTTTACTGAAAGACTTCTCTCAGATTTTCAAATACCAGTGAACATGAAGCATCTGATTCAAGTATTCGGAATGTAAATTCCTCTTAATGAATTCACATAACTCCCATTAGGGTTAATTTGAATAAACAAGGAGAGCCACCAAGAGTCAAGGGGAAGAGAGGGAAAGCAGGGGACAGGCTGAGTACTTGCCATTGCTTTGTTTTCCTTGATGTTTAAAGCTCTCTTTTCTAAAAACAGAGAGCCCTTTTCCTCAGAATCAGAGTCTGAATCTGGAGCAGGCATCGTATCTTCAGGAAGAGATTCCACCTCAGCCTTCCTCCTTCCTGATCTTCGAGGTGGAAACTTAATGGCTACTTTGAGAGGAACAGTGCATTTCCTCAGTCTCAGAGGTGCCTCTCTGTCAGCACTGACATTGTTTTCTGAATCAGATTCCAATTTCTGTTAACAAATCACAACAAACACATAAAACAGAATGAGTTACTCTGCAATTAAATAGTCTGACTCCTACTTGTTCTCCTTACCTCTTCTTATAACTCAGACACGCATCTTCTCCCAGTCAGATGCCAACCTAGTTATTCCTCGGCAGGTTCTTAAGTTCTGACAGGAACTTATTAATGCCAAACATGGCAACATTACGTTTTTCACTACTCAATACTAATTCTTGGCATTTTTAAACAACAAACCTGCTCTTGCACTGCAGTTACAAAAAGCAGGATTCCATCATCTATCGTTCCTCCTACACTGCGCAAGTGCTACAGCATCTCTGTTACACTGTGAGAGTGCACACCCGACTGCACATCAGTGTAGGCAGATATTTTCCTTGGGTTTGCTAGGATCCATGAGCCAGGTTAACATTTTGTGCTAAAGAAACCAGAAGTGTTAGAGTCTAACAAAGAGCAACAAGCATCAAGGGCAATTCTACCAAGTAATAGATTTTCCAGTCCATATGAAGACTTTACTCTGATCTTGCAAAGCTTAGGAGCTAGGTGGATTTTAGGAGGACAAAAAAACAAAACAAAACAAAACAAACCCAAAACAAACAAACAAACAAACAAAAAAATCAAACTATGTCTAGTTACATTTACTACATTAAATAAAGTCACATTTCTTTCTGACAACATTTGACTTGGAATCCGAAGCTGACATTTTTCAGTTATACCAAAGAATGTGAAAGGATTAAAGCTGCAAAGTAGGATCAGCCATCTTACCAAAGCACTTTCAATTTTCTTTTCTGAAAAGCCACAGAAGGATTCATCATCAGAGGATTCGTGAAAGATTTTGGCCAGTTCTTTTCTAACACTCGACCTCAACGTGCGTTTCTGTAAAGAACAAAATACCCTTTACTTTAATTGGGCAAAAACAACTTGCATTTACAACCAAAATACAAGCAAATGGCTCTTTTTAATTAAAAAATAATAATAGTAAATGAATTTACAGGCAGTTTCAGAACTGCAGTTGCAACTACTAGGCACATTCGTTTAGGTGATGTCTCAAAGGTTGCTCATCTGCTTCCAACACCTACCAGCTGGGAGCACAAGCAAGCAAGCCGAATTACAGTACGTATCACAGATCTATAACTGCTGTACAAAATAGAAGCAGCATTTATCACATGCCAACCTGCAGGTCTTCACTAACACTGCTCCTTCAGGTTTATTTGCTCCAGCCCCATACTCACTGTGTTAGCAAAGTTGTCAGAACCGAAACTGTCACAACTGTCATCAGAGGATGAGGACGTCTCCATGGGAATCAGCTTGGTATTTCGAAACGCAGTGAAGGTTCTCCTACCAGAGCAGCGGCGCTGCAAAAGAACAGTGCCAACCCCGTTATGGATGGGCAGCAGCCATAGTGCATGGCGTTGGGCACATCCCTACGCTGCTGCCAGTGGGCTTAACCACTTCAGAATACACACCTCCCCCCAGCAGAACCAGCACCATTAAACAAAACATCCCCAGCGTTAAAGTGGGAACAGGTTCTAGTCTGGTAGATTTCACATCCTTTTACAGGAGAGCTTAGCTTGCTCTTAACAAATACTTCTTTTATCTTCGCAGTGAAGCAGGAACATACACAAACATCATACGTGCCCCCACGCCTTACAGATGGGACTAGAAACGCGCACAAGAGCATCACGCCGAGATCTGCTTTGAGTAACTCGGTACTTTTAGCTTAAGACGAGCATTAAGCACACGGAGCACTGAAAGCACACCGCTTCAACAGCGACCAGCGCAGCACTCCTCATAGAGCCTCACCACTGATCGCAGCACACCGCGCACCACGGCCCGACCGGGACCAACGAGCCGCGGGCCCATTAGCATACAGAACGCGCCCCGGCCGCGCGCCACGCTAAAACGGAGGCCCTCAGCGAACCCCCCGCCCCGCAACCACGGGCCGCTTCCCCCGCAACAGCCCTAACGGCCTCCGGGACGGGAAGCGGAGGGAAAGCCGATCCTCTGCCCCAGCCCCGCGGCTGTGGATACCCATAGTCGCCGCCCGGAGGCCGCTCCTCCCGCCGAGCGTCCGGCACAACACTTCCCCCCGCTCTAACCGGCCCCCGCGGGACGGCGCTCACCTGCGGGCGCTGCGGAGCCATGCTGACAGCGGGACGGGTGGCGGGAAATGAAGGTTCGCGCCAAAGCGGCGGGGGCAGAAAGGGGCGGAGCCCGGCGGCGCCTTTCCCGCGCTGCCGCCCGCGTCCTGGCAGATGAGTCCGACACACACGGAACCCAGCACCTCGCGCCCCCTCCTCGCGCCCATCCGGGCACCCCGGCAGAGAGCATGGAGAGGCTCTTCCGGAGCGCCCCAGAGGGCCCGGTGCGGGGGCCTCCTTTTTTTTTTTCTCCGGGAGGTGCAGGGTTTGTGGAGCTGCAAGGACCTGATCGTGTGGCGCGAAAATCTCCTGGCCGGAGCGCGGCGGGACGCGAGCGCTTGAGGGGCGGGGCCGGGGGTGCCCGCGTGGTCTGGAGCTGTGTTGTGCTTCCACTTGTAACTGCTGCTTTTTTCCCCACCGTTCTGGGAGAAGATAAACATAATTAAAAAATAAAAGACCGCCGCACAACTGCCGGTTTTCAAGGGCTGGGGAGAGGGGGCGAAGGGGTTCTCATACGTGCCTTGTATCTCCGCGCAGGGAGGTATGGAGCCCGCGGCCCTGCTGCCCCAGGGCTGACAGCTCCTGCGGGGAGCACAGCCTGCTTTGTGCAGGCGGCTGGCAGCACGCAGGGGTTGTGCGCCCTGCTGCCCATAGGTGGGGTGTTGCCTTAGGGGTGAAGCCCTTGAGGTACAGCACTGCAATGGGGTTTCAGAAAGGAGTTGGCTGTATTACTCTGCAGTTACTTGAAGCTGGGCCAGAGGAAAACAAACCTGCAGTGACTGCAAACTGTTCTATGTAATGCTACAATCTCACGTTAAACCAAGCGCAGCCGTTACACGCCACAAAGTGCAGCCGGGATTTGGCAGCCAGGATCGGGTGAGGCCCTGAAAGCTGTGTGTGATTTGCAGCCCCGCTGCTTGCTGTAATCCTGCCTTTATACTTTGTCCTGCTTGGGGCCTCCCAACAGCAGGCACGGCCCATGTCAGGCACGAGAGAAGCGGCCCCGCACACGCAGGCCCGCAGCCCAGCCCGGACTGTGAATAGCTGAGGCACAATGGGCGCCAGCCCTGCTCAGGGTCTATGTTTTCTGTGGGCGAGTCTCCCCGTGCGAAAGCAGCTCCGCTTTCAGTCAGCCTGTAATTACAGCCTTACCTGCACAGAGCACAAAGCTGGGGGCGCTCCCTGGAATGGCCACCCAGGCAGCATCCAAGCAGCCAAAGACATGTTCTAAGTAGCCACGGGCTCTGCTCCTTCCAGAAAAAAAATCACAAATACCATATGGTTTCTCAGTGGCAGCAGCTCTTGTTGACATTCTGAGCCTGGAGAGTCAGGATTTTACTAGAAAATAACCATCAATAACATGTAAAATGTTGTGGGGCTAGCCTGTGCTTCAGAGTGCAGCTTATTTCCCAATTAATGCTTCATGGAAACAGTGTTGTCCAAGCCACGTATGTAATCAGACAGCTTTAAAA
The DNA here is from genome assembly GCF_023343835.1 of Lagopus muta. NCBI lineage: Eukaryota > Metazoa > Chordata > Aves > Galliformes > Phasianidae > Lagopus > Lagopus muta. The sequence goes on along the minus strand of NC_064440.1, from coordinate 19,668,858 downwards.
TGTATTGGCCCAAGCAGGGACTTTGCGGGGAAAGTGGCTGGGAGCTGGGAAAGCCGTTTGGCAGAGGGGCTGCAGCCCTGCTTGGTGAGACAGGGAAATAAATGGACGTGCTGAGCTCCTGCAGCCCCAAAAGGATGCTTGCTGTTACACAGGTGCAGGAGGATGGCTGCTTTTGTAGATTTACACCAAGACCTCTGCGTGCTTGCTGGACACCTCTGTCCCCTTGGCTTCTTGGTCCTCGTGTTCTACTCCTTCAGCAGAAGGGGAGAGTAGAGATTCTCATGACCGCAGAGTACCTGTGGCACAAAGCAATAACACGTATCTTGGCTCCGTAGAAAAGAATAAGATTGCAGCCACTAATGACAGTAATTAAAAATTTCTCTAAGAGCTGTCCAATCACCTCTTCATCCAAGCAAATTATAGTGTGTTAGTAAAACCGTTAGTGCCACAAAATGAAGCTAAAAACGTCTTGCATTAAAATAATCAGGGCTCGATTTATGATGTAAATTGTAAATCGGTAACCTATAACATGCACTAATTGTTTTCCTCTCTTGTGAAAGGTGTGTTTCTGTAAAAGATCTGATCAGGCACGTGCATTTGCTCAGCTGCTGCCCTGCAGTGGCTACTGCTCTGTACAGGATGCATGAGGTGCACCGCCAGCTCCCCTATCATTGGCTGCCACCCAGAGAAAGGAGGGTGGCTGCTTCTGTGGACTTCATTGTAATTGGACCTCCACATGTTTGCTGGACGTAGTTTTTTAGGAAGTGATTTTTCGCCTTGGCATTGTGCTCTGAACTGGAATTTAGCATGGATAATTGGTTCATAGCCAAGGCCGCTGCTCCACAAAATACCTCCACAGTGCAATTAGTATCTTTTTCCCCTTTTTTTCTCTGCAAGGAAAAAAATATTTTTTGCTTTTTAATTCATATCTCCTTGTGCTTTGCTGCAATTTCCTTGGTAGCACAGGCTGGGTGCAGACAGGTCCTGCCTGCTGAATTGAAGGTGGCCACGTCTGGTCCTATTTGACAGTGTGTTTCTTTGACCCAGACTGCTGAGGCCATAAAAATAGAAAGAATAAGAGAAAAGAAAGCCAAAGGAATAACTGCAGCCCAGCGAGAGGAAAAGTACATGTTGATAAATGCCTCTAGGAGCCTGCATTCATCAGTGCCCTTAGAGAACAGCTGAAATGTGGTCAGCTCTGACAGAAATCTTAATGATTATTCCAAGTACACATCGCAGCGAATCGTTTGGAGCCTAGGGCATTGTGATGCACATTATGGAGCGTAATTACAACACTCATTTGAGTATCCTGTAGCCATTCTACAAAATGCATTGAAAAAAAAAGGTTGATAAAAAAAAACCTGGCTGCTGTTGATATGCAGAGACCACTTTTGAAAGCTCGAGATCCCAGCCCTTTCACTCTTGGGCTTCGATTTATATTTCCCTTTGAAAACAAGAATAGATTAAGTCACATCATAAAGAAATTGCTTACAAAATGTTCTGCAAATGCATAATGGTGGGAAACAGGAGGCCATCAGGAAGTAATAAAAATTGCTCTCTGCACTCTGTTTTTCTGCCCTTTTATATACATTTTACTGTGAGGGCTGATTTGTGTTGCCTCCACCAGCCGCCAGGAGGGCAGAGCGGATAGGCGGGGTGGGGGCAGGCAGGAAGCCCCCCAGGGTTCATGTCCTTCATGTGCTTTCTCACAGCACAAGGAAAATGCCCTGTCTCTGCTGCAGGAGCACTGACCTTTCTTGCTGAGGCAGGGCAAGAAATCTGTACGTTGAGCCTCAGGTGCATGAAGCTGCTCTGTTGTGCAGCGTCACCTACAGGACCATCCCATGGGGTTTCTCAGAGGAGGTACTGACCCTTGGGGCTGTCTGCCACCCCCTGCTGCTGCCGTCCTCTGAGAGGATCATCCCAATGCCCTGTGTAAAAACAGGATCTTGGCAGACCCTTATTAGTGTTATTGCCATAATAGACTTCTCCTCCATAACCTCTCACTTTTCGCAACAGACTGGCTTGAACTGCCAAGCGTTGCCACTTCATTAGATAAGAAAATTATGTAAAAAACCCTTATATGGTGGAAACATATACAGAAAATAATGCTGTCAGATGTAATTTGCAGAGCTAGCACAGCTATTTGGCTCCATTTTAAGTGATGCAAGATGTCAGGAGGTCTTCCGGTTTGTTTTTTTTTCCCCCCACAATTACAAAAGCAACTGCCTGTCTTTCCCAGCCTAAAGTAGTAATGAGAATAATATTTAGGTCAAAGTGCACTCGCTAGCACAGTCAAAAAATTCAAGTGCTCATCTTTGACACACGGCCCAGTATTCTTGGCAGAACGTTTGCATTAAGTCCTAAAATGCTCGGAGTTTGGTCCCCATTAGCATGGGGTCCACTTGGAGAGGAATATAGTTTGGGGAGCAGTGGAGGAGGCACAGAGGCTTTGGGCAATCTTTCTCCTTAAATGGGCTCAGCAAGCACATGGCGAGCGCACGGGACCGTGGTGCGTGACCAAGGAGAGGGGCATTGCACTCAGACATCACCAGCTGCCAGAAAGCATTCAGTGGGAGCAGGATAGGAAGAGGTGAAAATACATTAGCTAATATTTTCTTTAGAAAGCAGATGATGCTGGGTTCAAAGGGCTGTGACTGCAGCTATCTTGTTGGCCTGTCCAAATTTGTCAGGACCTAGAGAACCAGTTTTGGTGTGTTGTTACTACTCACACAAGTGAGGAGCGGAGATCCATGGAAATAGGGTGTGTGGGGCTTGCTGAGTGCAAGGATGGCAACAGTTGTGTCTCCCAGGAGAGTCATGTTACCAAGTGAAGAAGCAGATCCCGTGTCACAACCTCACACATTCATGAAATAAGTAAAGAAGAAAATTTGTATCTGACTTAGTAAACATGCTCCCTACTGGATGCAGATATTCACTCGCTTTGGACATCCAGTTTTGCATTTGCCTTCTTGAATTCTCTATTTTTCATAATCCAAGCCAGAAGAAGTCCCAGAGCTGGCTTCTTGTAACTCTTGTAATTGCATTTTACACTCTGGAAAGGGAAAATGCAGATACCTCACGGGGACTAGGAACACAGCAACATCTATACACAGAGATATGAAGACCTAGGGAAAGGAGAGCTGGGAAAACAAGGATTGTCTCTATCGCAGCAATAGGTTTTGCCACTTGTAGGGTCAGCCATGCTGGTGAACAGGAGGGCAGGGTGTTCCATTCCTAGTGTGCGATTCTAGACTTACCAGTACTTAAATATGCTTGGTTTTGACAGATTTATGATACACAAATCAATAAATGAATAAATAATTAGAAAAAAAAAACAGTATGGCTCCTTTGTAAAGAGCAGAGATTTGCTGGGGTGTATATCGCCAAGATATTCTGATTTTCCATATTGCTGTGTGGCCTTTCAGCCAGCAGTGGCTGTGCGGTGGTAAAACATGGATATAAATTCCTCAGTTTCACAAAGTACTGGGGGTGAAAAAGTGGGCACATTTGCTGTATAATGAATTATTACCAAGTTAGGGACTAGATATGGTGAGAGTGATAAAAATGAGATGGAAAATGAGATTTTGTTATGAAATTTTCACCTGAGCAAGTTTAAGGAGAAGACTGTATACAGAAGATATGAAGTGAATTTTTTACAATTAAAACTAAAGAAAGTTTCCACATTTGAAGCAGGAACTGTATGTAAATATATTTCAATATGAGGATTTTTAGGGATTTAAAAATTGTTTGCCACTGAATTATGTATTTATTGCTTTTTTAATACAAGAAGAGCTTTGTTGCCATGGTTTAGGGCATGCACTGAATAATAAGATTATTTTTTTTCTCCACAAGATCAGTTACTCTTGCTTTGACCACCAATTCTGAAACAACAAGAGGATTCCTAATCAGTCACTATTGCATGATTGTTTAATGTTAAAAGGAGTGATCAATACCATCCGCTCCTCCTTTAAATGCTAATGAACACTTTAATACAACAGATGTGGACAGACAGTACACTGCAGATTAAAATTAGGCACAGCATTAAATTGCTTACAAACAGCAGAGCAGTCCTTCTGGACATCTTGACAATCAACCACAAGCAGACAATAGATCTTGAATTGCCACTGCCTTGATGCCTACTGGGTAGGGCCCTGTTGTGTAACTACACCGCTGTCTTCATCACCCTGCAAGAGGAACGCACCCTTCCGAACTCTTACAGTTTCTTTCTAGGATTTCTGCTGGCCCAGTTGTTAAAAGGGGCTGGTGAGAACCAGAGGATGGTGAGCAGCACATGGCCCTGTTTGGCATCTGTGTAGAGCAGGGGATGTATGGAGGTCACTCCAAAAGTAATGCCTCTGATTTATTTACATGGAGACTACAACAGACGCAGGAAGGTTCAACCTCAGCTGCCTGTTGTTGTGGGCCAACGTACTAAAGAAAGAGGCGTTACTTTCGGAACAGCCCTAGCATGTGCCCTTTTGACAATGCAGTGAGGGGGCAGTGGTGACGGGGGCTCATCAGGGGTGATGTGCTGGCAGCTCCTCCAGCAGTGCTCACAGTTTCATGCCAGTGAGCATCGCTTGGCACTGATGGTGTCTTGTACCTCACTCAAAGGCATGTCTAATTTACAGTTTCTTGGCTTTCAGAGGGTACCATGTGTTGCATTGGGTTCAGCTTCCTTTATCTGTTTCATTCTTTTTTTCCCTCTTGCATCTTGGGAAATCCTAACTTTTTTTCCCTGTTTAATTGTGTGAAATCAACTTGGAGTGAAAAGGCCAACAAGGAACTTTCTGAAGACAAGTGAGTCTACGGCTGTGCCTTTGTTCTCAGTGGAGCTATAGACCACATTAATCACAAACTTTGCTGACCTTGTCTTTACTGCCTGAAGACTGAAAGACAAAAGCAGCACAGCCTGGCCACATTTAAAAATTCAATTAAAAAATGCCTGCTGCCCAGGGATAAACATTATCACAGACCTCAGAGGGGATGGATCTATCCATTATAAAGGCAGTGCCTTGTTCTCCCTCTCTTTTTCTTTTTTTTCTAAAAGCATAAAGCCTATTTTTTTTTTATCCTTCTGATTACGACAACTGTATGTGTCGCAGCGTCTGCTCTGCAGTGTCAGATACCCGGTGTCTGGGTTTTAACAAAGAGAGAGGTGAGAAATTCCTGATTGGGGATGGATGGCTGGAAGTGGGGAAGTGAAGTTACCAGAGTGGGCCTGAAGAAAAACATGTGTGTGCTTCTGCTTTTTGAGACTGTGATGGTCTGACCAAAATATTACCTTTTCCTATGGCCTTGGCAGAAGCAGAGTGAATAAAATGTGTAGAAACAGTGCTCAGAGCCAGAGGTGACAAGAGAGTTAGCAGCACAACTCCTCTGTAGATGAAAAGGAGAGGTTTTTGTTACAGCGCATGGCTGTGTATTACTAATTTTATTTTTGAAATATTAAGCAAATTAGTGCACATCCAGTCTGCTAAGAACACGAGCAGCCAAAGGGAGGGGAGGCAACCATATTAAATCCATCAGTACTGGGAGGGAAGAAGTCTCGTTGCTGAGGGCAGGCTCCTTCCAGGTGCCCACCAGCCAGCTGCATGCAGAGCGGTGCAGCCAGCCCAGCGAGGTAGAGTCATGGCTTCAGTGCAGTGCGCCGAGAGCTGGAGCACGTCGAGCAGAAGCATGTGTCATCTCCCAGTTCAATGTTCAGTGGAATAAGAGGAAAGCTGGCTCCATCGCAGCTCACGGCTGCTCCCCACGTTAGAACGTCCTTCGGCCCCGCCAGCTGCCCTTGGGCCTTTCCTTACCCTGCTTGCCGGTGCTCTGCCTGTGGGGCTTCTTCACGTGCTGCACCTTTATCCACCCCCCCTCGCTCACCCTGCCCTCCCCTTCGCTTCTTCTGGGCTCGCTGTCCCCCTGCAGCGGCATGCCCGGGATGGCCTTGGGCTGGGGGGAGTTGCGGGGATACCTGCGTTGCTCGTGGGCCGGGGGCAAGGAGGCAGTCCTGCCGGCCCTGCCCGAGGACCTGGGGGGCACCGGGGAGCTCGTCCCGCTGCGCCGCCCATCAGAGGAGCTGCGGGAGTTGCCGCTGTGCCTGGCCTTGCCCGTGGACCTGTCCCTCTCTGAAGCGGTGTCCGATGCTGTGCTGGAAGTGCTGCTGCCCTTTGAGTTGAGGTGTAGGTTCGACAGGTTTCTCACCAAACTGTGCGAGAGGGGAGAGGAGTTCCTGGAGTGGCTGATGGAGGTGTAGTGGTAACTGATGGGCCCGCGTGTCCGCCTCACAGCAGCGGCGTAGGAGTCCTGGCTCTGCAGGTAGGGCAGGTAGTGTGAGATGGTGGTGGGGCTGTGCGGATGGCCGTGCTGCAGGGAAATGGCTTTGGCTATCTGGTGCATGCGCAGCGTCTGCATCCACTGGCTGTCGATGCCTGGCAGGGAAATGAAACAAGGTGAGCGTTGTGTGAATTGCTGGGAAAATACATTCTGGTTCAGATACGGGGTGAGTTAGGTTTTCTCTCTCTGATAAACCTCTACAGATTGCAGAATCGTAGAATCATAATGGTTGAAAAAGACCACTGAGATCATCTAGTCCAAGCATCAACCCATCACCAATGCCCACTCAACCACATTCCCAAGTGCCACATCTACTCTTTTTCTGAACACCTCCAGAGAAGGTGAATCTACCGCTTGCCTGGACAGCCTGTTCCAATACCTCACCACTCCTTTTGAGAAGAAATTTTTCCTAGTTTCAAACCTGAACCTCCCCTGGCACAATTTAAGGCCGTTCCCTCTCCTCCTGTCACTGTTAGCTGGGAGAAGAGGCTGACCCCCACCCCGCTACAACCTCTTTTCAGGTCACCGTAGAAAGTGATAAGGTCTCCCCTAATTAAAATTATACCTTAGCAGCATTCCTGTACTCTTTCTGAGTTGCCTGCCCCTTCTCCCAGAGATGGTAAACTCTTTTTTTCCCCAGAGTCTCAGCAGATTCCTCCTCAGATTCCACAACAAAAGATCCTGCAGACCTCCAGAGCAGGCACAACATGGGCACCTGCTGGTGCCAGCACCACAGCTGCAGCCTGTGTTGCTCCCAGCCAGCACTGGCCATGCCCTTCACAGTGGTGGAGGTGGTGCAAACCCTAGCCAGACTCACCCTCTCTCTTTCCATTTTCTCACCACAACAGCCAGAGCCACTTCGTTTCTTATTATCATTACAAATTCAGAAGTCAACACATTTCACATAACCATTACTAAGACCTAGCTGCACCCCACAGCCTCCATCCAGCTTCAGGCATAAAGCGTAGCTTATGTAATTTTGCTCTAAAGAAATCTGAGTGATTTTCCTTAAAAAATGGTTATGTCACTCTAACAGAAAAGTGTGGCCCTAGCAGTTTGCAGCAGGATAAACACAAACAAGATTTTATTACCTGCAGCAGAGGACCCCAGCTCCTCTCTCATCTTTTGAAGATACCAGAGAGAGATCCTCTGCTGTAAGCCCCTCTCTCCCATGGCAGTGCTGCATCTGCCAGCAGAATTCTGTGGGAGCTGGTAGTGGCTTTGTCCTTGCTAGGATTGCTCCTTCTTAGGATATAGTGGATGATCTCTTCCATTCCTCCTTCCCCTAGACTTTGCTGGAGTCTCCGGAGATTTCAGTCACTTCAACTTAATGTCAAATATGTCAAAAGGAAATCGTCTTTCCTATCAAAGTGCAGGTCTGACGCTGCCACAGCAAAGAGCTCTGACTGCACTGAGATGAACCTCCTTTCACAAAAAGGTGGGAATCAACTTCTCTGTTTCCTAACCTCCTTGAAATTCATTGTTTCAAAAGAAATATGCATGCTGATTCGAATGCATTTTTCAGACAGCCTCCTCTACCATTTCCCTATTTCTTGCTACAAAAACTCTGGATGTAAAACACAGACCTCATAAATCTGAAAGCAGCTGGCTCAGGACTTGAATACCTTGGTGCCACCAGCTCTCAGGGTGCAACCACACACCCTGTGGGACCAGCTCCCTCCAGTGCCCTGTCTAGAGAGCAGCTGCCCAGTGAGGATCAGCCAGCACCAGCTGTGGGACGGGCCATAGGCCCAGTCCTCTCGTAGGCTGGGGTCTTCTCCCTCATGAGGTCTCTGAGCCACCAGTTCTGCATGCTGAATTAAATGCTCCACACAATAACCTGCATGGGCAGCACCTTCACTGCCAGTTATTTTAGCCTCTTACACAGGTATTATTACCCTTACCTTTGTGCTTGGATTTGGTGTTGTTTTAAACCTGGGGTAGGTGATCTGGTAAAGAAGACAGGCCAGGAGATTTGCTAGAGCTGAGGCGCAGCTTTCACGCTGGCTGGTAACATATTTCCTCTGAACTGTGCCTATTCACTTGGGTGCAGACAATACATTAGTGGCTTCGTGCAACTCCTCCATGTGCCAGAGGGACAGACAAGCTCTCCCACCGCTTGCCACAAAAAAATGAAAGCAGCTTGGCTTACTGCAGCAGAGCCAACCTGTGAAGATACAACACCACACTTGGGTATGGCTGTATGGCTCATCAGCCCAAGACCTGGATCACCAGAGCTGATCTGCAGTGAAAACGTCTTTCAGGACATGCTGCATCCCACATGCATTACAAAACACAGTTGTTCTGCACATTGATAGATTACTTAGGAATATGAGCACCCATTTTAAATGTATCTGTTAAACCACCAGTGCTCAATTCACAAGGTCACTGCTCCAGATGCAGCAGTAGTGCCACGTGATTGAGGAAATTCCACTGACTTGTTCCAGCCCATGTATTTCTACAGTGCTACTGTGAACTGAATCAGGAAAAAAAAAAATTAAAAAAACCCACCACTTTGGCTAACAAACACCTGTACAAAAAGAGTAACTTCTTTAAGATGCATAGAACCTTTTCCAAAGCCCTGTTCCAGGAGAAGCCAGAATGGAGTCAGGGCAGACCAGAATGGGCAGGCAGAGCTGTGGAAAAAGAATTCAGTGGGAAGATTTCCACTCCTCTTTACAGCCATCAAGAACACGTTTTGGGTCTGCTCGTATCTGAGACATTTGTTCAAAGCTGTCTGCGTGCTGGGTAGCCAGCAGCAGGAGGAAAGAACTGACCACAGCACTTTTGGTGAGTTTGGATTGCAAGGAGAGAAAGCAGAAAAACCTACTGAAAACACTGGCTTGCCAGGTTCCCAAAAAGACTGTAGAAAACTGTATTTCCCAACAGATGGAGGGAAGAGATGTAAGAGATTGTCTCCTTTCTCAGCAGATGCCTTCCTGAAATCCTGGTTGAGAAACACATCTTCCTCTATGGCACAGATATGTTACACAGATAATTACAGTATCCTGCCTATGCTCTCAGTCCAGTCCCAAAGCTGATTAGATGCACTGCTATATGATCGCATCCTTGCTGACAAGTCCCACCTTGCTGGTGGACTCAGACACATGGTGTCAGCCCTGCACTGGTGCAGCTTTGTGGTTCTCTCAATACTGGAAGATGTGAAGTACTGGGGGTTTTGGAGCAGGAGGATCTGAGCTACTGATAAGCTACTGCAAGTGATTTACAGTATACCACGGATTTGTAGCTAATTGCCCTGGACTATTTCCAGCATACTTTCTATAGAAACATGCAGATCACTCATCCTTAAATCACACTGTGATATAAAATGTGTCACTACCTAACTTTTAGCTTTTAAGATAAGTCATCCTTACATGCCAGGGTGCTCCTGCATGTGACCATGAAGATGTCACAGGGACCACAATGCTAGCTGATGCTGCAAGATGGTGCTCTGCTGTTAGACGGGAATAATAGCATTGTCTTGTTGCTATTCTCCACATAAACACTTTGCCCATGCCAGCAATAGAGGCAGGCAGTTCACACGTAGCGACTTACTTGAGTCAGACCTGCTCCGTGAATGCCCCTCTGAGTTGGGGAGCGAGGTCTGTATCATAAGCTGCACCGCCTTGACCTCATCCTGTGCTTTCACCTTGCTCCAGCAGATAGCTTGGACGTGCCTGGTGGATTTGGGAGCTCGAACGTCGCTCTGCTCAAAAAGGACACAACACACGTAAGGACACAAGGCATGTGAGGACATAGCAACACACAACCAACTAAGCTCTCCTGCCTGGGAACTTCCACTAGTGCCTGGGTGGCAGCAGCACTCTGAATAGACTTTGTTTTGCAAAACCACTTAGCCAGTTCTCAAGTATTTTTAGAGTAGATAATTTTGGCTGGTATTTTATGATTATGCTAAAAATGTGGCAGTGAATAAGTGTTCCAATTCATGTACCATGTGGAGGAAAGATCTGAAAGCCTTCCTCTACAAATACAAAGAGTATTTTACTTGTCGTATAATGTGAAGACCAGATAGGCAGCACCTTCTGCTAAAAGAGGTAGTACTAAATAGGTATTTTTGCAAGGTAACACTCCAGATTTGCTTGTTTGGAGTATCAAGCTCTTCAGTTACAGGAGCCGTGCTGCCTGCAATTCTGAAAGGCTGAAAGAAACCTAGAGCAACAGAAGACTCTTGCTCTTCACTTCTGAGACAAACCAAAAAAGGTGCAAGATTTCCCCATCACTTCATCAGTGCTCGAATCCTTGCCCATGACAGAGCTGGAATCTCAATTATTAGCCTCACTGTGAGGCACAGCATTGGTCTTCATAAAATCACTTCTGTAAGCAATCGCAAGCTCTTTTTACAAAGGCTAATTTCTGTCATTTTACATGGCTAAATTGTCTTTGATATTTTGTTTTCCTCTTTTACTTTTGACTTAGAATTCTCTTTCTTCTCCTGTTGCTCCTCATCTCTCCTAATTAGCACTTCACTGGAAAGGTAAAAAAACCTCAGCCTCCAAGTGACCTGAGCACACATTACACTTCAAGTAAAAGGAATTGTCGTCCTTGAGAAAAAAAGCTGTCCTGGGAGGCTGCCTGAGGACACAGTCTTTGTAAATCATATTCAGCTTTTGCTCCAAACTTTAGATTTTACAATTAATTACAGGGTGCTGAGACTTGATTACAGGATACAGCGGAGCTATGGGATGACATCGCCACATCTCCCATACAGGTTATCTTAGATAAACATGTTGTTGTTTCTTAGAACTTACCTCATATGTAACAATACATTCTACAGACTGGTGTTCTTCAATCCCCACGATCCACTTCTCCATGACAAACGGTGGCTGAAAAGAACACGGCGGTGGTTTATAAGGTGCTCCTCATCTCCTGACTTGTCTCTGAAACACCCTAAAAGTACTTGTAACTTTTGCCTTTTCTCATCCTTTTCCGTATTGTTAACATCTAAAAATGTTATGGGACAAACGTGTATGGAATATTTTCCTGAGGGCATCGCCCTTCAGTTTTACACACATGCAATAAATATTCCTGGAGACAGTCCCTGATAGATAATACAGGTCCTAAAGTACGTGCTAATCCTACTGTATCTGGAGACTACTACATATAACTTTAAGCCTTTTCTTCTTTTTTTCTTTTTTTCTTTTTTTTTTAATGAAAAAATGGAAATGTCCAAGATGGAATTTCTGGAAATGAAACAGAAAGCTGTTTTGCAATGATATAATAACAACAATAAAATTCCAACAGTGAAGAAATCCTTAGCTATAACAATAGTCTTAGCTGACTATGACATTAAATACAAGAATACTTTCTGCCAAAAACATATTTTCCCTAAAATTCTGTTGAAAGAATGATTTTCAGTTTTTCCTTCAGCAAAAAAACAGCCATAATTTTGCCAAAAAAAAAAAAAAAAAAAAAACCAAACCACAGTTAAAGGCATTCAGGAGGTTTTTTTGGTTTTGTTTTGTATTTCAATCAGTGCACATTAGAGAAGCGTGGTAACTGGTAATGAAGATGTATATTTTTTCATTTATGATGTTAGCTACTATTCTATTAAGTAGAGCTTATTAATAAAAACAATCAAAATAACAGCAAACAGAATGTTCAGTGCATTCTGTGCTTTAACAAACCTTCCGTTGCTTATGGTCTAAATGCTAACTGGTAAATACTTACAGGCAGGTTTACTCAAATAGGGTAAATGCCCAGTGGCACTGAACTGCAGATGTGCAGGGCTGTATGCCCGTGATCAACATGTTGACAGGTTTCAGTCTTTGGAACCCATCGTTGCATGAAAGAGGGAGTTTTAAAAGCATGTAAAAGTTCTAAAACTATGCAAAAAAAGAGAAAAGAAAAAAGAAAAAGAAAAAGAAAAAAACCCCAGACAAATCACGTGAAGTTTCAAATTGGAACATTTAAATCAGTTTCTCCTCCTGAAAAGGAGCATAAGTTTTTAACATTCTCATCTTTAAAAGGAGTAATGATGCTATGACATGGAATTAAAACAAGAAAACAGAAATTAGTTCCTTCTCTTGTTTTTCTATTGTTAACATTATTGTCAGCTTAAAAGAGAACCAAAATAGCTAACTCTTATTATGATACACATCTGTTTAAAATGTGCATTTTATTTAAAAGCTGTCAAGAGACTGAGCTTCTGCAAGCACAAAAGTCGACTGCTGTGGTATTTTAATGTCTTTGTTTGAGATCTGTGAATTCGTGAAAGCTGTAAGGCTGTAAATACCTTTGTCATCTTTAAAATCTCTACATCAGGTAGGTTAGTGTTGAATGTCACATCTTTTATGTAGGTTATTGCAATTTCATCCCCGTCCATCTCCATGTACATTTTCCATTTACAGTCCTATGAATAATAATAAAAAGAATGCTTGATTGTTAGAATACAAAAAATAAAATTCAAAGTATAAAAAAACAAAGACTAACCAAATCCAGCCTAGTTCTCCCTGTAAATGGAAAAAAATAAAACCAGAAACAGCGATGAAGGCAAGGAGCATATATATACATGTTTTAGTATATGCACATTTTGCAGCGAGTGTTGTTAATGGAAAACCCTCAGGTTCTCTGGCTCACTTCCCGCTCAGGTCCCTCTGAGAGACAGCAGACACCTTGGCAGGTCTGACTGTCCTCAGTGGTCCCCTGGAGGGCCCCAGGACGGCAGCACTTCCCCCAGCAGCACAGCCTGTCCATATGAGCAGTGGTGGTGAGGCACAGCCCATGGAAGCCATCACCTGGAGCCACAGGCAGAGCCCTTGGGACATCTTCCTGGTGATCCTGGGAATGAAGGACCAGAGGGTGTGTGCAACACTTTTAGGACATTCACTCTAATAGTGGGCAGGAGGATAAGCTGATTAGTGCAGCTCAGTTCCTTCAGATCCTGAGTGCCCAGTGAGGCACTGACCATCCTCAGTTCCTCTCATCTCCAGTAGCACCAGTGATTTTAAGGGAGCTCAGCTTTGAAACAGCAAGTCTAATAACTGAAGCAGTGAAAGTTATCTTTAAATAATCCCACGGGCTGAACAGAGCACCAAATCCAGCACTTTGAGTAGGTGTAAGCCTGCAAGAGGCTGTGGCTCTGCAGGGCTACCAGGTGGGCTGAGCGCTGGCCAATGGCCAGGGAGGTTCCTGCAGGGGACAGCAGATTTGCTGCAGACCACAGCAGGTGATTTTGGGATCTGATGCTGTCCAGCTGCTCCAGAAGTCTGTTCCCTGAAGGACAAGATGGGTGGCACCAAGCAGGGCAGCTCTATCTCTGTGCATCCTGGATGGGGACTGCCCATGGCAGAGGAAGAGCCCTTCCAAGTGTGCCTGAGGATCAGGAGCGTCCCCCACATGCTGCTGGCCATGCAGCTGCCATCTTGGCATTCACAGGAGGCAGTCATCTCCTCAAGGTTACTCAAAAAATGCAAAAACCTTCAATGGGGACACAGATGGCCGCTCAGGGCCAAGGGCTGGCATAAGCAGTTATTTGCACACACAAATGTACAGCAGCCCTAAGAAATACCCATCCCTACATGCGATTATCTGCTAGTGTTTGCACGTGCATCTCTCATAAATGTAACGCAGGAGCTCAGCCCTCAGAAGTCTCAAAGCTTTCAATCAGGCACTGAATTGGCAATTCCAAGATAAAAGAAAACTGGAGTATAATCATTTCCAAATCGCGGCAACAAATGACGCTTATGAAAGCACGTGGCCCCGTGTGTCCATCTGTCCCCATTGAAAGCTCACGAGTTTTATGAGGAGAGTGGACATGGGAGTTGGTTTTAGCACCGCCACGGGCTGGCACTCAGGGGACTGGCCTGAGGCTCACATGCACTGAGCTCAGCTTCCAGTCCTGGCTTCATTTTCCTGAGTGATCCACAAAAGGTACAAAGTCGCTCCATGCCTCCATTGCCTAATCACAGACTGTATCACTCCACATGGCCTTTTTCTATCCTGTTGCTCTGGGCTGTGGGCTGCCTCTTGTAAGGTGGGTGCAGCACGACGTGGCATAGGCTGTCGGCCAAGGACTGTTCATGCTGTGTGACTGTGCTGCAGCAGTGCAGGAAGTCAGCTTTGACTCCTCCTCGCCTCTCAACCTGTGCTCCTGTCGCTGCCTGCACTGTTCTCCTTGCCTGACTTTCTAATAGGATTTCCTAATTTTGTGCTACCTGAGTTCTCTGTTGCAGACCTAAGCTGAGGTTAAAGACAAAGTGCTTAAGGACAAAAACACCTCAGACAAGTAAAGACCAACATGTTGACAAAAATCAGTAGCACCCAGCTACTTTAGTGGATCTCCTGTCATGAGCCTGGTGCCACGCCAAGTGCCAAAGCTGTCTGCTGCCCTATGTTAGGGCTCCTGCACCTTCAATGCTCAGGGTTTTCTGCTCCTCCCATACCACATCTGAAAAGCACGAGCTTGTCTCAATAAACCCTGTAAATCAAACTCCCATATCTACAAGGCTGACAGACTCTGTCAATATGGGGTCCAACATGCGGTGGGCACTTGCCAGCACCCAGCCCTTTGCCAGATCAGCCTCACACACAGGAGTGCTCTGTGCAGGAACAAATCAGGCTGCCCCACGCAGCTGTGGATGTGCAAGCCCAGCATGAACACCACCTTCCCCTGCTTTGAGCCACGGCTTTAGAGGCAGAAACATGCTCGCCCATCCTTAAAATCCATCCCCAAAACCTTCCATCCTCCTCAGGGTCCTCTCCAGGCACACTGTGCAGAGACCAAAAGAGAAAATAATGGCACTGAATGTTTGCTCTCTGGTCATTCAAAAGCCTGTGTCTTATTCGGAAAGGCTTTCATTTTGTGTTACGGTAAAGGAGTCAGCAGAGTGGGGGGAAGACAGAGAAATAAAAATAGACAGAGTGAGGAGAGGCTGGGAGAAAAAGAGAAAAAAACAGAAAAGATATAACAGACAAAAAAAGAAAGAGAAGAAAGGAAGAAAAGGAAGGAAAAAGCACGCAGCTCAGTGACTTCAGAATCAAGGTCCTTGGGAAATTTCTAAGAGAAGTGGCTGGCTGCTTTTCTTACAAGCTTGTAACCCCCCATTCTGCTCTAACACACAGTAGATAAAGCTAGGTTTGTAACCACAAAAAGGGACATATTTCCCTGTTTTCTGATTGATTTTTAGGTTCTTACTTTCAAAAGAATAAGAGAGGTAATAAGAGAGAGATGTTCAACTGCATAACCAAAAATGTGGCTAGAAAACCAAGAAAATGTAATTTAAATCTTTGATGAATTGGAGCCAGAAGATTTCTTGGACTGAGGCTACACTTAGTAACAACCTTACTGAGGGAAACAATTTGGAAATGGCTCATTTGAAATGTCTTGTAGACAAATATATTTACACAAGATGCATCAAAGAGATTTCCCGAGGCATCTTGCAATTCAAACATCAAACTATCTCTCAATATTTACCAGTTCAATTTTGATATAAATAATTTCAGCTTTGTGTTAAAAAATTTTGTTTTTGTAACCAGAGGCACAACCAGTACAACTTTGGTTGGAAAGCATTTCTGAATAACGTTTTGACAAAGCTACTAAATTGGCAACCTGTGCAACTGATAGCAGAAGCAGAAAAGCAAATCACAAATGTATTTTGAGCCACTTCCCAGCTTCAAAACAGAAAATAAGAACACTTTGAAAATTAAGGCTCCTGCTTAGTGCAGCGACGATGCTCCTTTTAACCCCATGTGTACTAACATGTTAAAAAAAAACAACAGAAAGGGAAATGAAAAAGCTCAGGTACAGGCTTTAAGCAACAAACATGTCTCCTGCAACAACTGCTTCAAACTCTCTGGGATGACACCTCCTTTCCCAAGGAGGCCCAAGTTCAGGATTCATTTCAGAATCAGCAGTTGCAATAAACTTTTTTTTTTTTTTTATGATTCAAGCAAAAAAAAAAACCCATGCCATTGTAGCAGGCAACTGGGTATTAGAAGGAAAGTAAGATGTAACGTGAGATGAAACAAATATGAAAAAAAATGTCGGTCATGCTGGCACTAAAAGTAGTAGCATGTTGGTGATTTAGGTCCCCAGAAGCTCCTTTACATTCTTAGCTATTATCTATCTCAGCTGCTGAAACCTGCTGTTTTAAAGGCATTAGAGTTGAACATCTAGTGACAGCACTTGGGTTATTTATCATTATGTATCACCCTGCTACACTATATTTTATTATTCTGGATTTAAAGGAAGATAACACAATTACGGTTAATTTGCTTCTCTTCTTTATATATATAGTGTCATGACCCACCACGGCTTTGTCCCATGAGATATTTTTAACCAAAAAGAAATCCACAAGAAACTCTCCCTAAAAATTCCATTAATAACCTCTTGTAGCGTGTATAGGTTGCAGGGTCTGGAACTAAGAATGTTTTAATCTCTTCAGCAAAACAATGTCTCATAATGATGTACAGGACTATTGCTGCACTGATGAAGAATCATACATAATTCAGCACCTTTCACTTGGCACCACTGTGATATCCTCATTAGCAGTGGCTCACAGTGGCTGTCAGATGGTGTCCATGCGAATGCAGGCATTATATTGTCTTTGAGATGTGCAGCTGCTTCCATGACACTGCCAGTATATAAAAACATGACGCCAGTTTGTTTTATTTAGTGCTAAACCTTCCAGTTTGTAAAAACAAGGCTGACACAGAGCCTGACATGAGGCAGTGAAAATAATTAGCTCTCATTTTCTCAGCCTCCTATTTCCTTCTCCCCGCTGTGTTCTCTTTCCACTAAACCACCACATGTCAGTCGAAATGGGAGGCAATTAGTGGGCTCATTTCAGTCCCCACAACTGTGCTGAAAAGAAAGTATTTATGATGGCACAATGAACAGCTGAAAGATTAAATAACATTTGCCTTTTGAAAAGAAAATGACTTCTAGCTAAATGGGCAATTTTTGATTATTCTCAAACAAGCTTAGAGTAGTTGGTTTTTAAAATACAAGAAAGGAAAATGAGTCATTTTTAGGTGAAAGAATCAAATAAAACTTGACACAGTAATGCAAATAACTGATGTTTTATTGCAAAATATGTAAATGTGTTATACCCTTAACAATGGCTCATGTCTCAGGTCAGGGCAGGCTGTTGCCAGCCAGGCTCCAGCAAGACAAGGTGGCTGCGCTGCCGGTTTCTTTCACTCATGGGGGAAGAGAAAAACACGGGTGGAGGGAAGGCCTTGTGAGAGAGATGGCCTTACAGCACGAAGAAACAAAGCAAGAGGTGTGTTGGTGGTACCGGCTCGTCTCCCAGAAAGCCAGAGCCCTGATGCTCCTCTGCGAGGCACAGACTGTGGCAGACTGGGATCCAGCCTGGGCAGGCACACGGCCTTGCACTTCTCCATTGGATGCAAGGAAAGCACGGGCCCTACGGCAAGCACTGTGCTGTGAGGGCACCTCCCGCCCAGTGCTGGGGAAACATGACAGAATGGAGCAGAGCAGCACAGGCGTCGTGGCCCCGCTCACATGGGACTGCCTCTGTGCACGTCCTCCTGCAGAACCGGGGCATGGCCCATGAAACCCTCTGGGAAAAACACATCTGCACTGAAGGTCTGGCACTGCCACCAACCCGCTGCCTTGGCGGACTGCACTGACAGCAATTACTCTTGCTGGTTATACTTAAATATGGCTGTGGAGTTAGTTTACATCTTAGGTATTGTTTTTTAGCCTTCACAGTGTATTTCCTCCTATAACAACTACTTACTGGAGTCTGAACAAACCAAACCTGTGAGAATACCACTCTGCTGCACACTTTAACTCAGCCTTTAGTATTGAGAGCATCATGCTTCAAGCTGTAATTGAAGAGAAAGCTTTGAATAAGGTTTTGAGGTAAGGCTAGATGACTCCGCACTAGAAAGCCAAGCTACTTGCAAGTATCTTGGCAAAGGAACGGTAGGATAAAGATAGTATAGTACAGCTGAAAAACATATAAACTGGAATTTCTAATTTGTGACCTAGGCCACTGCTTTATTTGTGCCATGTTTGTAATGTGCTGAATACCTTAGTAAACTAAACATGCTATACCACATCTGTCTGAACCGGGAATTATTTTTAATAAAGCAAAGAAAGGTTTTATCAGAGTCAACATACTGGGAGGCGGGAGAGGGAAAAGTAGTAGAAATGGTCTCAAGTCCTCATGAAACTGCAGCTCAGTTACATTGATTGTTATGGCACTGTTTTGTCTGGTATTTCCACATTTTGCCAGCCAATGTTCCTTCACGTGAAGAGCTGGTCACAATTTCTCTATAAGGTAGCCTTAATATTATATTCAGTTTTGCACTATGCGTTTAAATAACAGCATTAAAATATAAGCCAGTCTGGTTATTTGAGGCTAGAAAATAGTTCACAGAGATAGCAGATGTTTTTGACAAGGCTCTGCTCCTTACCTTGTCAAATGGAGAGAGAGGGGGAAAAGACAGCAAAAATGGTAAGCCACCCTCAAGGCTTTGTGTTTGGATGTAGGTCAGACTGTGCCACACTCGGTAAAAATGAAAACATTCAAAGGCATGGTGAAATCTGCCTTTCTGATGACCAAAACTAAGGAATGCATCAACAGGAGACAAAAAAGACTGTGAACCATCCTTCTTAAGGGGTTGGATGATTCGTCCGTGTGGAGCCGACACAGCTCAGACACCTTCCCCTGATTGGGAAATTTTAATGAGCCACCTAGGATAAGAAAACCATCAAAAATTCCCTCCGCAGTTCTGCGAATCAGCTCAAGCCACAATTGCCAGGGTTTGTTTTTTACCCTCTTTGGTATCCTGGAGTTAATTGGTGTCCCCCCACTTTTTTTTTAATTTGTGGAATAAAAATTCTTACAAAATGTCTAAAGCTATCACCTTTTAGCTCAGTGGGAATTGTGTACAGAAAGGTCATTAACAGGAAGTAAATGGAAGTAACCACATAACTTGAACTAAAAGAATTGGAAAAAAAACCTCTAAAAACCAGGTTAGCTTTACAGCGCTCACTCCTGATGCTTTCGGAGAGCACAAAGGTCATCGAGCTTTCATCACCTCTAAAGATGCAGCTAAAAAGGGAAGGAAACTGTAACAAAATGACTGCGCCTATCAGCTGGTGGAAACCAACATAATCTCACTAGATGCGTTTAAATTAGATAACAAATCTGAGGATGGTAAGGTCGCATACTGGGAAGTCAACATTTCATTTAGTGTACAGACAAGACCGAACATCTAGTGTATAGATAAAGCTACCATCCTGAAGCATATTCTGCAGGTCCCTTGTTAAAAATCACTGTGACTGTGCCACATCAGTGCTTTAGCTGGGATGGGGGAGCACACTCCTGTCTCATGTGTCTCTATGCCAGGCTTTGGCAGAGCACCTCTGGGCACAGGGGCTGGTTTGCTTTCAAGTGCCAATACCCTTACCCCAGCAGATGTGCTACAACCACTGGTAGGAGTGCAGCCCAGGGGACCAGGGCAGAATCAGCTGAGGCTGAACCCCCAGCATTAGCAGTTCTATGGCACAGCCCCTTCCTGCTATGCTGCACCAGCTCCTGTAGAGCCTGCCTTGTAGGTTTGATTTGAGCTTATTGCCTCTTTTTCCTCATGGCTGAAACAGGAGAGATGTCAGGTAGGCGTTAGGTAGGCAACCCATTACTGGGGATTATATGGGCCAAGTTTCTTTAAGAAACCGAATTTTAGACTGATGTAGACCAGCTTTTTCACTATAAAGCTGGCAGAAGGCATGTTCTGAGTGCTTCTGTTGACCCAGTTTTACAGGAACAGGTGCCACTCTTACACAAAAATGGGACAGTAAAGGAAATTGAAATCCTTCGATTCTTGTTTCTCCAGTGTCTCCATTTCACAACAAATGTGGGTGATGGCAACAATAGTTGCATAGTTAAGGCAGCCTCTAGGGGAGCTAGAAGATTATATTCAGGGGTTTTCAAGGAAGCAAGCTAGACAAATTTTTTGTGCTGTACATATAAGAGCATGCTTTGCTGGTATTATGTTTATGCACAACTCACTCAAACTACTTGCTCACAGCAGCTGTCCAGCTAAAATATCTACTTGTCCTCAAACTCAGCTGGCAAACTGAATTTCCTGTGGCTGCCCACCTCCCTGCGCTATGCCTCATAGACCATACAGGAAATACAAGTGAGACAAGAGGTATTGCATAGCCTTTTAGTTCCTTGTGGAGTTACACATGGCAGGGAAAGATGTATGCCTACAGAAAAGCAGCTCTACAGCTCTAAGTAATTCACACAGCGATAAAGAAGATTTTCATAGGAAAAATGTGCTCAAGATAAAAGAAACAAACAAACAAAAAAGGAAATCGCCAGACAAAAAGTAAAACGCTTTTTTCAAATTGATGAAATGATTTCAGTACGAGTCCAAGTTCCTACTAAGTACAAACCTAAATGCTTTCTCTGCAAGCACCACTAAGTACTGAAATCAAGAGACTTCTGCAAACAATGTGCCCTGAAAGCAAAGCAGTCAGATAACACAAGATGAAAGTCAGCCACCCACAAGTTTGGGGTGGACACACAATGCAGATCTGCCAAACACAAAAAGAAACAAATCCTGCTGTCACAACCCCTGACTTCAACTCAGAAATGCTTTGCACACCATTTTCACATAGATAATTAATTCTAAAACCCTTGAACTCAAAGTCTGTGGCAGGCTGGATAAAGAAAATGAAAGGCATGGGATAATCCTTGCTCTCAAGAACAGACAACGTGGTGGAAATGCTTTGCAGGAACATCTGGGGTCATCAACGCTCCCACTACACAGGGTGTGCCAAGAGGTACCTGAAGCAGTGCAGAGCCAAGGTTTGGTCAGGATGCAGCCCTCTGGCAGTCCTGTGACCACCCTGGCACAGTGGTCTCGCTGTCTGCAGTGGGCTGCACTTCCCCACTGCACTGTGAGGGAATACAGCCACACCAGGACCTGTCCCGTTCTCCCCAGCCACGCGTGCCACATTCTGTCCATCTCTTCCCAACTGCAGAGCCAGACACCACCTTTCTGCTGAGGCAGAACCAACTCATGTCCGCAGATACCATGCACATGCTGCTGCCCAACTGTCTCTCACCATCAAACTCCTCTGTCTGAATAGGCTCTTCTGCATAAATGGCTTGTTACTGCACACCCATTGGGATAAAGGAACAAAGCGAAAGCCCAAATTACAGAAATGACAGTTAGAAAAACTGTTGGTGAGGAAACAAAAGCTTTCATTCAAAGCTTTCTGCATCACTGTGCTCTCCCATGCTCGCTCTCAGGCATGGCTGCTTATCACTGCTCAGCCCTACGTGCTACCTTGACATTAATTAGCTCTGCAGTTTCCAGAACAAGAGGGTTCATTTTTTTTTGCATCCAGAAGACACGGGACACTCTGGGTACCGACTAAAAAGATAGCCAAGCTGATACAACACACCCAGATTACCTTTGGACCATTTCCCAGCTTTAAGTGATAGCCAAAAACGAGTTCAAGATTCACTACTTTCTCTATGTTTTCCCCAGCTTCACCCGCAGAGTCCTGAAAAAAAAAAAAAAGGAAAAAATAAAAATAAAAAGGTGAGAGCTTGTAGCTACTTCAGCCCTCTAGGAGGCAGAAGCAAGGCCTTTTCTGGGAACAAGGATTTGCCTTTCCTATGTCATAAGCCTGCTGCTCACGTTGTCACCTGCAGCAGAGGGCTGTGGTTCTGTTGGGAGATACTGGCTCCTGCTCCACAGTTTCATGACACTGCAGCAGCCACCAGCACTGCAATCACAGCACGGCAGTGATGTTCAGGTTTTCATTTCCTTTTTGGGATTTCATCCAGATCCTTTATCATCTTTGTCACCTTCCACTGCACTCTTTCTAGGAGATGCCTGTCTTTTTGAACTGGATCCTAGAACTGGACACTATATTCCAGATGTGGCCTCACCAGGACAAAGGGAAGGATCTCTTCCCTCAACCTGCTGGCCATGCTTGTTTTAATACATCCCAGGATACCACTGGCCTTCTTGGCCACAAGGGCACACTGCTGGCTCACAGCCAACCTGTTGTTCACCAGGACACCCAGATCCTTTTCTGCAGAGCTCCTCTACAGCAGGACAGCCTCAACCTGTACTGATGCATGCAGTTATTCCTTTACACTCTACACTTGTTTTTGTTGAACTTCATCAGTTTCCTTTTTGCTCAACTCTTCGGTCTGTCCGGGTCCCACTGAGTGGCAGAACAGCCTTCTGTCATGTCAGCCACTCCTCCCAGCTTTGTATAATCAGCAAACTTGCCTAGGGTGGACTCTATCCCATCATGCAGGTCATTGATGAAGATGTTGAACAAGATTGGACCCAGCACTGGTTTCATGACAACATCTGAGATCCTCATTGAAAACAACATCTATTATCATACTACTTGTTCTCATGCAACCCATTGCTGCTGGTGACCTTCCACATTTGTCAAAAGCAGTGGCAGAGCTGCTGTGTAAGCAGCTGCCTCACCCTCCTGCCAATGGCAGAAAGCTGAGACATGAAAGCAGTGAAGTATTTATACCAACATGAGAAGCAATTCTTCTATAAACAATGAGACTTGCCTTAATTAATGGTGGAAAATGAAACAGATTTAGGTAGTCATGGGTTAACTTCTCAATAGCAGTCTATAAAAAAAAAACAAACAACAAAATCCAATGAGTGTTATTCAGCATCAAATATCACAAATACCAGCATGAAAAGCAGAGCAGTTCAGCATGTGCTGTGCTTTTCATTGCAGCTACATCAGGGCAGTTTAAAATACAGCTCAGCTCTGGAAACTGTCTCAGTAGATCGACCACATTTCACATTCAGAATCTGAGCTGCTTAATCAGAAAAAAAATAAATGCTTGGGGGTTGTTTTTATTTATGCTCAATCAACCCAGGAAGCCAAAGTCTTTCATTTTGGGCATTATTGACTTTATTAAGTTTCAATAATTTTCCCTGTAGGAAATGTAAATTAAAGATATCAGCAATGGTATGTGCATGGAAAAATGGCTGATGAGCAAAGAGGAATAAATCTGTGACTTACAGAGATGAAGCTAAATTTGCAGGACTAGCAATTACGATAAAAGTATCTCTTTACTAGTAAATTGTGGTATAAAGTCACTGAGACCCAACAGAATCCCAGATGCTGCTTTTAGAGAGATCATTTTCCAAAGCTGATAGCCAGGAAAATGTAACTATCTCCTGTGGATACATTATTAATACCATTATTGCTGTTGTGATCACATTTTCCAGACCATAATTGTCTGAATTCATAACAAACATTATATATTCAAAAGACCAGGAAACAAAGCATTACAAGCAAAGCAACCTGGCCATCAAACAGCTTAACAGTAGTCTAAGTGGGGAAGTTTAGAGATTTCAGTTCAAACAATTTCTCCATACCTGATCCTCTCCTAGCTAAAGAAAAATCTTATGGGACAGCACTCTGAAGATATCCAAAGCTTTTTGCTGGATAACTGGCTCTGCCCTATTACACAAATCTCCAGCAGCACTGTCAGTCCCGCCCTCAACAAAATTCATAGATGAGGAAGAGAATGAAGATCGTGGCACATTTCACACCTCACAGAACGTTCAGGGTTCTTTGGGTTTCAGAGCCATATGAACCTGTAACTCTGATTCTTTTTGTACCAAACAAGCTCTCTATTTTGCTTTGTAATTTACAAGTAAAAAATACTTAATGCTACTATAAAACTGTAAAATCTCTCTCAATACCTACACTGTAATCTACTCCGATGTTCAACATATACTATTAGATACCTTTAGGTGGATGATGTGTCCTCTGGAAATGATTCCCATGTCCTTTAAATCTTCTTCTTCTAGAAGAAGCAATCGCTTTCCAGTGATATGATGTTCTTTAAACAAGCTAGCATATGCACTCATTTCACCAGAAGCATCGCCTTAAGGTAAGAGAGGTTATTCAGAAATCCATAAGGCTTTTTGATGAGGGAAGAAAAAGACAGATAAACGTATTTGTATTCGTTAATATGAACATGAAGGTACATATGAACAGCTTTTACCTTTTCTAGTAAGTTGTTGCATCCAGAAAAACTGAAAAAAAAAAAAAAAAAGAATCAATCTTGGAAGTTCATGTTAGCAAAATTTTATATTACTTCGAGCTCACAAATCACTCTTTTAGAAAATTAATGTTAAGAATATTTATAAGCTTTCATTAAAGGATTCAGGATACTCCAATGTTATTTATCTTTTTCAGACTGCCTTCTGCTTTGCAGGTCCATTCCTTAGCTTATCATTATGAAGAACAACCAAAATGACTAAGGCAAACAGTATAGCAACCTGCCACACAATAAATGGGCTTTAGTTAAGCCCTTAGAAGCAGCAAGAGCTATCCTGGCTTTTGCACTGTCTTTACACTGAGTCCTTCAATAAGCCTTAGCTAAACAATCCCATGCTGCACCATACAGAAGAGTGCTAAATGGGACATGAGAACCACTGTGACACAGTGACATGCTAAAGATGAATAATTGGTTTTATTGGTTTAGCATTTTAATTGAATAAAAGCGCAAAAAGAAGGCTCAATGCCTTTTTTTTACTACGAGATAGCCCACACCCCTTAATATACCCTTAACTTTCAGTTAATTTCCATTCCAGTAGCATACAGCAAGATAAAACCTTCAAAGCCATTGTAAACTCTCCAGGAAAAGCCTTGCTTAGACAGGTCTTCCACATTTCCTAAATGGTTGCTGAGGAATGCAGTTCTGGCTGCTGAAAACTCACAGCACAGATTATTTTTCTGGACATTGAAGAATGTATCTGTTTAATCAGGGTCACATAAATTCTTAACTTACGTATGGTCATTTTAAAAGCCTTTCTGGGACACAAGTTCCACTAAGCAAATAGCAGTAAAAGCTCACCTAGATATTCTGATCCAGGTCATATTCCCTCCATACCCACCACAATTGGCAGAGAGCTCCAGCAGCACAGCACTGGCCACGTTAACACAAGATACTCACCACATCTTCTTCAGTCCATGCACAAATATCAAAGGAGGGCAGCAACTGTGTGAGAGATATGAATTGAAAAGAAAAAAACATCTGACTGTTGCTCTCCCCTCCACCCAAAACTCACTCCGTTGGCTTTATTTGGTTCTTTTCCTCCAGTGAAGGGGAGGACTTTAACCCACGACTCCCATATGGGGCACCAGAGCGTACTTCCCAGACCAACAGAACAACCCTTCGGATTCAAACTGACTGTGGGCTTACTCCAGCTATCTCCCTTCTTGATTGATACTACAAAAAGGCTTTTGCTTTTGTTATGGATTCGATACCATTTCTGCAGGAAAAACAATGCTGTAATTATGACACCATCCAAAATGATGAGGAACATTTTCTGCAGAAGGAAGTAAAACTGCCACTAGACAGCAGAGAAAACAGGATTTGGAGTCAGGCTGCTGTGGCCAGTCTTCCTGTTGGGACAATTCTCCTCTGGTTTCTGCCAACGCTCCGTAACTGCTTGCCTGAGGCTCTGTGAGCACAGCACTTCCCAGCCCCTCTGGCATTGCAGCCGACATGTGGCATGCTTTGTCATAGCTCTTGAAACCACAAAGGATAGATGTGAAATTGTGGGATGATTTGTAAAAGCTGACACAGTAGAAGACCTCACTGCAATACTGATTGCTGTTTTACTCACACAAGCATATGCTACCCAGGCTGCACCTTATTTGAATTCTTATCCAGAAAAAGAGTTAATATTAATTTGTATGTACACATTTGGACAGTCAGAATCTCCTGAAGGCTCAATGCCATGATGCACTTGTAAGCTTGATGTATGTAACAGTGACCTAGGAGAGTGACAGCTCAGTTACCCACTGGCCTCCAGGCCCTTCTTACCTCCAGTAAGTGAGTTTTGCTGGCCTGCGAGCACCCCAGCCTCCAGGCACAGGCCAGGTCTTCACCCTGTCTGTGCCCAGCTGAGCCCACAGCAGAGCTGTCCCTTCTGGCCCAACCTGAGCACATCCCCGGATCTCCAGTACCAAGACCAGGCTCTAGTATAATTCACCCAAAACTTCCAGCTGTGCCCATCACAACATTCACGTGAAGCTCCCACTGGAGGATTTGTGATTGCCCAACGTTCCTTGACACGTACTCCATAACTTTTGGAGGCTTTTGACATCCACCCCCTGCTTTGAGCTAGAGGACTCTTCAGACCCTCTTCCTCCTACCATCACCATTACAGTCTGCTGTGCACAAATCATCCGTGAGATCTGAAAGATCTGAAAGACCTCTGCAAGAAGGACCTGGTGGGCCTTTACACCTATCCTCCTGCCCACTGCAACCCCAAAACGGACAGTGCCAAAGGCATCATAGTGAAATGTCAGATGGGAAAATGTGCTTGCTAAAAAAAAAAGACTCGACTTTCTGACTGAAAACATGGCATTGTAAAGACAATCTTCTAAATCTACCTACTGCTAGTCAGTCTTATCTTGTGCAAAAAGATACCTGCTGCCTGGGCAGCAGCGCTGAGGCAACAACTGAGCCCAAGGAAGGGCAAATGGCCACCACAAAGACCCTTGCGAAGGCAGTGGGTCGTGCCTTTTGTGGGTACTTATTGTCAGAAGGGCTGGTGCTGTGTGAGGAACTTGAAGAATAATTGGTATGATTAAACCACTCACTGCAGAAGTCCAGTACTGCATTTTTGATTGCATAATAGATGTTTTCAGGCTTTCCCACATTCAAATATAACCAAAGACAGAGTATATCCCATATTCTTTCAAAATTAAAAAAAAAATGGAAAGAAAAGATGGGCAGAGTAAAGTAGAAATGTTACACAGTGAGTAACATAAAAATGACTTGAACCACCAGACAGTAAGGAACTCTTCAAACATCAGCATTTTACACAGGGACACAGATGCATAAAATTTACTGTCAAAATGTTTATTGCAAAATAGAGTTTGGAACAAAGAGAAGCAAAGGAAAAAGTTCACATCAATAGAAAGTTCATGACACCAATTGAGGAAATTGAATACATTGCATGGTTTCTTTTTGGTTGTATGCTATGTTTTTACACTGGAAAATCAAATCCACAGTGTGAATAAAACAAGACATCATATGTCAAGTGCAATAAAGAGAGTAACTGACGCTGCAAGGTTTTACCACACAGAAGTGTAACATTGCATGTTCCACACAAATTATATATTCAGTTTACAGCACAAGAGTTTTGGCACAGGCACTGCGCTCACCATTTTCTCAGAAGGGAGAATGATTATTTTGAAAATATCTTCTATCCAAATTTCATCCGTTCACACCTGAAGTGTAAGTGGCATCAATTTCTATAATTCAGTACAAAACTTTTTCAGTAGTGCAAAAGCAAGAAATGCAGTGGACTATATCTGACTTTCAAAGGCATATGGATAGTTAGCACACAATACAAAATGTTTAAAGAAGGTTGTTGGTTCTACATTTTCAAAATTAAATCTTCACACATCAGAAATCTCTGTGCAGATTTTACAGTGTATACACCAAGTCGAAGTCTGGGGAAAAGGAGAAAGGATTCTCCTCCAGATTCCTACTAGTGCATTTTAAGGGCTGTGAAAATTACTAAATGAACTTATCTTTTTACCTGAACATAGGACTGTAGTCAAAACCTCTGTCAAGTTAGAGGTCCTATTGAAAACCTGTAAAAGCTGCCTGATTACAGAAAAAGAAACTACAGTATTAAAGACACGGTGACTCTGCTGCATACTGAATAGCAGTATGCACACTATAGATTTACTACTACTGCTGAGAGGAAAATGACTTGTTATTTCAACAAATATTTAATTCTTAATAACTGTTTCAACATCTAGAAGGAGAGGGAATCAACATCTAACAGAACTGCTCAAACAATAAAGACAAGTCAAACAAGACTGTGAGACAAGGAGCTACTCCAGACTTCACCTCCCCAAAGCCTCCATAGCTAGATGGGACAAACTCCAGGCCAGGCCTCCAGCCAGCTGGGGATGCACCACCTACACCCCCATACATCCAAGGAATTAGTGGTCACAAAACTGGTCAAATCAAGTCACAAAAAAAGACCAGATTAAGAGTTTTACGCCATTAATTCCTCCCCTGTTTTTTCTCCCAACGCTGAAGGAAAAGAAACAGAGTTGGGAGTTAGGACATCCTGTCTTGGTCCCAGCTCACTCTGTATCTTTAAGCGAGCCAACAGACAATCCTCACCATTCTTCTCTTGAGCCACCCTAGTAAATGTTGGCAGAACAACAGCCTGGTGAAAATGAGAAGCTGAGGCCCAGTTCTTGCATTTCCCCTCTGTCAAGTACAGCAAAACTATTCTGCTGCAGATACCTGCAGAACTTTATGAAAGGCAGAGAAATCTGGGACCCCAAAAGGATTGATGGAGATGAGTGTGCTTAGAGGTGCATAAAGCATGGGAAGGCTTTGGGTGATTTTGCTCACAGCCCAGAGTAGCCAGAGAAATACTTCTGGGGTTTGACAAATGCTTTCCTAAGCTGGCACAGCAAGTGGCTGTGGACTTCTGTGCTGCTGACACAGGCAGAAAACAGGCCAGACTGCATGGCAGAGCAAAATCAGGTCTGGAAGATGAAAATATTATGATCTCCTCCAAACAACACACCTGCCACCAGAGATGCTTCCAAAATCTTTATCTAGCTAGGAGATTGTCAGAGGCAGAAACAACAAGCTGATTCTCACATGCAATTTTTGGCTTGTAAACTGCAGACATCTGTTATGAAAGCCATCACAGAAAGTAAAAATTCAATCAGTATCGTTTCTTTCTTATAAGCATAGCCAATATCCTAAGTATAATACTGTGATGATAGAACTGCACCAACAGAGCCTATCATATATTATCTGTCATATCTTAACTTTCTTTACAATTCAGAGATCTTTGCTACTTTAAGCATGAAGCAAGTTGTTTTAAGAGAGTCTAAATTTTTTCTTAATACAGCTAAACTTGCTTTGAGAAGAAAAGTGTGTACAAGGTAAAGAATAAAATCTTTTTTTCTTTCTATTTTTTTTCCCCATAAAAGAACTGGAACTAAATAAATAGCCAAAACTCCTAGGGGCATGTTACCAAATTCTGATAATATTCTGCTGAAATAAGACACACCCATGGGTGGTAAGTATAAAAATTTGAAAAGAGACCCAAATTTGGGCATTTTTTAACTAAGAATTCCTGCAGTGTACTACTCATGGACTATTTTTAATTCTGTAAACACTAAGGAGTGAATGTAAAAAATTCAATTAAAACTTACACAAATATAAATATGTATAAAGTGCTCTGAGAGTGTCAGATCCTAAAAAAAGTGCAAAACATCAGTGCTTGGGACAAGTAATTTCTGAACGCTAATCAAACTGAATGAAATTTTGTTTTCAGTTAAAGCTGTACAACACTGCATATGTGGTACAATAATCTACGCGCAACAACACACATCTTAAGTGTACATATTAGGTCAAATTTTCCTGTGTGCAATGTGGAAGTTAAAAAAAAATAATATAACTGCTCTGGGTGTTAGCAGACATAAACTCATAGAAAGAGTGCAAATCTGCACTGGAAATAGCCTATTTGTTCTTATTTCCAGTTTATTCTTTCAGCATCTCTTCTCTCTAAAGTCAGATTGCTTTGATGGACCTAAAATGCCATCCCTACCTGTGTCTAAAGAGCACGTTGCCTCCAGGATATAGAGTAAGCTTATCACATCATGTACATTACAATTCAGACATGAAAAAGCCTCCTGATGCTTGAGGGTTAACTTCAAGCCAATGAACCTGCAACCGTTAGGAAGAAGGGGAATGAGGAATGATATCCTACTTGAAAGGAAGCATTCTGGAGGGCCAAGACTGGTGAAAACTGAGTGGAGCACGCCAGCTCCGGCTGAAGCACTCACTGCCTCACAGGCTACCGGACCAGTGCTGGCATTTCAGAATAAAACAATTCTGTCTCACATCGCAAAGAAGTGCCCCACTCATCGCTCTGGGAAAACTCCTTCAAAGAACTTTCTCTTTTGTTGTCTGAACATGCAATGATTTCAGGCCTGCTGTTATCTAATGTATCCATTTTTCTCTAAGCAATCTACAAAAATACTCATATAATACATAGGTTAGAGCTGTGTAACAGACAAGCCTATAATTAAAGAAGCCGCTCAAAACCAGAAGTTTTCATAAAAGAAACCCCTCCAGTAACAGAGAATGGAATTTTGACTGTATTCCTTATGGAATTTCCCACTGTAGCTGAACAAGACAGTAACATTTCTCTTTTAAAATGCTGTCCTTCTTCCTTGGACAAATATTTTACATCAGCTTCCTTTCTAACCTGCATTCGTGTTTGTTCCGGTTTCCCTCCCTCCTCCTGCATTACTGCTAAAGGGGTCATCAGGAGAAAAATACTCACTGCTCTCAACACAAGTG
Source organism: Lagopus muta (assembly GCF_023343835.1). NCBI lineage: Eukaryota > Metazoa > Chordata > Aves > Galliformes > Phasianidae > Lagopus > Lagopus muta. Next base: position 19,638,145 of record NC_064440.1, on the reverse strand, counting down.
CCTGGCAGGCAATTATTGCAGCAGATTGTTACATGCCGAGTTTTATGGAAAGTCACAACAGTAGTGGCAATGCTTTAGAGGTGATTTAGCTGCAAAAAAACCCCACATACTCAGGGACTGTAAATATTCCTCATATTGCTGCCACCACTGAGAATTTCACATAAGCCACGGAAGTAGGGTCCAAGCTGAAGTGTCACCATGACTTTTCCTTGTCCTTTTGTAAGGATAGCACACGTGCCTTAAGAGAAGCAACAGAATCAAAATTTGCTAACACCCATTTTTACTCTCAGGTACCAGAGTAAGTACATCAAAGTTAATGAGGCTTCCTGGATTTACATCAACATAACTGAAAATTAGCTTCTAGATCACAATATCTGATAATGGATGCAGAAGTCTGATTGCGATTCGCTTTGCTAGAGTGAATTATATACACATGCACACACACGCAAGGGGAAAAGCATTTATACAAACCATCTACTAATAGGGATTATCTGGATTCTGCTGCTACTTGGTTTTTAAACTGTATATTTAGCTTACCCTTTTATTTCTCTCAGCTAAGCTTTTCTTTTCCTAGAAACGTATTTGTGACTTCCCACAACCTCACCTTGAAAAAGCTCTAAAATAGAAACACAGCAAACCCCTTCACTGCAACAGTGAGAAAGATTGGATTGCGGAGAACAGCAAATCTGAAAGCACAAGTATATTCATATGATTGACAATTAAAGGGGTAAAGATAGTGACAAACAACAACAACAAAAAAAAAAACAGAAAAATTTGCAGTACATTAATTGCATTAAAGGCATTGAAGTTTCCCCCAGTGTTTTCAGTTCTTAAGTTTATCAAGCCATAGTTTCTGTAATCAGGCATCAAGAATTACAGACATAATCATATTTCTTAATAGTAATCTCAATTACTTTGGAAGTTTAGTACCAAATTTCATCAAAATAGAAATAAGTCAACGCAGTCTAAACAAGAACAATGTCTTCCTACACACAAACATGCTCAGCCTGGAAAGTGTCTCACTTTTTTTCTTTTACAGGATTTGAACAGACCAAACTGACAGGATTCTTGTTCTCAAACTTTATTGTTTTGCTTTGCTAAAACCGATTTCAGATTTAATTCTGTAACTGATTTCATTCGCTGCTATCATCTGTGTCATCAAAATCATCATCATCATCATCGTCATCTGACCAGTCGAATTCACTGAAACCCAAAGCCATGTTGATTTTCTTTCCTTTTCTCATAGAGGTGGTTTTAGAAGAATTCTTTTTGGCTTGCATGTTTATCTGCATTCCAGAACGCAGGACAGATCCTGCTTGGTTCAGAGAGAAGACATCCCCAAAGCCCGTCATCATCAAGGCCTTCAGACTTTGGTTCATGCCAGCTACCTCCCCGTTACTTGTTGCTGTGATCTGACATGACATCTCTGCACTCTTTGACTCCTCTGTTTTAGATTCAAAGTAAGACTCCTCAGACATTCTTGCAGCAAGAGGTAAAAGAAACTATTTGAAGAAGGAAAGGACAGAGCAAAAGTGAAAGTTAGAACCAATTTAAAAATCAAGGAAAAAGACACCACCAGATTAGTTGGCAATAAACAGAAAGCATAATGATTAGTGAATCTGAACATGGAGTTCAAGAATTCATTACAACTGCTTAATTCTGTGCTCACTGTTCTCAAAAGGAAGCGCAAAATCACAGAATTACATGGCAAGAATCACAGGTAGCAGAGCTTGCTTGATCAAAGGAGGTTCAGGCTCTTCAATCCTTCATTTTGTACAGCATAAAACAGATTGTGATGCTTTCTAACCAGGTCAACTGACTCCTGGGTCACAACATAAGTCTGAGTTAGTTGCTTAACTGAACCTTTCAGGATTGAAGAATCAATCATATTAAGAATAGAGAACCCAAACAAGTTCCTGAAGTTTGGTGCAGAAGAAGCAGCCCTCAAAAACATTAGAAATAACAGTAGCAGTATTATCTGTGCAAAGACTCTTTTTGAGCATATACTCAAAAGAAGAAAGGGTCATCCTGCTATGGCCACAGTCAGAAACAAGCCTCTCACCAATTCAAAGGAGACAGGAACCACCTTGAGCTTGACAGCACATTGCTTCTGGAAACTGTTCCAGAGAGAAGCAGGTATGGGATGAGGGGGCTGCTTGGTCAGATTCTTCAGCTTGGTTGGCTTTTTTTTTTTTTTTTTTTTTTTTTTTAACCTTTTCAGTGGTATACAATTCTAGATATTTCTCATTTGGTTGCACATGATATTAAATCTCTACTGATTAAATCTTCATCTACAGAAAATTGTGTTTTCTTTTGTCAGTCTGCAATTACAGAGTTTTACAAATTGAAACCATTCCCAGCTAAATAACAATGCCTCTTCAGAGTGCCACAGCAAGTAACTTCAGTGAAACACCTGCCTATTTTTCACAGGGAGCAAATCCTCAGGTGTATGGACCTAAATTAAGCTACCAACTAAAGCAAGAGCAAAGGAGCTACATGTGAACAACTGAAATGGTCTTTCTTTTCAAAGTTGCCCCAAAAATGACCTGCCCCAAAGTCATTTTTTCTACATCTTTCTTTTAAGCTAATCAGAAAACTGACTGAAGTGTTGACAACAGTTGATCGCAGCAGGTTATGAGAGGATTATGCTGGTGCCATGGCCATATAGGAGGCTTCATGGCCAGGCTGCTCAAAGTGTGCCCATTTCTTTTCAAAACCACTTTCATTAACTAACTGTCTATGATTTAAAAAGGAGAATATCTGTCTTTTGTTTCTTTCAGGTTTTTCCTACTTACATTGGCTTTCCATTTGCATTGTGGTTACAAAAGTCAGTGGTGGTTGTTTAAGAAATGAAAGTTAAAATTAACAAGGGAGCTCTTAACACTCTTCTTGTGTCCTACGGCTGTCTACATGATCCCCAGCTAAGCCTACATACACCTGGCTGTACAGGAAAAGATGATCACCAGAACACTACTTAAATCAAGAACACCAATAGCTCCTAGAAAAGGAGAAAATAAATAACTCCTACTGATATAGAGGAAAAACAAGAAATAACCACAGAAACAAGATGCTCAGCACACTGATTGAGTGCCAGGTAGTTCTTTAATCCGCTATCAGCGTTTTAATCGCTTAAGAACCATGGAAATGCATCCCCTGAAACATGGGAAGAACTCCTTCATAATCAACAAAGCAGAAGAACTCTCCTCTGAAACATATTTCTGTGTCACTATGCAATGTTTGTCAAGAGGTTAAGGTGCTAGTAGGCCACAGCTATGGTACATTTTGTGGGTTATAAAAACCTAACTTCCTCCACATTTTACCACATCTTGTTATTTTGAAAGCTTAGGAGTTCTTTGTGATAAGACCCGTATTTGTTGTCACATTACATGTGGTGACCATCATCAAGGCCTTTTATAGATCGCTGGGATCCTCTGTCTCCATACAAGTCACTGTTCTTAAATGATGACCTGCAGGTGCATGACACCACAGGTGAATCTTCAGATTTCATGTCTTGCTTGCTGTCCTCCTCTATACGAAATTCGGTTTAGCTACATGGACCTCCCTTGTTGAGCCAGGTTGTCTTTCAAAAGAGAGCTGTGGACATATTTTATTCCTGCAAAAGGCTCCGTATTCCCTTGTGCAAGACACTCTGCACAAGGGAAATTTGCTGGGATAAGACCTGGAGGTGTCTGTTACATGAGTCACAGCAGAAACAGTCAAAATGAGAGCAGGGAGAAACACTACTGTCACAGAAGTGTTTGTAAGGTTTGGCCTTATCTTTCTCTCGTGCTGATTTACAATGCTGACGTGTACAAAGACATGCTTTATTCTTTGGAATAGGCACAGTCTTCTGCTACTCAGAGCTACCTACCACGCGGGATTCCAGGATGAAGCTTCTACCAACTCTGTGGCAGAGTCAGCTTCCCTGTTTCCCTTTCACTTGGTTTGAGTTTCTCCTCCCGCACACCACTTTAAAAGTGTCTGCTGGCCTCCTGTCTTTGCTGCAGAGCAAAATGAAGAAGTGACTGCAGAGTGCACAGCAGGGACAACAGTACCATCTGAGACAGAACAGGGCCTAGAGCTGGCTAAAAACCAAGCACAAGCCTAGTGGGCACTCTAAGCTGTGTTATTAGCTCCAGGTTGCATGTCTTCACAACTGTTGTGACAGCCAAGGTAGCTTAAAATCAAGCAGTGCACCTCTCTGCTGCAATCATATGGTTTGGCATTGCTAAGCAGACGTACCCTGAACTGAGGGACGAAGGGAGACACCTGACTCCAAGGATTACAACTTGCAGAGAGAATGCCCGGGGATGTTTTCCAAATGATATATAGCTATGAATTTAAGAAAGAGTTGAAATTCTACATGGCACTGGTTACAAATACATTCGCTATGAAGAAACCGATCCTGCTAGAACAAGTCAATTTTTGTCAATATGTAATTTTTTTTTTCCTTTTTCTTTTTTAAAGCTGTTCCATGCAACAGTTCACTAGAGATCTATGGAAAAAGAAATATATCTATTTTTCTGTTAGAAGAAATTGCATTTAAATGCAATAGAAGAGTTGCGTTAATATTATGCAGAAAAGATAGTTCATGCTCTGCACAACAGGCCATTGCACAATGCTTCATACTTTCAGCAATGCCAGATACAAGTAGAAAATAGAAGTCATAAGCAGGTACAGCATAAAAACCCTACGGCCTTGCCTGCAAAAAAATTTGCTCATTAAAGCTGTGTCTCATGCTGTGAGCAAGACAGACGACAGTCCACAGCTCAGTTACTAGAAGTTTGCAAGCATTAAAGCAGACACAGGGATATCTAAGAACACACAGTTTATCTGCACATATGAAAACATTCATTCTTCATTGTTTCTTTACATGGTCACAGCTGGAACATGAATGCAACTTCATTCAAACAGTAGGAATAAGCTCTGCCTTAAACACAAGTTGTATGTAAATGGCTCTGATCAGAATCAGTGATATAAGTGAGATACAATTGTGCATAAGTATATAAGATGCTATTGCAAACTCAATTTCATACTTCTTTTGGCTAGTACTTCAAAAACAAGTGGGTTAATAACAGTATTTTTCTTAGCAACAATTCTGTCATAGTATGCTTTTATTCAGGCACTAACCCTGTAGTCTTCCTTCTGCCAATCAGTCACTGAGGATATCAGACTTCATTAAGAAATTCAAGATGATACAAAGGATTTTTTTGGTTCAGTTTATTACTAAGAATGTGGAGGTCCCACCAGCCAGCATGAGCACATGCACTCTAGCTATGCACAAAGTCCCAAATTAACAGCTCTAATTTTGACCTTCTTCCATGGCATGGAAATTTGCTTCTTCTCATATTAAAAGAATATTAAAAAAAAAATACATAGGCATCTCAAGCTTTCTTCTGCAACAAACAATCTTACTTTTAAGACCAAATGCTGTGTCCATTTAAAGTCAACAACTTTCTAGTTGAAAATGACTTTACTGAATGCAACCAAATTTTAATGCTGAGAACTGAAATTAAATCAATGGGAAACTACTCAAAAGCCCAGGGCACAAAATGAACTATAAGCAATATCTGATATCCAATGTATTACATTAATTTTTTTTTTAAATAATGTAGTTATTTGCAGTGATATTACAAAATAGACCCAACACAACACAAAGAAAACTGGAGCACTAGTCCCTTGGTGTATCCCTAGATTTGCATAGGCAAAGCTTGAAATGCTTTCTGAAGTAAAATGAAAGGATGAATTATTGTCTACTTACAGGAGTATTGGACTGTTCAGTTAACTTCTGCTCCCACATCTTCAGACGTCGCTCCCGTTCCTTTAGTTCCTGCTCTTTAAAGCTCAGATCACGCTCCAGTTTCTTTAGTCTTTCTAAGGTTGCCTCAATTTCACATCTGCACGGAGACAATTTGTTACATCTTGTCTTTTCTTGACAGATATAAATTGTTCATAATTCCCACTTGAATGTTAATTAAATGTGAAAGGCTGAAAAGTACAATACTAACTCAAGCAGTTCATTTAATTACCAAATGCAAAGCCTTTCAGAGCTTTAAGAACAACTGGCAATGTTTATACTTCAGAATAACCATAATACCTCCAACTGAAGAAAAACAGAATTTTAAAAAGAGTAGGAATGCCATGTTATAATAACATTCTAAAAACGAAAATGCCATTTTTCCAGGACATATATTATCCATAAAGCACTATACTAAGTAAAGATAATGGGACAATCATTAGCAATACAATGTGACTAGTCTGGAGAAGCCCATTTGCTTAGTTTTATAAAATGGCCATAAATTTTACTTGATTCAAGATTCTAGTATTTTCACTGCTAACCTTCCTGTTTCTCTAGGTCAAGATAAGAGCATGTAAATATGAGCAAGAACATAACGCATATGATCCAGCCCTCCAAATGGTCACCTACTTCTCAAGTTAGGAATAGTTAATTAAAGGATTTGGTTTACATTTTTTTTCTGCTTTTTACCACACAAGCAAAGGTGAGACAAACAAGAAAGACAGGAAGCAAAGGTTGTATTCAAAGGAACTTAGAAATGGTCTCTGTTGGGTTGCATTGCATGTACTTCATCCCTTAAACAAGTGGTTTCCTTTGACATGCTTTCTAATAGTATCTTTTAAGTGTGTTCATGAACTGGTCTGCTTCTGGAAAAGAATTTAACAAGCACTGCAAAGGCATGGGTGAGTATTAGAACACAGAGAAAAGTAATTTCATCAGTAAATGCAGCTACATTTTTTTGCTTGTAAGATAACCAAAGGAAAAAAAATTCCATCAGATGCTTCATTTATATTGAAGTTATTTAGCAAACAGTTACTTCAGTTACTTCTCATTCACAATGTAAGAACAGTCCATCACAGTGTTCTGGTTTTGCTCATAAAAAAAGAGAGCAAGCTTCCAATGAGACCCATCCTGAAGAGAGCTCTTAAGATAGCTAGGAAGAATTGGCAATGCCAAACACTTCACTCAAACTTTCACAATATTTTCTTCTGTTAACATACTGCAGAAAATCTGTTCCTTCTGATATTTACAATGAGAAAATAGAAGGTCTACCACAACGGTAGCTGTCATTTCTGTTTGGTAAAAAATAAAGTGCTTTTTTTCTCTGTCTTAATACAGACTGATTTAGCTATTCTCATCTATCACACTAAAGGAGTTCAGGCTCTTAATGTGGGAAAGTACATACCAAAAGAGCCTACTTAAGTAAATGAGAGAATTTAAATATCCTAAATTCTGTACATGCTCTACTATATTAAGAAATCTCTGACAGAGAGCAGTGCTCACAGAAGTCCAATGAAAAGACATGGAGTGTGAATAAGTAGCAAACTACTGCAAACTCTACCACCACGCTTAATTCCACTGCAAAAATCAGCCACCTGGGGCAAGGGCATTTATCCCACTTAAACCATGCTGAGTGAGCTGCTCAGTGCAGTGGTCAGAACAAACGTCCCTCACAATTATTATGCTTCAGATTTCAAGAAAAATTCTATCTCTTTTTTAGGCATGTAAAGGTCAGGGCTCATCTCTGTGATGGATGGAAAGTCATCGTATATCCTAATAAACAGCAAATTCAACATTTGTTTTAAAACGCCTGGAAAATACTGAAAGCAATGCTCCAGACAGATCTTCTGATACATACATTAGGCAGAATTCCTGACTAAATCTTGTGATTCTCTAAATTGAAAAGCACTGCACAGAAGGTCAGAAAGCAACTCTTTTCCCAGCATTCGTTTCCTTGTCACAAACCCTTCCTGGTCAGAGCAACATGTATGCCTCAATCTACTACAGCAACTACAGAGCAATTACAGGATTGCTGCACACTACTTTTCTTAGGTCTCAACATCACTGCAACATACGTGCAACTCTGTAATTTTTTAAATACGTAAATTAAGGCTCTCTTTTAGATAACATTCTGCACTAGCAATGTCTTGGTAACAATAGCTTTCTATATGTCAAAAGTCTATTTTGTGCTGCAATTATCTCTCTTCATTAACTAGAAACTTCTCTTACAATAAAAGGTCAGTCTGCAAAAACAGTTGCATTCCAGAAAATAATTCCGCTGTATAATAAAACTGTGTAATTAAAAGAGAAAGCTACCGTACATTGCCCAGTTAATGAGTCTTCCTTCATAAATGAAGCAGCTTGAAACATTATGCATTGCAGGGAGCGTATATTTGTTTGCTTCTACAGTTTCAGCTTGCTTGCTTTCTAGAATAATCTCATTCTGTGACACTGAAGAATGTGTATACTGTTACTAGAGATTATAACGATAAACAGCCACAGATTAAAAACAATGAGTGGTATTTGTTTGTATGCCTTGAATTGTTAGTGGTACACTAACATAAGTATCACTAATAGACTGCTTTTAATCATTTGAACAGTTGCTTGTAGGGAAAGGATGCAAGTTCAAGAAATGCAGTTAGTACACGTGGCTAAACGCAGACAAATGCGATTTCTCAATGAATTGGAACACCATTACTTCAACACCAATTTTTTTCTACCATAATAAAAGTGACTTGGGAAAGAGCTCCAAAGATATGAAAGAACATGAATGTAAACAGAAGGCAGATCTGTGCAACTTAGTCATAGGACAGTGTGTCAATGCTGCCTTATAAAAATGTGAGGCATAGAACAGTAAGGAAATAAAATAAGGACATTATAGAACAGGGAGATTGAATCATTATTAATATAAACGTGAATACCATTACATTTTGCCAGTAAGACCACATTAAAGAAATGATAAATTACATTTTGACCTTTCACCTGCACAGTTGTGTATGGACTCAGCACATTCTGCTCTCATGCCAGCTGGTCAAAGAACACATTATGGAGTTGGGAAACAACGCGACCCAACTTGTCCCAGCTTTGATTTACTTTGGTAAGTGCAGCATCATCATGAAAGTGCAGTATCTGTATTACTAATTTGCAGGTTAAGCATAACCTTCACTTTTCCCTCCATCATTCTCCAGTGCTCTGACAGCCAGGCTTTATTAAAAATTCCTATTTCTTGGTAACATATCCAATTCTTTCCCCATTGTTATTTCTTTGCAAATGATGATGGGATAGTAAATAAATAAATAAATAAAGCCACGAGTAAAAGGTAAGATTTTTCAATGCAGAAGATAAAGCACATTAAATTTTTGCACAGCTCTTCTCAGAAATGGTCTTAGTCTGTTTTGGTTTACCCCTTGGGATCACTTTATGCATACAAGCCTTTAATCTGTTTTAACTTGTTTTTTGTTTTTTGTTGTTTTTTTTTTTGCATACTTCCTATTAATTTGTTTTAACCTTCCTGTGTGTCTCCATGCAGACATGACTTCCACCTCAATTACTAGAACTCACGTACAAAAGAACCACTCTTATCCCAGTGTCTGAACAAGTCCTCATGCAATTTGTGCACTTCTTGCAGTTGTGTTTTCATTTTAGCTTAATTCAGAAGTCATCTTTGCTTTCAGGCAAGTCATGCCCAATCCCAAATTCATCTTTTCTCTCTCACATCTCCTTGTCTCCACGTTGGTTGTTCTTCCAGAAACAAAATTTGCCAACTTTACCATTAACGCAACTCTCCATGGTTAAGAAATGTTGGCATGACTTCACAGAAGAAAGATTTTTGTTCCTACATTGCTTTCCTTTTAGACCTTGTCAACCATTCCTTATACAGCAGCTTAGGTGCATCAAAATAACTTTTTTGCTGAAAACTTGAATATTTGATCACACTCCAAAAAACGAATCGACTCCATAAAGTTTACTGACAACTACAGCATCTTTTACTGCTGTCTTGGTAAGAACTAAATAAATACTTGTTTCTGCTAACGGATTTTGAGTACTTGCTCATCATTAAAATGAGGTTTCATTTCCACAAACCCATTCTGGCAAATTTCGTTTTACTGGCTGCTTCTGCGAGATCATGAGCTTCCTTAGTTTAGGCAGCAAGCCTTGAAATACAGAAGTGAGGGGAAGACAGTGACATTCCGCAAAAGCCGTGGCACGGGCGGAGCCATTCAGCACCACACCGGGGCCAGCGCAAGCGCGAGCAAACAGCGAGGCGGCGGGCCGGGCCGGCGGGCCGGGTCCGGGGCGGCAGCGGGCACAGGGCGGGCGGCCGCCAGCAGGTGTCGCACTGCCGTCGCCGGTGCTGGCGGTGCGGGGGCCGCGGCAGCGCGCTGCTGAGTCAGGGCAGGAGCCGTCCCGGCTATTTATACCGCTGCCATGTGACCGGGGAAGCGTCCCGGCTCCCAGTCACTTTTTCCACTTCTTCCAATTAAAAGCACAAGTCTCGGTTTTACTGGGAAGTCCGCGAAGGGGATACGGGATTCGGGTTTTGCTGCAAGGCCCGTTTCCCTGCTCCTGTCCCCGTGCTCTGCGGGCTCCTGCCGCAGCACGGTGCTGGTGGGGCACCTTTAATAGCTCTGCTCCCTGCTCAGCTGGAGGGGGGCCAAGCTGCTTAATATAGACCGAGTGCAATCGGCTGGTAAAAGTCTTCTGCCTGTGCAGATCTGTTTTCAATTTGCTTTTCCAAACACAGGATGTACTGTGAGGCTGCAGGCTTTCCAACTGACAAATGTGCTCTGGGGACATTTTTTGAAGTTTTGGCACACGGGTAAAACAGGCTGGCACTTTTACTGTAAAAATGGGGCTTGTACTGCTATTTTCTCAAATCTCATCTCCATTTATAATCACGCTTGACTAGAAATTATGATCGGCAATAGATAAAATTCCGTATCTGCAAACGCACTTTGCAAAAGCAGGGCTGGCCTGGATACAGGGCTACAACTATGACAAAACACAAGTGAAGACGAATAAAGGCTTAACTTGAAAAATTATCCCTTTATGTCCTTTTTTTTTTTTCTAAAATAAACACATACTGTCTATATGCTTCCTGTTAAACCTGCATCAAACAGTACATACACCTGAGTTGTTTGGCCCTCACTGAAAACATGTTGCTGGTTTTAAGGTGTGAATCACAAAACCATAAATAACGTTATACCAAAACCAATGCAATAATAAACATAGTGTACAGCTAAGTGTATTGGCTCTTAATACAAGTTTCACAACATTCTGAGCATTCCTGAAAAACAACAAGGTAAATCGTGTTCTAAAAATAGAAATTTTTCTGTCAATACCTCATCAGTGCCTGATGTCCATCTGAAAACAGTATGGACTTCTGCCACTAAGAAGGAAAACCGTGTCATTTCGTCCTGGGAGGCAGGAAGCTTACCTCCACTCTGCCTTGTTATGCAGGAATGAATTGCACTGGTCTGGAAGGTTGCTGTCATTTGACATGGATTCCAGAATTGAAATTATCTGCTTGAAAGATGGCCTTTTCTGAGGAAAAAAAATAAAAAATAAGAATCAGCATTTGCATTCATATATGACTATTACTATGCAATGTCATTCGTTCAGCTGAAAGTGATGGACTAGAAGCAACTGAAATTGGGATACTACTTTTGGACAGAACATCTACATCAGGAGTGTAAAGTTTTAATTTTTTTTTTGTATGCCTTTTTTTTTTTATTTGTTCAACTGAAGAAATGTTAAATTTGGAAAGAGTCACACAAGCCAGTAAGACTCCATCCTTTGCTTATTCTCCTGTATCTACTTAAATAACCATTTACTACTTCCTGGGATAGCAATAAAAACATTAAACAACATTAGTAATAATAATAACTATAAAGATTCTCTATTCTATAAATGAAGTTTGCCTCAAGCTAAGAAGGAAAATAGCACCTCAGAGAGAAGGCTGGACCAATCAGCAACTGGTCATTAGACGGATGGCTTTTACAGGAACTAACATAAACTCTTTAATGCAGGAAGATGCTATTAGCTGCCCATCACAAACGGTTGCCTGACTGCAGAGCTTGGTTCTTGCAGAAAAGGACACTTTCCAGAAAACCCTCTACTTGGTTAGCTAATGGGTAGCCTGGGCAGCTGCAGAGATCTGGGCTAAATGATGCTGCCTTCCCTTTGCCAGCAGGGCTCACAGGAACAGTACTGCCCTGGACTCATTTGTTCAAGTTTCTGTCCCCAGCTCTGTGCCCAGCAGCCACTGTGCTGACAGCACAAGCACACTCGCCACTTACGGAGAGCAGTCACAGCTTCTCTGCGTTTTATGCTTCCCTTATAGTCCCGAAATGAAGCTATGAAGTGGGAGAGTAACTGAAAAAGCCAGAGTAAAACGTGTTTCTTGAAAGAACGCTGACTCTGTTAGTCTGTTTGACAGACTCCAGACAAAGTTGAGACAAAAGGTTGAAACAAAATGTAGATATATAATAAGGGAATGATGCGCATTCTCTCTGTATCTCGCCTCTAATTATACCATTCCTGCTAAAATTACAGATGCCGCAATTAAAACGTGCATTTTAATTTGGGAGCACAAAAACAATTAGGAACAATGCTGAGGTGTCTCTCCCAGGAAGATCCAAGTGATTTCCACATTATAAAAGAAGACAATTTCTTTATTTTAAATGTCAAACAGCATGAAAAAGTGTCAAATGCATAACAAAAAAAAAGACAAGCTATCTTATATTGTAATGCTGCAGTGACTGGAGGCTTTGTCTGTTGCTTTTTGGTCCATTTCCATGAATTTGGGCAAATGGGCAGTGGAGTGAGCTATGCAGGTTTCTTTGTGGCACCTGCCCCAACCACTTGTGCCTGTACAGTCTGGCCTCCAGCCCACCACCCAACAAGCCTTTCAGCAGCACAGTGTGCATTTGTTAATGTGCTCCCAGTGTAGAAGCCCAGTGGGGACCCTTGCCCTCAGAGATGGGCTCACAGAGGGGCGGGGAAAGCAACAGCCCCCCTGCATGCACGATGCTTCTGGAACCAAGAACACCAAATGAACATCATCAGCACTGCCATCAGGCCTGCCTAGAAAAATTGGAGTTAAGAACAGCAATGGCAAGAGATCAGGGCTTTTAGCAAGGGAGGCTGAAGCACCAATAGATTGATTGAGAGTAGCAACAACACACACTCTGTTGGACCTACACAGAGCGGACCAAGCTGGTATGCAGCAAATCTTTACAGGCTGAAAACAAGCTGTTCTGTTTCATGACTGCAGCTAGAATAACTGTACAGACACAGTACTGACAAAGCTTCTCTGGCTGTGCAGTTTCTGTGAACAGCTGTCAGCTATTCTGCCAGCTTTACAGATGCCAGACTTACAGGTAATAGCTTTTTCTGGAGATGCAGAAAACAGCAAGACACAGACCTACATTGGTATTTGTTTTTGTCAGTTTCTTTCCCCAGAGGCAATGAAGACTTTATATTTAACACGTGCACTCTAGGTGTAGACTGATAACCTGGATAAGACTGGCAAGAGGTGATTGCTGAAGCTGGGAATACAAGCTGAGGAGCTTTATTTTTATTTAAAAAAAAAAAAAAAAAAAAAAAAAAAAAGTCTTATTTCCAGTGGACAGCTGCTTGGTACTTCCCAGGAAGCCAGGCATCATAAATGGATCCTTGTAAGAGACTCAAAATGTCAAGGCATGAGTCACCTTTGAAAATTGTTTCCCTTCGTATCTGTATGTATCATGCAAAAAATCTTTAAAATATATCTGCTTCTCCAGAAATAGTTCTGGCTAATGCTTTCACTGTTTCCTTCCACTTAGTATTTCTCACTAGACGCATCTGCCTAAAACCAGGATATTTAAACCATATGCCTTTCCTTTATTGCTGCTTCTCTGTTCTCAAATTTCTGAGTTCCATCAAAACATACAATAATTTGTAATCATCTCTGAAGTTAAAGTGGGGATAAACAAAGGGAACAGAGGAAATTACAAATATGCACTCACCTGTGCTTCCAAAGAGGTGCCCCCAGAAAATGAAAGCATTAGTGATGAGCAACATCTGTACAATTTTCTAGTACCCACGCAAAGGTTGCTTATTTCATAGGGATTTTACATTTGGTAGTAGTTATTTAAGACACTCCATTACCACAGAAATTATTAAATAATTACTGATTTAAAGTAATTAGTAATTAGCATTTTAGTAAAATACTTTGAACCCACCAGGGACTGTTTCACCTGCACAGCTTAAACTGCATGAAGACTTTGAATATACATCACCTGGAGCAGCACACTATGGTCATTTTTCTCCAAGAACAAACAAATTTTTAGAAATTCAAAGCAAGTGAATAGCCATATTCATGCCCACGAGGAGGTTACAGTGTGAGCAGTGTCTGACACTGCAGCTGTTTGCAGCACCTAAGTGTACTCCTTAGCCCCACAGTAAAAGCACATCCCTCTTTTCTCAGGGCTAAGTCACTAAAATGCCTCAGGCTTTCTGCGAGCTGAAATTACGCATATGAGCAATTGCTTTTGAGCAGCTGACACTCTCACTTGACCTTCAGTAACTTGTTCATACATCTACCGCTGATTTTCTTAAGCTAATCCTGGCCAAAGGGGAAGCTGCACAGTGCGGCATTTTAGAGGAATGTGCTCCATCTTTTGGTTCAAGCAGGCCTCACAGTCTTTTATCAAGGCATTCTGATAGCTGTAAGTACTGATCCGTTCCCAACACGTGATCGAGTTTGTCAGTCACATGCCCAAAATGTGACCAGAGATTACTTCATTTCACTCATGTGAACAAGGCATTTATAACTGTTTAAAAAACAAGAAGCTGAATGAAAAAGAGCAGTAAAGAGCAGACTGTCAGAAAACTTCACCCAACCTTGTATTTGCTCTTTACATCTCTGATGCGTGTATCTGGGAACAACGATCCCAGAAATTCAGTTCAAACCCAGGTCAGGGTTTGATGCTCAGGCATTCCTTTTCCTATGTGCAGATCCCTCCCTTTCCTGCAAATACAGCAACAGACTTCCAGATTCTCATACATCTGGCTGGAGCAATCTAAAGAGCAAGTATGTGCTCTAGTATGTGCAGCAATGCACACTCTAAAAGATCCAAAAATTCTTCTGTGGCCTTTAATAGTGATGCTAATTGAGGAGTAGTTATTAATAAGACATGTAGTTACCAATGGGAAGGGCTCTTCAATAATTACTGACCTAGAACTTAAACAGCCCTATTACAGATTCAAAGATTGAAAACATTTTTCTCCCCTCGCCTTGTGGAGAGAAGAAAGAGGACTATCACTAAGGGAGTACCATTTAAATGGGCATTCACTTAGAAACCATATTGCTGATGATCTCAAGCTTCCAGATCAATTCTGCAGGAAGCAACTCCTTGCTTCAAAAATAAAATTTAACAACAACAAAAAAGGAAAAAGAAAGAAAAGGAAAAAGAAAGAAAAGGAAAAAGAAAGAAAAGGAAAAAGAAAGAAAAGGAAAAAGAAAGAAAAGGAAAGAGGAAAGAGAGGAAGGGAAATCTCCTTTCTCACACTGCTCTCCTGTGACTACTTTCCAGTGATAATCCATTCTGGCGTTAGATCACCTAAGTGCTATAATTCATTTTGGGATTAATCTTGGAGTCTCTGAAGTAGCAGTTCCCTTTCTTCAGAGTTCAAAATAACTAAGAGGTCTTTCTGGTGCATTTACTTGAGAAAAAGTGCAAAATTTCCTATCCTTAACTGTCCTTTCCTCTCCTAAGTACCCTCATAGGTAAAACAAAATATCTACTGACACTTGGTTTCAGAACTGGTATGCCCGCAGGTTCTTTCCAGCCAGTATGTAAATACAACAGGATGGTAGCAGGGCCAATTTAAGGAAGGTAATTGCCAGGATCTACAAAAGTATTTACTGAGCAAACATAGTCTTTCATATCTCTTTTGATTTATTCTTATAGAGGAAAGTTAAGCGGTATGCTACAGTACTTCTATTACTATTCTACTACTATTACAGTATAATTGTCATAAAGTTCGTAATTCAAAGTCCTAAAGGAAAAGACCAGAACATTTTAAAATGTTGATCTTGAATGTGTTTCTGCCATTCCTACCCATATTCTGTGGATTAATTTATTCTTTATACATTTCCAGCACAAGAAAGAAATCAGAACTGGACTTTGAAATAGTTATTTGAAACATATTATTCAAAAACATTCAAGAAAGATTAACTACTGAAATAAAAGCAAAATGATTTTTCACTTGATCAAAAATGGCAGCATTCTTGCTCTCTCCCTCTATTTACAATCTCTGTCTTCAGTAGTGAGGCAATTTAGAGTAACAACTTCTTGATTAAAGGGACAGAAACACATTTAAGTATAAATACGTAAATATATATACATTTTGAAAAGACATCCCCAGCTAATATTTTTGTGAAGCAAATATTTTTGATAGCTCAGACTTGTCCTCTGAAAACAGTTTAGCATACACAGAGAAATAAGAGGTGGAGGATATAAAATATAACAGAAATTAAATTACCTTTGAGTCAGCTTCCCAACATTGATGCATCAGTTCTGCAAAACTTCTGGGACAACTGCTTGGAATGGTTAATCTCTAAAGGAGAAAGAACGTAGGTAGCAGTTATTAGAAACATTTCCCTTTGAGGTGCTAATAATAGATTTCCTATAAGAGCAGAGCAATTAAAATAAGCGAGACACACTCTTCTTTCATTTAAACATAATACAAAACTGACGATTGACATAAAAAAGGGTAACACTAGTAAGACGTACTATTAATTAATAGATTTATAAAGAAGGAAAGGAACAAATAAACCAATGGAGTTGCTCAAGAAAACTAGGAGACAAGGAAGTAAAAAATGAGGCAAAGAGATTTTAATACTAAAATATCATAGTTTGTATAGATAACTACTGCACTGCACGATATTTAAGATGCTTATCAAAACAGGCATAATGTACAGTCTGGTTTAATTCCTTTCTCTCATACAGATCTACAACACTATAGTCAATTTTGATATACCAAATGGGTGAAATACAGACTACACTGAGTTATAAAGAGTTAACTGAAGCTCTACATGACACAAGAGACATTTCATAAGCCTGTGGTCAGAACGATTAATGAGGACATGCAGATCTCACAGAGCACTCACAGAGCACAGTGAACTCATATAAATATTTTCTGATGACGCAAGACAAAGACTTGCTGGTTACAGCCAGATCCACTAACTACAGAGAATTACTTTGAAGCTGGCTTGGTTTCTTTTGCAGAGAGTTTTAAGCCATGAAAAGTATTTGTTCAGTGACTCTTAAGCAACACGTAGCTTAAAGACTTTGCCTACAGACTGCAAACGCTAAAAGCAATTCCATTGTTAAACACACACATGAGTACCCAAGCCTCTCCAGTTACTTGTAGGCGTATCCCAACAACATAAAACTTAAGAGGTGATCCCTTTGCTCTCACTAATGCAACTAACTTACTTCAGACGCTTCATGCTAAGTTAAAAAAAAAAAATGTAGATAAAAAGCAGTTCTGCAGTGCAAATGAGACCAAATATGAGGAAATCAAGCTGGAAAAAGAGCTCCCTGTCCTACAGCAGGTGAGAACCTGAACCTGTTCAGTCCAACCTGCCAGGAAGACCTTTTGATCAGTCCCACTCTTGGAATTTCAGAAGTAAATCAAAGCAAGTTCTGTCAAATTTTGTACCATTGTATTACTATAGCATGACCTGAAAAGCCTTAAAAGCCAAAGAGTTAACAAATTCTGCTATACAAGTATTTGAATACCATGAAAATTAGAAACATGACATACAGAATCAGGGCATTGCAGGAATTTGATTATTTTAATAATGTAAATACCTTAAGGTGCAAAGCTTTCTATGCAAGAAATACACAGAAATTTGTACAATGCATAAACAAACTGTACTGGCACTTGATCTTTGGTTGAGTCATTACCCTAAAAATACACTGCCTCATCTTTCTGCAGTATTTGTCTGTAACCCTCACAGTTCCAGGAGGTAGAAAATAAGTTGTAGTCTTCATTTACAGCTGTCTCACTTGTGCAGAATGTTATCTGTCATGGAATATAGAGGTAGCAGGTTCCAAAGCTTTCGGATTGTCATGGAAAAGACATTTCTCATTCGTAATTTTGTATGGGATTCTCCCTAGTATATCGTGAATTCATGTGTTTTTCTCTTCTGAATTTAAATGATAAATTTATATAAAAATTGTGCCAAAATAAAAATTACATTGTGAAATTATGCAGAGCCTTGGAAAGGACCCATATGAAATCCTTAAAACCCATTTTATTTCTTACACTCCAGATTTGCAAAGCAGGACTTTTCAACCTAAACAATTATGCTTTGGCCTCAGTCCCACACTGTTTTTAACAAGAGACTTAGAGTGAAAAGAATGAAGGCCTAGCTCAACAGTGACTCAATTCTGTTGTGAAGTAGATCCATGCAAGTCTATTAATGTCAGTAGATAGAACTGAGAACAGAACCTGATCCTCATACTTGTTTCAGGACATAGAAACTATGGGGGGAGGAAAAAAAAAAAAAGTAATGCATGCCAACTCTTACAAGGCATACACTGGATATGGTCCCTAAGTCATGGACAGAGAAAATAAAATCTATATTAGCAAGTGTTAATATTCTCAAGGCTTCTTGGCACTATTACAAAGAAGATGGTGGCAACAGGCTAGTGCTACCTGGCAGATAAATAGACTTTGAAAATCTCAACACTAAAGTTTCTCCAGCCATGAATAAAACAGTTGTCATGTCCACATTTTGTTCATACTGTATTTTACACAGTTCCCTGCTCTGGAAAACTGCAGAGAAATGTGCATCGTATCTCCATCATCTTTCAACATAGGACAATCTCTTTACAATGCTATCAGTGTCACTATAAACCACTTATGTAAAACTGTACATAATAGAACATAGCAGTGTTCATTGGTTCCACCTTCTTCAAACTGATATATAAGGCTTTTCCTAAACTAGGAGAAAGAATCCCATTGTACCTCCTGCTGTGATAAACACTGTAGAAGACCATGGTCATAATCTTCAGACTGGTAATGTAGCATTTCCAACTATTCAGTATATCAGTGTTGCTTACTGGAATTAATCCAGTTCTCAAACTGAAGTTTAAAAAAAAAAAAAAAAAAAAAGCAACAGAAACAAAAAAAGTCAACAACAAAAAATATTAAACTAAGAGGAGGAAACCTGACTCCACTATTTAACTCTGAAGCATTTTGAGAAACAGTTTATGTAGAATAATAGAAATCCGTATTACGCAGTCACTGCCTCACCATTGTAATGTTTCCCAAGCTTCCACTGTGTCTAGATAGAGGAGGTTTCATCTTTGTGGAGGATTTCCATGCTTGTCTGTGTGTGGTACAGTCACAACTTTAAATGTTTTTTAAATGTAGCTACTCTCTTTGATATCAAGGGACTATGTGTTCAGATATACGCTCACATGTCCAACTAACTGAAAGCCTCAATTTGTGAGAAGAAGAAAAGCGAGGCTGGGGACACTGTACAAACGGTGTTTACACCACTGAAGTGCTTTTGAAATGGAAAGACTCTGCATGAGGAGGCTTGCAGCTATGCCGCAGCCTTGCCGATACCAGTGAGGAGCTCATCTTCAATGTAGTGTTGAACGTAGGTGGCAAAACTGTAATTTCTCTCTTTTTTTAAAACTATTTTTTCTTCTTTTATTTTTGAAATTTTCATCTAAGCGGCAGTTTCTTGTACTATAGTGACTCCTGCTGGGAGAGTTAAGTTGAAGTAGCTGAAGGTCTCTTACAGATATATCAACTCCCGGCCAGTAAAAAGATGTCCTAAACGCAGGAGATGGAGTTAAACTGTTCCCCTACCTTGGACGCAATGGCTTCTTTCATCACTAAGAACAAACCCCTAGGTTTTACAATTGAGACTGAGAAACTAGTACAGTACTTGTACAATTTTTGATCTACAGCATCACGACGTGAAGCTGCAACAATTAGATGTAAAGGGTCCATTCATGAGGAATAACATCACTTTGACCCTTTGTGTTAGCTCCTACTGCTAATCTTTCCATACGCGTGAACTTACTTTCAATTTGAAGAAGATGAAAAAGTCTTTTGCAAAACCCCAATACTGTTTTCTGATCTATGTACCTGAATGTAGAAACGTAGTCTTACCTCGTTTTTTTCCACTACAAGCCAAGCTACTTGTAATCCTTCCAAGCCTTTAAAGGGGACCTCCCTTGTTAGCATCTCCCAGAGAACCTGGAACAGAGAGAAAGAAAAGAATTTTTATTTCTGCACTTTGTATTTTAAATACATTATTAAACCTTGATACAGCACTATTCTGTATCCAATTATCAGGCAACCAGTTTCCATTTGCAGGAACTTGGACCAGTGTTTGTGTGCAAGATCCTCTTGCTAAATTAATTTGAATGTTTCTGATTTTTCCTCTACAGTAAAAACTGGGTTGTGTGGGGCCTAATGCCTGCAATTTTATGAGAGCCACAGAAAAAGCTTTTTTACTTTTTTTGTACACTATTAAGTTCATATTTGGCAGTTGAGACTTGGGAAGACAGAGAACTCCTCCTATCCTTCTTAGCCCCAGCTAGGCACATCTTCGCCTTGCAGTCATCTTTCATTTAAAAATATTTCTATACGATTGCAACTAGTGCTTTTCGGTAGTCAGGATGTGATCCATAAGGTATTTTATTCCTATTATATGCCTACAAAAATAGTAAATATAATTTTGCAAGCAAAACCCTAACTGTCTATCTCCAAGTACGTGATTATATTAAGCCATACAATATATAGCACATCAACAATAATTCTGTTCTCCCCCTATATCTTATAGACACACTGTCCTTACATACAGAAAGATGTACTAATTTTTTAGCATAAGAACCTTAGGTACTTTCTAGAAAGAGTTTGGCACCACTAAATGATTCATGTCACTCAATCCAACTTGTTTTCTGCCTCAAGGACTACATACTGGCATTCAATTAAATTAGCAAGAACTTTATACCTTCGCTTGTGTTTGCCTCTATTTTTATCAGAATCTTCATACTTATCTCTTGTTACCAATATCTACATAGAAACTTCTTCCATTTGTATACCAAGCACAACAGCAATGAAAGACATCAATAATTTAGCATGTGACCAAATGTATTAAGATCCTTAGGCAAGTCTCTATATCCTCATCGGCTGGGTTAGTACCCAGGCTCATTGCAGCTACATCATTCTGAATGGATTCTGGCCAACTATGAAGGTAATAAGAAGAAAAACACAAGGATACTGGCAGATGCTGCTCAAGCAGAAAAAAAATGCATTGAAGCAGATTTGGGCCTTTAATCAACTGAACAGGGTTCCATCAATAGACCTATTTGAATAATTCTGCTTCAGTCAGAAAACTGATCAGTAAAGGTAAGCACATCTTGGAATAATAAGTAAAAGAACATTTTACCATATATAAGAAATACACGAGGAAGGCTATTCACGGAGGCATTCAATTCTGCTGTTTTCCTCAATTCACCCTCTTCAGAAAAAAAAACACCAACATTTTGACTTCTAATTCCAATTATCACCTCACTACTGGTAGAGGTAGGAAATTTAACTGTGAGAGATGAGTGAAATAATTTAGCAGCCTTATGTACTTCAGTGCAGTATACAAAAACAAAAAACACTTGGACCAAATCAAACACAAGCTGAGTAGCCTTGCAGAATCACCTCATCTGAATGGTTCTAACAGGAAACCACAAAGAAATCCAAGTTTGCACATCAGACAGAGAAGTATCTAAATACATCTCTCAAGAAAAGAGCACAATGAAGTACAGTTAAATGTCTCCAAGAACCTTGAGCTGGAAAACTACACTGTTCTGCTATTTTTCTTACAGAAGACTGAATTGTCTACTTTCATTCATGCACGCAAGTCTGTGTGGAACATTTTGTACTAAACTCTGCATCATGACACCTTTAGTGTTTATTTCCACTGCCTGTACGGATCACTACTTTCCTAAATGAACAGTGATTACTCGAAACACTTCAAGATTACATATAGTTTGAGTGAACAGCAATCTCACAAGACACAAAATTTTTTTCTTAATGCCTCATTTTTCACTAGTAGTATCAGAAGATAAAAAACAAATCCTTGCATTTATTTATGCAAGTTTAAAGCAATGTTCTTACAACAAAGCAAATTTCATATCCAGGCTACTGCTGTAAGCTTAAGACTTTTCTTCTGAGGGTGACATGTAAGTATCTTAGAGAACTTTCATACCCCACTCTGAAATATCACCTAGGGTGAACGAGAGTATTATTAGTCTTACAAAAACAGCAAATTGTATCTTCTGCCTTACCATTTGATGCTTCCTGTCCCTACGTTCATACAGCTACAAAAAGTGCTCCTGAATCTGACTTGCCCTGACCTGTTTTGTTTTGTTTTTTTTCCCCTCAAGATGCACACTGATCATTTTCAGAACTAAATTCTCAGCTCACCTTATATGGAAATTAATCTGTCTTCCATTTCTGGTATAATTTAATTGGGACACTGACATGATTCACTTCCCCTCCCATCTTTGATGGTAAGGATCACCAGCTTTCCTGATCACATAACATCCCTATGACGACAGACAGCAGGTGTTCACAGTGAAATAGCCATGCCAGACACAATGATGGAAAACAAAGCAAGATCATTTAATGCAATGGTTTGTAAGCTGTGGCCTCTGAAGATTTTAGGCTCTTCTTTGCATGCAGAGAAACAGGTTGAGACTCAAAGATGTGAATGTTCATTCCATATATGAAGCTGAGAATAAGATTGATATGTCCTCAGTTCTATTAGCTGAACTGTGCATTTCAGTTCTCATCCTGTCAACTATGTGACAATGATCTAAAGAAAAAAGAATAAATATAGTCCAATCCCTCAACCCCAATTCAAAACCAACAAAAGCCATAAAAGACAGGAAACACCCAAATAAATGATTTGAAGAAGAAACAAACTAACAAGCAAAAAAAAAAAAAAAAAAAATCCTCCCACTCTGGAAATGCTTTCTCCTGGTAGGAAAGTGTAGGCAAGTGCACACAGACGAGTCTCAGGAGTTACAATTATCAGAAGTAAGGCATAAGCAGAAAGTGCTGTTCTCTTAGAGGTACTGCCCTTGAAAATTAGGTCAGTCTCCTCTGGATTGATCCAAGTGGAAGTTAAAGATCTCATAATTCTTTTCAAAAAGAGTAAGGGATAGCCCCTGGAGCTGGCCAACATTCCCTCTATAAATAACCTATGTCCTCATAGCTAAAGCAATGCATGATCTATTGCTAGGAGCACAACAGCTGCTACACTGAACTTCAGTCTCAGTGTACCAATAGTCAATTAATGCTTTTAATTTTTTGTTCTTGCATTTAAAAATATTCACCTACACAGCCTTCTGTGATTAAATGTACTTACATAACAAACACACTGCAGTCCACTACAAACACTTTTTCCAGGTTAACATATCCCAAGCATTTATCTTCATGATTTCAGAACAGTTTTTAGGGGGAATGTTGTGATTCCACATACACTTTCATATGTGGAAGAGGAGCAAAGGATCATTTTTGAGCTCTGCACACAATGACATAAGACTGTTACTGATCTAAATGGATTTGTGGGTTGATCATTTGCAGCGCTTGGTGTCTGTTGTTTAGAGTATGCATTTTGAAATGGATTAGAAAAGAGAATCAGAGCAAGATCCATGTTTGTATCACAATAAATCCGGAACATTTAGATTTAGCATTTACTATGCTGTATTATAAATTACTCGCTGTTTATCTCAAAGAGAATTAATGGAACTGTTCCTCCGCCCACAAAGAGCAGGACAAACTAATATGAACATTATCTACAAACACATATGTAACTGTTTGCAATGAGGCAAGTTCATTCCAGGTGAAGAGCAACTTGGACCTGTATGGTGACAGAAAGACTAGTACTTCATGGACAAAGTGCTCACAAAGCTTAAGCAGAACATTTAAAATCACAGACTCAATTATAGAAAGCAAAGTTAGGAAAAAAAAGAAATAGAAATCTTACGGGTATGGTAACAATTACTGTGAACAGAATATCTATTCTTAGCATCTTACTAGTTTACATTTGAAATGATTCTGTTCTTTGTTAACAAGACTTTAACTTAAGAAATGCAGATTTGTCTCTCCAACACAAAAGCTGCTGGCAAGTGTTACACTTCCAAAGGCGATTCTTTAAATGTTGTTTTTACAGATGATAATCACTTGCTACGAAAAAAAAAACTCCTTTGAAGATTTTTGTGTTGTTGTTTTCAGTCTCCTAACAAATTCTCTGGTAGTCCAACACTTACAATAGGGAGATTCCAGCTTTCAGTGTTATTTTGAGACAATTTTCTGCTTCCTGACAGCTCCATAACATCAGTAACTTTATCAAGTGAGAATCTGGGCTATGGCTATTCATCATTTCTCCCCTTGCATCTCCTATGAAAACAGTGGTGTTCCAAGATGTGGCAATGGAGTTATCCAAAGATGAATTCATTCCTAAGTGCTTCAGAATTCACAAGCTTCTATCCACACTAGAGCACATTAGCTCAAAAACAACATATTAAACATGTGGTTCAGGTATTATTAGGCATACTGAAGTAGCATTATACACCTGTAACCACATTAACATATTCTACTAACAATGAACTGTTTTCATACTGAGGGTAGTTGAGTTTTGCCTCCAAGCACAGGGCTGCCAAAGGAGGTTTACTTTTTGGAGAAGGAAAAATAAACTCAATACAACATACTGTTCCTATGGCTCTAGTAATACTTGACATGAGAAAATATTAAACAATTGCTTACTTTCTCCCAGTTCTAGAATATTACTTGAAGTCAATCACACCAAGATGATGATGAGAGTAGTTCTGAATTGTAAGACCATTTTTAACATTTCTCTTCTAACATTTTTTCTTTATTTTGGAATTGGAATGTTATCTTTCAGTGGATAATATGCGATTGCTTCCAGTAACAGTTTACATTAACATTTACATTTGTTAGCTTATGTTCTATTACTATTTGTGACCTAGCTCTGTTAAGCAAGCAAATACTTTAAATCTGCCAATACAGGCTTCTCTCCCATTACAAAGTCTCAGTCTTTCATTGCTAGGATATCTCACATCATCTTTTTATTTTTTTAACACTATGAACAACTGCTTGACAAAAAGTTTATGTAACCTTCTATTGGAACCATCAGCTTAGCTATACGTGGTCACAGTCACTAGCTTAAAACCAACAACCTTACATCTCCATCAACTCTTCAAAGAGAAGGAGGCAATATTTTGCAGGTACTGAAACAATTTCTCACTGCTGAAACCAAAATCAAAAAGTTATGTATGCAGATCCATACGCAGAGTAGGACCCCGCTTCCTTTCTCTTTTCCCCTAAAGTACTGTTGTAATAGAAAGGCTTTGGGGCCTGGCTTA
Organism: Lagopus muta; assembly: GCF_023343835.1. Lineage (NCBI taxonomy): Eukaryota > Metazoa > Chordata > Aves > Galliformes > Phasianidae > Lagopus > Lagopus muta. The sequence continues at coordinate 19,612,879 of NC_064440.1, read as the reverse complement.
GAACTGGTCTGACCAGGAGAGTAATTTCTAGTCTATTTCACACTGCAGAGTAAAAACACATCAGAATCTGACTGCAGGCAGAATGAAATACTTCACAATTACACCTGCAAACCTGACTTTGCGATGCATTGTAACTGGTTATTTCCCTTTTGCATAAAAGGAAGACCCATACTGTATTTTTAGATTGGGCCTCAACTTCCGTTCTCTCAGCTACCTGCTAATGACAGCATGGTCTTTCAAACAGGTAAGCAAGGAAAAGTGGCCTCCTTTTTCATCTTAACTCAGTGACACCCTGTTTTATGGAAAGCCCTGGTATATACCTATTACAACTTTTCCCTCTTATTTCACTAAAACATAAGCAGAGATTAATGATGCAGATTGCTCAGTAGCTCCTGCAAGCCTTCTGACATATGCTAAATACTTGTGGTAAAGCTTGCATTTCCCACACTGGCATGCTGCTAATCTAATCAGATAAGTGTCTTATTAAACATGCAAGACGCTGCTCTTCCTATCATTTTCAAGCACATAATTATGAATTATGGGTCAGTCTTGAAAAAGTCTGATTTTTTTTGTTGTTGTTGTCCTTATTCAGAATTGTTGTTCTTGCATCCCATGATTTATGTCACACTGGAGTTCTGCTTCTGTGCATAGAGAAATAAAAGGCACTCACCACTCCGTATGAGTACGTGTCACACGTCTCCGACACTGGGAGACTCTGAATAACTTCTGGGGCCATCCATGGAAAAGTACCAACTAATGACATGTGTGTTGTATGTGAATGGAACCTTGAGGCACCAAAATCACAGATCTGGCAAAGATAAAAAGATAGTAGAGCATGAACCTCATTTACTAGTCATCAAAATATCAAGTCACGCAGCAGGATCTCTCACATAATTAATATAATTGAAGTGTTCATACCTTTAACACGCCATCAGCAGCTATAACAACTACAAATGAAAAAACAACAGATTACAGGAATGCTATTAAAAACAAATGCAATACATGTTCACAGCAAAACACAATACATTTTCACAGCAAAAAGAAATCCACTTTATCAAGAAAAATGATCCAATCGGCACAGGATGTACAAATATGCATGATTGTCCTGGTTTCTTTGAGCATCTTTGAAGAACACCTGCTGAATCCATGTAAGCCTCTGATCAACTTCAAAACTTTTCAGGTCCTACTGAGCTCAAAGGTAGAAAGATGACTATAACTAAAATGTAGATAAGCTTCATTATCCCCAATGTAGCAGTTAGGCTTAACAACAATTAAAAAAAAAAAAAGGAAAAAAGGAGAGAAAAGTTAAAAAAAAAAATAAAAATAGTGCCATACAAATAGGCTTTTTTGTGCCTATTATCACTCTGCATGCATTATTAATATCTGTACTCCTCCTGTCCCATTACTAGTTCCTGCTTCATTTCAAATCAGTATTTCACAAGTTTTGTTAATGGTTGTCAACTGCCAGGTACAGTCTAAAACAGTGCAGCTCCACACTGAGTAGTTATTGCACAAAAGCAGACCATGATAGTGACAAGATTTTCAGACTAGAAATTACAGGCCTTATCCAGTCTATTACATCCAGTGAACAACAGTCCTTCATGGCACTCAACATTTTCAAATAGAAAAAGCAAGTGAGGAATGTCCAGGCAATGTCTGACAGCTGGTAAGATGGACACTATTGTGGTCAGCCAGATACAACTTGAAAAGAGCCCTCCACAGTGCACTAAATGATGCCAGGACAGTAACAGAGACAACAGTGTCAGGATGTAGAGAAGGAGTGACACTCAAACAGGCTTTTCTGTGCCTTAGCAATGGCCAGTGTAGCTTGATGACAGCCAAGGTGTTAGTTCTGCACATTCACAAAGCTCAGGTACAGACTTGATTGCAGCAGTAACAACTAAAAGTAAATACAGAACATTTTATTGTTTTTACTGCTACTTTACCGTTCCTGGACTTCAGATCTCTGTGGATTACTTTGACTGGAGCTTCCATGTGTAAGTAGTGCATGCCTACACAAAACAAGCAATAGTCTAGTTAGGCAGGCTGAAGGTAGCCATTACTTATCAGCAGTCATGTTTTTTAGTTCCAATTTCTTGTCCCCATTACAGGCTGGCATACATACATGAAGGCCAGATGCAGGAGAAGGAAAGGTCCGCATAACCTACTCTGAGTGAAAAAAAACTAAGCTATGCTCAAAACACCTACATGGGTATGCTAATGCTTCTTAACTTCATATTTAATTACTTTCTCTAATGTATTTTCTGCACTGGGAAGCTAAGATAAGAATGCACTGTTCAGTAGTTTACATTATTTCCTGTATGGCCACAGAGAGCACAAAGGCTCTGCATTATTCTGTGAAAAATGTCAGCATGTTTGTGAAGAACCAGCTTCCTTAAATATACCAATTCAAATAAAATGTAAGGATAATTATGCCTTATAATTACACTACATCAAAATTGTCCTCTTGGGGCTTAGGAGCAAACCAGAAGTATAAAACCAGCTCATAGAAGGCATTTTCACTCCAGAAATGATTTTGGATTTAGAACAACAAAGAAACATATTGAAAAGAACAGTGAATGAGTTTGTTGTTGCTGCTTTTTGTGTTAATTACAGTTGTTTTCATTTGTTTTGCTTTTTCTTCTTTTGCCTTTTTTTTTTTTTTTTTGACAACTTGAAAAAAGTAGTTTAGGAAAGCTTTCCTGACTTAATAAGGAAAGTATCTTCATTTGTTTGCTGCGTAAAATAAAAGACATCACTGGTCTGGTCTTGCTTACCTTTAGCTATGTCAGTTGCCCAGGTCATTATATGATCCATATCCATCTCTTCACTTTTGTTACTATTAATGTAATCAAACAGTGAGCCAGCAGAAGCATACTCTGTTAGAAAAATAAAAAATAAAATAAATAAAATAAATGCACGTGACATTTTAAAACACTGCACCAGAACTATAAACCTTAATGGAAACTCTGCCAGTTCCAAAAAGCAGCTCTTTGAAGCTTAATGACAAAGAATTTGGGTTCAGCAACTAACACTATTAATAACACTATTAGTAACACAACAGGAGAGTAAAAGTCCGTTCTGACTGTCCCAACACAGACATACCTACTGCTAAGGGAAAAGAAATGTGAAATCATCTATAATGACGAGACTTAAAATGAAAAGGCATCAGAAAGCTCTGGTATAAAGAGAGCTCAGGCCAGGCAGTTCCAATTCCAGAACGAAAGATTCTGGTGATTATTTTCTTTTTTAAGATTTATGAGGGTCATTTCTGTTCAGAGAGAGAATGCTGTAAAAATGGTAACGTGCCGCTGAGCAATTCTGTCCACTTGTGACTTTACAGACTGTATGCAAATAGAGGCATGCTTTCGCTGCTTTACATTCCCTCAGCTCAGGACGAGTCAGCACAGCTAAGAAAGCAAGATGTTTTCTTATGTTCCTTGTTCAGCACCAATAGTTGTTTTTCTTAACTTTTTCCATCTACACCTACAGAAACCCGCAGCAGGATCCTGCAGGCAGAAGCAAAGGCTTTTTCTGCCCAGCAGTGTTTGCAAGCATGTCAGACAGAACACAATCTGACTTCCAGAGTCCACTGGGCTATGAACTGGAATACCAAGCTCATTACATTTAGACTTTGGGAAACTGGAAACAACTGAAATCCCCACAGCACTACTTTTATATAACTTAAAATTCTTCCATATTTGAACAGTGAAGTTGCTTCTCCCAGTCACAACAGCAGTTAAGAGATGAGAGACTGGTGGTACCAGATCCTTACTGCTGTTTCCAAAGAGGACAGTCATCAGTGGTGAGAAGTACTGCCTTTAAATTATGCCCCATAACAAAAGACAATTATTTTATTTTTATATAGTAAAATCAAGTATTAAATATATAATATTCTGTTAAGAAAAAACGGTAGTAGAAAATGAAGACAAAATTTTATTTTTCTACCTCTTCATGCAGGAACAGAGAAGATAAAATCACTTATTAATTAAAAAAAAACAAAAACAAAAGCACACAGGAAGGAAGGAAGAAACTACAGGTCTAACTTTGAAGCAAAGTGGGGCAAATTTCCATGAGCAGCAGGGCATGAAGCAAACCAGCTGGTTTACAACTGAAATGCTTCATATCTGCCATTTCAAAGCAGCAACGAAATCATTCTCCTCTCAGACTACAAAAAATATATCCAATTTGCTGTTTATAATAGTATTAATCAAGGAACAATACATCATAGGCTAAATGCATAAAAAGTAAATATTGCTCCTCATCAATGAGATCAAAACCACTGGGAGAGTACCATGTGGGTCAAGACAGAATCTGCAGCCCAGAATATGGTATATCCTATGAGAAGATTCTGTTGCTAAATGAAAGGAATGAGGGAATAAGTACTAAGTCCCTTGAAAGTAAACGCTCTAGTTGCAAGTTAGTTTTGGTTCATTGCTGCAGGACCTCCTGCTGCAAGGAGGCTCTGCAGGAGACAGGCATGTTGCTTTGATGTCACTGAAAGAGAACTAAGATGCTGACCTGCACATTTCCTCAATTAAAACATCAGCTTTTTTTACCCATGAAGTCATCATGTGTCTTATAAATGGATTCTTCAGGAATAGTCTGCCTGCATGCTTTGCATGCCTTTACAATGCATAATTTGATCCACCAGAGTCAGGGATAACTGAGATCCCCAAGCCCTTCGCTGCTCTGTACGAACAGAGGCAAGCAATCTTCAAGCGATATAGCTTGATTTTTCACTATTTCTCCTAGTATGTATTGTGCCACAGGATTCTACCACAAAATTATAGATTTGGAAATTACATTGCCATGGTAATTTCTTTCAGTGATAGAAAAGAGGTATTTGCTTTAGAAAGTAAGGTTGTGAATGCAGAATTGGACTCGCTCTACCACTGACTGGGATACATTGTACGCATCTGCACAGATAGGATACATAAGCACTAAAAATCCTTTGGGAGGAGGCAGCAGTGATCAAAACCTAGACCTGAAAGCTACACACCGAGACTGCTGTTTGCAGTCTGCAACATCTAAAACAATGTGATTCACGTTAGCAGCTCAATGGGCTCAACAACCAGTTGTAACACTGATAAAAGAGCTGCTCCAAAAATGTTTTAACTACGTTGGTCCTCAATGTCAGAGGCAGATGGTTGTAGAGGTTGAACTTTCCTGCCAATATTCCATTATTTTGTGTTGCCATGTGGCAAATGGCAGCAGAGGAGGAATCTGACAAAATGGCCTTTGACATGTAAGTGCGTACGGAGCAGTGGTTTGTTAACGAATTCCTCTATGCGGAAGAAATGGCACCCACTGACATTCATAGACACTTGCTGAACTTTTATAGAGACCAAATGGTGGATGTGAGCGCAGTGAGAGATACATTTCAGCAGTGGTGACAGAGAAGGTACGTTCCAGACAGTCACACAGATTTTACAAGCATGGCATACAGGCTCTTGTTCATGGCAGGCAAAAATGCATAGCTAGCGGTGATGACCGTATTGAAAAAAAGTGTTTTGTATTTGAGAATTTACTCTATCAATCAGTGCTATTGTGCTCTTTCTATCTGTTGTAGTGGTTTCCACGGAAATAAATAGGAGGAATTACTTTTGGAGTGACCTACATACATCCCTGTACATGTTTTGACTGCAGATGTAGCTTTTCTCATTTGGACAGAGCAGTCCCAGAGAACTCTCTGACAATCCCACATAAGATGTTATGTACAGCCAATACTCAGTATATGCTTGACTGAATGTCCTCATCTCCATCATTCTGAAGAATCATTAGGTTCTCGGGATTTTTTTCTCATTTGGGTTTTTCCCTGGCAGGACATAGATCTCTGAATAAACCACAGGATTAAGACTGCTGCACTGAAAACTACACAGAAGATCAAGGAGTAAAAACCTCTCTCAAAGAGAGAGCACACACGAGAGAGATACGTCAAGCACAATTAGCATTTTTTCCTAAGTCTCCATTCTCTCATTTGAAAACAGCTGGAGAAATCAAGCCTTACTTCCCTTTCAGCCCAAGGAACTCAAGTCTGGAAGCTGCAGGGAGAAGCCAATGCCGTTTAAAATCAGAATGCTTTTTTTTTTTCTTCTTTTCTTTAACCAGAATAGATTCAGACCTCTTCCAGTAACAAAGAGGACTACAGAACAGTCTCCTTCACACAGATGGTCCATATTCCCAATGACATAATGAACTATTTCAGCTGTTCTCTGTCCAGTGATGAGCAAGCATGTCAAATGACCTTCTCCAAACACTGACCTTCTGTGAGAGCAACTGAGGACTTTCTGAGCCAGACATCATCATTCTGGATGATCTGATCACACATTTGCTTTGTTAGTCTGCTCTCTAGTTTGCACTTATTACCTCTGCATTAGAAATTATAGCTATATTACTTGATTTATTAAGATTTTTATTACATAAAGAAGGTATTTAATTTCCTGTCTGATAATGATATCATCAGTCTAACCTCTGAGCAGTATAGACTAAGATCATCCTTCATGCATCTCTGGAGTACTGGTGGTACTGGTTTCAAAACTGCGACATCCAATAAGCAGTGAAGCAGTTGTGCATCTCAGAAGTGCTACCACAGGATTATGCTGCCATCTATGGTGTTAACATAAGGTCTAAGAGACAGGCAGAAGTGAATTTCCACAGGTTTTGTGCACCACTGGAGGGATTTCTACAGCTGATTAGAAGCTGTGTTTTTTCCAGCACACAATCTGGGGTGGATCCTTTCCAGCAGATGCCCTGGAGATAGCTAACACCAAAATGAAACCTTGGCTAGGGCCAGCATTTGCAAAGGCTGACAAGCAGAAGATATTGCCTACAGTTTGGAGATACCTACACACAAAGAACAGGTTCTGGATATCTTCATATATGCCCAGCAGGTGACAGATTACAGCTATACGAGTGCTTTGTTCTGGCAGCTGCATCTACTCTGCATCTGATGCCACCCAATAAACAGAACCGTAGTGCCAAATGTTGTTGCCTCTTTCGAGGCCACTCATAAGACCAGAGTTTTACAGAGTCATAATGAAAATCAAATGAAAATCCTTACCTGTAACTATGCCGTAATTTGGAGGTTCGATGACAGCTCCATAGAACTGAATGATGTTTTTGTGACTGAGCACGCTGAGTATTTCTGCCTGTTGAAAATAAAAAAGGCAGACAATTAAGAATGGTGCCTTTACTGTGGTATTTTAGACTCCAGTGGAAATACACAAATATTTAACATATATATGTACGCACATACATATACGTGTCTAGGAAAGACTACCCACAAATGGCTAGAACGTAGAAACCTCATGTGTGAGTTTGGTAGATGAGTGCTTAGCTTGTTCAGAAAAAAAGATCATACTATTCCTTCATATCAAGGCACAGATGTAGACGCTAGGTCTCTGTAAAAATCTGAAGGCCTAGAAAATGCAGTTCAAAGACAGATCTGCAATATTTGGCAGGGCTGTAGAAGTTTAACCCAAAAATTGTGTTTGTGTACAGAGCACTGTGAGATCAGTGAGCCCAGAGCTCCAGGCAGTTGAGAGCATACTGTGCACCATACAGCTCAATCTGATGTTTACTGGAGACATGGAGTTTGCTACGCATGCATTGCAGGTCTAATCAAACATGCACAGCAAGCATGCTTGAGATTGCCAAATAGCCAGCAGTGCGGTTGAAACTGTTTTTCAGCGCAGGCTCTGATGATTAGAAGATGTTTAGAAATTCTGGATAAATATACAGAATCTTTGAATTCCACTTGAAAAATGTTTTTAGGTATGATAAAGACTGAAGGATACTGAAAATGCATCCACAGCCATTAAATCACACAGTCCACCAGGCTTTTTGAGGGAAAGTAACAGATATTACCTTTGAGACCTCACAGTGGTTTTGCTTTAGTAGTATATTAAAATAAACACTCAAAAGATTTTGCAAACAAATTTTTAAACAGAAGTATGTATTGTACAAATACAGATAATCACAGAATCACCAGAGTTGGAGCATTACTTACAGACTAATAGGTCGAGAGTATGCTAACTTCATACCAGTCGTGCATTTAAGAAGGAAAACGTTACTGTCAGTTACTCTGAACTTAGCAAGTATCCCTTCTAACAGAGCACTTCTCAGATCCTTTGACTGACTGTAAGAGTGTTGCTGTTTATCTGAAGGTGAGTCTTCGCAAATCTGCATAGAGAACTGCCAATTACACTCCTTTGTGGCTTTCACTTTGTATAGATTTGTTGAAATCTAGAAAGACTAACAGCTTTGATGCAGCAAAATATGTTAAAGTAGCTAGCGCTACTGTAAAAAATGTAAAGACACTGCAAAACAACAATTTTTTACCTATGTTTTATAGCTGGAACAGTGATACATGGGTAAATAAACAACCACAGATACAAGCTTCAGAGGGTTCAAATATTTTTAACTGTTGTTTAAAGTTGCTGTTTAAAGCCTTTTCTGAGTAACTTCAACAGTTTTGAATTCACACCTCCAGCTAATGCATGAACATTTATGCATACTCATTTAAATCTCAAACTATAGCTTTGAACTTGGGTTGCACCAGCTCTTCTGCAAGCTAGCGAAATGGTGCTACTATGAAGAGAGAGATCTCTCACAGTATCAGAAAAGTCATTTTCAAAACAGATGGCGTTTTCAGCAAATCATACTGTAGTAGGCCATAGGACACAATTCACCCACAAGGCAATCAAAGAAAAGAACTGGCAGCTGTGTAAGCAAAGGTGGGAAGCCTCAGCTGCTGATGAACACTCCCACAGGCAGTGGCAGGATGTGACGGAGGATGTGTAGGGCCAGCCAGGGCTCTGGCAGCAGCAGCTCCACCCTCCAAGCTGCCTCCCACCAGCCTTCCTGGACAGCTGACCTCTGCAGCAGTGGCAATGCCTATTTTACCAGCTGTGCCCTCCAATATCTTTGATAGCATCCTCTGGAATGGAGATGGCAGCCTACTCCTTCAAAACTGCATCTCCACATGCTAGCAGACCCAAGGCCACTGTGCTTCAAAAACTTTTGTATTATGCTTAAAATTACTTCAGGAAATACTAAACTGCGGAATGTCCTCTATCAGCGTTCCCACTAGATAACCAGGAGACCCAGTACTCCTTGACTATCTACCTGAATACTGCTATAAACAAGACAGGCACACCAGGCCCCAATCACCTTTGGACAAGCCATTTATGCTGTATTTTCTTGAATATGTAGGTTAACAAGAATAGATAAAAACTATCTTCTTGTATAGTACATAAAATCCATGAATTCAATACAGCACACCACCTGCTACCAAAATAGGCTGTTCGAAAATTAAATGACTGGCCCCACATGTAACATTCCTGCAGCATTATGCATTTAGAAGCAGCACCAGACAAATCTTTTGGAGAAGGATTGCATCACCACATGACGAGCACATGCAAGGAGGTACCAGACCCCATGGGCACAAATTGCCTGGCAATGGGCTACTGGGCCACCGAGGGCCTCACTGGAGCCACAGGGCAACAGGAGGGGCTGCACTGCTCTTATTACTTAAAGATTCAGAAAGAACTACTTTCAAAGATTATTTTATTTACAGTGTATTGCACACTAAGGTCACATTCTAGGAGTTTGAAGAAATGCTGTGTCGACTGCAGCTATTATAATCATATTAAAAATGATGTCCAGATTCTAAAATGGGATTTAACAGATGCCAAAGCAAGCTTCCATCTAAGTATGAGGAAAAGCACCTACTAATTGCACACAGATATCTCAAATTAAGAATCATAGGAAGAAAAATTGCCAACTCTTCCTAAGGACCATTACTTTTAAAATAGATCCTTTCTAAACACTTTTAATCATTCTAGGCTATTCCTTTCATCTTCTGTTCTTTTCAGTTGCTGTAGATCAGCTGTGAAATATATTAGGCAATTTAAGGACGCTTTCTCCTTGCAGTGAGAACCAGATGCAAGTCAGTCCACATCTTTGAAGCTTTTGTACTTTTTGAGAAGAAGGTACCATATTTCAATGAAAGACTGTAACCTTCACATAGCAAATTACAAAGTACTGGTTAAAGACTGGTGTTTCAAAGGCACTTAGAAGAATATCTGGAATCACCTTTAAGCATCAGACTCATACTTAAATCCTAAATGCCTAGATGTTTGGAATAAAATCCTGCCAAGCGTATATCTCTCCAGAGGCCATTTAAGAATGGCAGCTCTCACTGGCTTGGATATCACATGCTCACTTACTTTGGTAAAGCTGCTATCTATCTTATACAATCTAAGTGAGCAAGAAATTCCTTCCTAAAGCCACCCTGATGGCAAGCAGCAAGTTTTAGTTACTTCATTATATTACTTTTTTAATTTCTTTAAATGTTGGATTGAAATAGAACTACAGGAGGCTCAACTGAAGGAAAAGTAGAACCTAAATATGCCAATGCAAACTTCTGAGAGTTCTTCAAGCATACAAGCTGATTGCAATGGAGCTGAATATTGTTCTTAGTCTCATGATAAACTTAGTCACAATCTGGTACTGATTTACTGATCAACAAACCATGCTAAAACTACCTGCCCTGTATTTACACCACAAGTACAGGTAAAATTATATGCCTCTCCTGAGTGCTGCTGACAGACTTCCCTTATGACAAACTTGATGTCATTTCTCAAAGGCAGAGGTATTCAAGAGTCTAAACAAACCTAATCCACTATTTATAACATTCAACCACTATCAAGAAAGTCAAGGTCAGAACAAAAGACGTTAAAAACATTCTAACTGAATACTCACTTACTGGCTCTTGTAGTATTACTGTAAATCAAACCCACCAGATATTCACAAAAACCTACAGTATAAGTAGAAATTAAGATAAACCCTAAGTGTACAAACTAATTGTGTCCTATGAACCAGTCTGGATTACGCACTGTAGTGCTTAACGGATAATTTATTTTTATACCTGTTAAATCTCTCCTTATTGACGTATGTGAAAGTGTCAATTACCTCATCTATGGCTGACATGCCACTACAGCTGCCTCGAGACCTGCTAGTACTGCTCTCACGTTTTTAGTACAAATAGCTATGCAGAAATACTTGCAACTTCAATGTTTTCTGCAGGTAAAACTACAATGCTGACAGGGACTGAAGGAGCAGCACACAACTCAGCTCTGACAACATCTCCAAGGTTGTGCTGACTGCAGGTGCAGGCAATGGCCATCCAGTGCTGATTTGGCACTACCCCGGAATGCAGAAAAGGCCTTATCGTCAGATCTTTAATTGCAGCCACGTGTGAGAGGATGCAGACCAAGGCACTCTGCATACAGCTGTGTTGTCGCCTGCAGCTCCTTGCACCAGCTGCTCTCGTCAGAGTTCCTGGTCCTGATTCAGCTGAAGTTAGCAAAGACCAAACTTCTCGCTCTGCTGGAGTTACTCTGCTCTGAAAGTAGGCTAGGAAATTTTTAACTTGTGCTTTTAGTCAAGACGATTGAAAGCTTGGCTAGGAACCCATTCCACCAGCACAGCTTGATCTGCAAAACAACATCTGTCAACAGTGTTTTCTCAGCATCAAAAGACTTTTTTTTGTTCAAGTCTGGACAAACTGGTCCCACAGCAAATTAATCGCTGTTTCTGCTGGGTACCTGTGGAGTGGCTGGCTGGAGAGGACTAAGTACTGCCTGTCTTCCACCCTGGTCTTCCACTGTGGTTTAGGATTAACATGAGAAATAAATGCGAGACCATCAGGGTAGCCAGCCACCAACCAGCTCTGCTGCTAACAAATCAGTTAATTGCACAGTAAGAGGCACCATCATTCTCTGCAAAATTACAGGGTTAGAAATGGTTAGCCACTCAAGGAATCTGATTAATACAACAATCCTTAAGAGCCTTCTAATATTTATTATTATTATTACGTTGAGCAATAGTTTGGTTATTTACTTTTCCAAATAAATGTTTGTCACATTTATTAAGAAGGTATTTAGACACACTTAAGGCAACTCTGAAAACATTTTTTTTAAGTCTTTAGCAGTTTAGAGGCTTTGACCTCTGTCATGTTCTTGGGAGATTTGCAACATAGCTACTCTCACGTCTTTACAGTCTAATAAAAGGGCATCTGGAAGAGCTGGTGCTTCATTAAAATTGTTCTATTTACTGACAATCAAATTTTAAAAAAAGAATGCTAGCACAAATTAATCCTAAACATTTATTTACAGATCTCTGATGAAAAATACATTAATTCAGTGCACATTAGAATTGCAACTTCCCAGTACCTCAGGAATGCATTTCTGTGAAATGACTGATGTATATAGTACATGACGCTGCTCCTTACAAGACTGTTTACCTCTTGGGTGGAATAGGATCCCCTCTTTCCTCTGTGAAAGCTTTTGTTTTTGTAAGCAAGGTGAGAACAAAGCATTGCACAGTCCTTTGTTAAAAAACAGTTGACAGTGAGAGAGAAAATCAACTCAAAAGTTATTGGAATAATAAGAGAAGGAGTGATCATGATACTCATTTCTCTAGATAGAGAAGCCCAAATTTGTTTTAGATGTACAATGCTAAGTAATCAGCATCTAATGCTACAGTTCAAATACAAAACACAAATAAAACATGCATCTTAGAATCCTACAGGCTTCCAATTTCTTATATGCAATGCTGACAAATCATCCACCCCAAAAAAAGAATACTTTTCCACACAACGTTTAAGTTTTATATGCTTTGACACATACGTTATACAATCACATGGGAATACTTTTGCCAGGAGCCAGATAATAATTTTTATTACCTCATTCTTTCTGTTCTTTCTAAAAAGCTAAACTTAATACAAATCTTAATGAGCAGGACACATAAACAGTTTATGTAACTTAGCTCTTTTGGATAATTATCATGCCACAGTCTTGGACAGCTATCTATTACTGGAAACAAATTTTCAAGTCAAAATAAGCAATTAATAAAGGAATACCTAAAGAATTTCAGCAGTACGAAATTCTTAAAAAGAATCATACAGCAGGGATATTATGCAATTACTACAGTTCTGAACACTAAATAGAAAATCCAAGTAGATACAAGCTAAACATTTATGAATTTGCCTACAGTTTAGACTGCTTTCTCATAAACTTTTCTAAGAAACTAATATGAAAGTTTTGCACTTTAGGACCCCCCCAAGAAGAATGTTCTTAATAAGCAAAGCACACTGATAATCCCATTAGGAGAAATTTTGTTAGATCTATTAAACTGTCGCTGATAACAAGAAAGCAAGATGAAAATTACATCAACATGGCAGAGCCAAAGAATCCTCAGTGAGATCTTCTAAGTGCAAATAAAAGTTATCACTTGTTCTGATGAGTGTGGGCACTCTCCCAACTGAACTGAGTTATCCCCTATTTTGAAAAGCACTCGCATTACTTAAAGCAATTCTTGTGTATTACAGTTGTGAGGCTGGGGTTCTTTTCACGTTCATTTGTAGGATCACTTATCCCAGTTAAAAGCTACTCCATATAGCTTATTAACAAGAAGTTTAAACTCTATCAGTATTTGTTCTTAGAAGACAGTCATATATGCAGTCTACTGGAATATTCTTTTGTAAATCTTAGAAAACAAGGATAAAATTATGTTCTCACACTGACACCAACAGCAGTGTTATCAATAGCAGAATTACATCCTCCTAAGTACATCTATTATGACATACAAAACTCATTTTTAAAAGCATTTTGACTGAGCAAATGTTTGAAAGCAGCAAATTTGCACCCAAAATCATGTCCTACAATGTTACAAGTCCCAGAAACTCTAAGAAATATAAAGGAAAGTAATACTCGTCTTACAGTAAATCTGTTTTATCATCACACCTTTTAAGTGGAGTGGCACAAACAGACAATTTAATATAGCTTGCCCTGACTTTGAGGTTGCAGCCTCAGAGGGGGAAAAAAAGAAAAAGCACATTACCAAGATACCACAAGTCTGTTAAACTGTCATAGCATAATGCACTGAAATGATATGGACATAAATTTATTATGTGATATTACAGGCTCACACAATCTTATGTAATTTATTTTAAAACATTTCATTTCTACCATGTATTAGAAAATGTATACGAGCCTCTCAAAAAGAAAACTGAGCTTTATAGTCTTCGGTAACTTTTTACACAAACCTTTGCAGTTTATTTGCATTAAATTCAGCAGTTTCAAGGATAATTTGAGTATTATAACTTTAGATGTACTACCGAATGAGTTTGGAACAAGTCCTTCAAACTACTGCAAAATAAAGGTTTGCTCAGCATATGGAAAGCAGGTTGAGCCCTCCCAAAATCACAGGGAGATCTTTTTCCTAGCAACATGGCAGCAGACCCTCTGCCTTATGCAGTTCAAGGGACTCAGATGAAGCTAACCGGCTTGGTGCTGCCACTGCCACACAGCAGCCAAATACAGCACACTCGCAGAGCCCATCCAGCAGTTACCAAGGCATCACAGAATCACACGGTCTTCTTTGTGACAAGGTTTAAAAACTTGCTATCAGTCAGAGAAGAGACAAAAGCCGCAGCATTTAAGATAAAATTAAGTGCACTGTCTGCAGGATATCCTTACAAAAGGCTTAATAAGCTTGAAAACTGCATTCTGAGGTACAGCTACACTGCAATTTACAAAAATAGCACAGAGATCATGAGCAAACAACTAATTTCCACACAGATTTCAAATAAAAATTTGTTACACCCAGACACAGCCCACAGGAACAGCACACAGCTTGAGTAGCATCAGCATTCAGTACTATTAAGGCACCTGATGAAGACATGCCGGGAGCAAGAGTAGTTTTCACAGTAACTCACAATCCCTAGAACCTTCATAAACAATGTATCTGTAGTGGTCTAGGAGTTTAGAAATGAGTATAAATATTTCATTCAGGCCAACGTACAGTAACAAGCTGTCTCCAACTGCAACACAACACCAGCAATTGAGTAGAAGCAATCAATTAGCGGACTCAATGGCACCTCTGAAATACCTGAGCTCCCACAGAGCACTTGCTTTTCAGTAGTTGTCACTTCTCCTCTCAATGTCAGGAAATTTTGGCATTTACTCTCAAGCACTCTGAACATAAGCCTGCAACAAACCCCATAACATTTCTAAAATACTAAGGAATAATGAAATATGAAAACTTTCTGGCCTCCTGCTCACTTCATCTAAATTCTCATTCCTCAGCCAAAAATATCATGGTTATCATGGCTAATATGCAACATAACCTTTTGGTTATGAACAAATGGAAAAACATCAGCGGAAATTATTTACAAGATCAAAGTCACTACAAATCTCATACGGGCTCGTGGAAAAATGTTCTGGTACAACAGGGATGGGCAAAACTGAGCCCCTCTCAAGGAAATTCTGGCAGTGCTTAGAAGCAGCAGAAGAGAAGATAGTATCAAAGAGGTGTCTGGATAAAGTCCGTGTTTATCTAACTAGAGCACTGATTTTCAGCCTGAGATTACAGAGTATTAGTAAGGGATCTGGATGAGACAGTTTAAAAGAGAAGTCTGATCTCTATACAGCATCTGCTGTACAGATAGCACTAGGACTCCAACAAAGACTGCAGCAGCTGTAGTCATGGATCCTGCTCAACTCTTCTGAACCAGTTGTATTTACACTCAAGTATTTTCTCAAACACAATTTCAGAAATTGTAATTTGACTAAGAAAAATAATGTCAAGCTCTTAATAAGTACTCACTTTACTCCTACCTTAGAGTTATTTAAGGCCAACCTACTGTAGTTAGATAGCAACAGTGCTTAGACTCACTGAATCATAAAGGTTGGAAGTCCAATCATCCCCCCTAGCACCAACACTGACTGCTAAACCATATTCCTAAGTACTACATCTGTCCTTTCCTTAAACACCTCCAGGGATGATGACTCCACTACCCCCATGGGCAGACTATTCCAACACTTCGCCAGTCTTTCTGAGAAGAAATTCTTCATAATCCAATCAGAACCAAAGCCTCCCTGATGTAACTTAAGGCCATTCCCTCTAGTCCTATCATTGTTACTCGGGAGAAGAAGCAGACACTCACCTCGACACAGCGTCCTTTAAGGGAGCTGCAGAGAGTGATAAGGTCTCCACTGAGCCTCCTGCAAATTAAACAATCCCAGCTTTCTGAAACCCTAGTGACTGTTAAAATTCCAGACAAGTTTCCCCAAACAGGACAGGCTGAGCTGACATTAATGAGAATAGAAAATATATGATACTTGCCCATTACGTTCTAACAGCAATTGCTGGGGAGCCATGTGAGGTTTTGCTATCCAAATGGACTAAGAGCTGTGTAGAAAGCACCCACTCAGTTATCACTCAAAAACTATACCCCCTCGGAGACTACAGAGAACCAAAGAATCACACCCCACCCAGGGACCACCTACTTTGAAGACGCAAAACTTCCAGCACAGAAATTCTAGCAGTGACCAGCTGAAGCTGACACAAAAAGTAGTCTCCAGTTACAGACAAAGCATCAGAGGCTCCTTCACAGACAAGATGTGTTGCTCGTGACACATTTACTTACATCACAGCACAAGTTTGCAGTATCTCAAGAGAACAAGCCTCCATTATAATCTGGATCTCTGACTGCTGTACATTCCTTTAAAGCATTATTGGAACAACACACATCAGCAGTTTTATCTGCAACTGTACAAATTTCTCGTACATAAAAGCCTTCCCTATGACTCTGCTTCCAGTTTCGGTTTTATCACGTAAGAACAACAAATCAACTTTCCTCCCAAGCTCAGAGGAACAAACAATCTCTGTGACTTCCCAAGTGTTTTTCCTATACTTAAGCAGTAAGCATCCCACCTCAGGTTACAGACAGATCTATCTCCCCTTCACCTTGCTTAGATTAACAACAGCCTCTGGGGAGACACAACAGAAACTCCACAAAAATATCACTCATTCCTTCTCAATTGAGCATCACTGCCCTTCAGTCAGCGCCTTCCCAGCAAGCAACAGCCAGACCCACAGCCCTCTCTGCAGCTCTCCAGCTATGCCTGCACCTAGACCATGACAGGCACCATTCCCCACAAAATGAAAAGGAAAAATTTTTCAACTGCTTTCCAGAAAAGTCACTCTTCTTTATATAAGATTGAAAATTTGAAAATTACATTGTACTTAGAAACTTGGCTCAAATGCCACTCCTACTAGGTAGTGATGGAAAAAAAAAGAGCCAAGACAAAAATCCTGAAATCTGAAGTTCTCACCATTATGTACAGTACATTAATCTTTATTTTACTGCATGCTGCCTTCATGAAATTTCAATCTTTTGCCATCAAGACTAAAAATATTCAAACAGAACAATGCCCAAAATAAACACTGTGAGAAATAAACTTGCAATATTTATAAATCAGACTTAATATCATAAAAACACATTTTTTACAACACTGTTGTACTTTATATTTCTCATGTAGGTTCAGTTTTTCCCTTCATTCTCTTTGGTACATTCTTTATCTTATCTAGACTTCTTCATAGCCACCTACTTACAAAGACATGACATTAAGAACCATTCCATTTCTATTGTTTGTTATGCAAAATTTGTTTTCAGAAAATAAACCTTTATTTCTTGTTTGTTTTTCTTTTATTTTCATTTCTATGTTACAACAAGTTTCAAAATAGTTTTAAAAGATGTAACCTGAATACCAGTATCTTTGAACACTGCAGAAACTGAAAATCTAGAACATTCTACTTGGAGGAGTGACAAATACTATTTACAGAGTGATCCTGTACCCTGTGAAGGCAGTGGCTCTAAGTTTTATATGCAGCAGATGTACAAGGTGCAGTGAAATCACACAACTTAGTGCATCCAAATGTGAAGTACCTTTGTGATGGCTTGATAAATGAGAACGCATGCAAACCAGATGAATTTTCTCTTAAGAGTTACAAGGAAGAATCACAGCATCACATCTCCCATTACTTTTCACTTTCTGACACTATGGGTGTACCAAATGTTTTTTGAGAACTGTTTTAACTTGCACAGACAAACAGTCCACAACGCAAAAACAACAGTACTGCAGTAATACTCCACTACGTAACCACAGTATATTATGGGGGTAAATGCGCAACAGGAAAGAACATCTTGCAGTCAGCTTTGCCTTTTCTCCATTTGTTTCTACTTCCAGTAATCTGCTCCTCCAGACTTATTTGAATTTTGTCTTTCATCGTTTTATTAGAAAAAAATCCAGAAATCAGAAATAAATGATGCATACAAACCCAATGGGAAATAAGAATATTTAAAAAGCCAGTGAAAAAATTCAGATAATCTGTTTTGTGATTACAAAACATTTCACTTACACTACTTCCCCTGCCATTCTGACCTGGGCTTCCCGAGGTCATCTAATGAATTAAACAGTAAAAAGGTAGCTGGAATGTGGTATTTCATGAACTCACTGGAACTTCAGGACCAGGCTCACGGTATGCATTGTAATAATGAAACCCCCCTCTCACATGGGCTGTACTTGAAAAGCTGAGGAGGACGCCACACGCTGCAGCTATGTAAACAAATGCAGCAAAACCAACCTGCATCTCCAAATAATTGTCCCTTCTCCTGTTCAGCCAGACAGGTCTCAACGTGTGACATTTCCTTCATCTGTCCCCACATGCTTGCTGTTTTGTTTCTACTTGGAGTACCACAAGGATGACAGGTCCAGGGCTCAGGAGCTATGTGCTGCTTCATTGATAAAGAGCTCGTTCAAACCTGGAACCTGTCTTCTGGGGTAGAAGAATAAAAGCATTGCACATACCACTGCTTCCCACCTTCCAGTGCCAGAGGTAAACAACTCCTCCTCTGAGGACTGCTCTAATTTACAAGCAGAAGGAAATCAACCCCCCAGCAAGGAATGACATGAGCATGTACAATTCTCCGCACCACTTTCAAGACAGACAACACTTAAAACCTTAAAGATTCTTCTTCAACCAAGAAAACCATGCTTCAGCAAAGCTGATCACGAGACACAGCTCTCCAGATGGCACGGGCAGAGCTCTTTGGATCATGCCATCACCCTGCCACAGTGCTGTACAGCTACAAGAATTTCTCCACCTTTGCAGTACTTGTTGCAAATGTGCTGCACACCGTACTGGCAGCACAACTGCTCTGGTGTTCACTTCTATGACACGTGTCCCTGATTCCACAAAAAGTCCTCTCTTCTGCACAGAAAAGTAAGAATTGGAGTTCAGGATGGTTACCTCTTACAGAAAAGATACAGCCTGGTTAGGAAAAGAAAACACCCAAAGAAACACTTCCTCTTCAAACAGTCAGTGACATCTTGCGATCAGTCTATGGGTTACCATAAAGAGGGTTTGGCTGACCCTGTGCACCTAGGAGGCACTCAGAATCCTTCTGGCTTTTCCCCTTCTTGTGTTTGAATTGTTGCAGTTGAGAGGGCTGTGATGCCTCCTTTCAGTGCCAATTTCTTCAACTATCTTTGTCTTTATCAAATCTGGGTAAAATTACCGTAGTTGAGTCTGAAGGGAAAATAGAAGACCATTTGGAAATTGCTGTTGTAAAGAGCAAGTATGATTGTATTACTGCAAACTTGGAAAATATAACTTATGCAGTCACTAGTGAGTGAAATCTTAATATTGCATCTTCAGGGACTGCCCTGTGTTATCAGTTTCAGGGACTGTTTGGCAAGGAAGTATCACAGTATTAAATGGATAAAGATTAGATACCTATCTCTAGCATTTAGAGGACAAACAGATTTGCGACTAACACTCATAACTTTCATTAAAATCTAACTATGTCAGCAGGTAATAAACCTGTTAGCAAAATAAAGATATTTCCTGGGGAGGGGGGAAGAAATAAAATTGTACTCCTATTCGGCAAAATTTGGAGTTCTAATACAACTAAGCATTTCAGTTGGGTAAATGGAGCATCTAACTTTAGCTTATATTTTCAAATTATCATGGCATTGCTGCAAGATCTTCATTAATGATACGCTTTGTTCCCATTATGGCCAAACCACCAAAAAACCAAAACCATTCTTCTGAAAAGGAAATCTTGATGAACAGATGCTAAGCCTTTACAAGTATTCTGCATGTTTCTGTATGTAGCCACTATTTAGTTCAGACTAACGTACCTTTATCATTTTGTGTACAAAAAGAAAACAGAAGGTATAACAGCCTTCTGAACAGATCCACTTTTTGCTGAAAGGCTGTACTGAATTCAGCATTTTGACAGGTTGAAGCAAATGGTGGTACCAGAAGTATACTGAAATTATACAGTTCAGATCCAGTTCTCCAAAATATGTATTTTAAGATGGATGGCTTCTTTAAATTCTGAAGGAATTTAATTCCTCATTCTTTTAAAAGCTGTATACAGAGATGGATTTTTGCAACAATGAATAGCCTAATCAAGGTGAAGAAACCTCAACCAAAAGCTCACAAAAGCACCCCTCTATCCCTTCTCCATTTTTTCATTTCCACTTTTCTCTTGAAAGGGGCATCTCACCAGAGAACCTAAAGAGTGAAAGATTTTAAAGTATAGGACTGAAATCCATCAAAAACCAGGATTGTGGCCCAAACCCAACCAGCTGTCAAACCCAGAGATATGAATGTATGCTCACTTCTGTCTAATAAAATTTGAATCAAACACTTTGCATCTGATTCACCATGTGAGCTTTTATGCAAACTTCTAAAGTGCAAGGAATCCTGGGGTGGAAGAGCTATTCTGAGAGATTTCACATAGTTCATGTAATTAGGGAAACCACTTCCTTTGATTGTAAGTGTTCAAAACAGCTGAATTTCTTCTTTCAAAGGAACTCTGTGATTTGGGTCATCTCTTTTACTTGCTCTTTCATGTTTCTCAAGATGAGAGGTGAGACTGTAGAGCACATTATTTAGAAAAAAAAAAGAATCCACTTTTTGTTTTAGGGATTGAACTTGGACTATTCAAAAGGTTGTCATTTGGAAATCTATCTTTCTTTCCCTCCCTCTGTTTCCTTCTTTTCCTGATAAGCACTTCAGTGGCTCCAGTGAACATAGTCCAAAATGCCAATTTAAACCTAAGGGAAAACTGAAATGTGGTACATAAAGAAAAAGGGACTCTCATTTTCCTTTGTACTGTTGTGGCCGAATATGTAATTATAGAGGAGCTCTAGCTGCAGGATCTCGGTCCTCATGTCACGTTTACTTTTTTAATGGTTCTAAACACTGACCAAGCAAAAAGGCAGAAACAGATTTTAAAAGACAAACAAAGCAACTGCCCTAGTCTTTGAAGGGGTCTATGGGTTTTTTCTTTCCCAAAAAGGAAACTTGGGTCACAGTTTCAAGGCAATGAACATGTCACTCGTGCTAACAGCCGACGCCAGTGTTGTCACAGAATCAAGTGTCACTTACTCTGAAAGAATTTATTAAGGCACCCCGTTAGTGCCACTACTCATTGCTCCTCCCAGTAACGGCCTAGAACAAGCAAGGAATCTCTCCCTTTTTACTACATTTCAGATAACATAAGAATAAAAAGACAGGAGGCTTCACACCACACATTTTAAGTTTATTAAGTAACAGTGGTATGCTTGTTTACCTTGGGAGGACTGAGCCTTACTCCCCGTCAGTGAGAAATTATAGTCCTCCATCCAGAAATACAGCACCAACAGGGAAGTGGTTTGCAATGTGACCAGAGCAAAATTAGTTCAACAGCTCTGGATTTTATCCATCTGTTGCTACATACTTTATCCAGCGCATGCAGACACATCGCCAAGAAATCAAAGTAAAAAGTCTCCTCCTCAGTTTAGAAGATTAAAGGTGCACAGTTCACTGGAAAAACAGCAACAACTATTCATAAGCAACCATGGCTGATAGGATCATCTCAAACACACCTAGCATTACTAAAACAAAGGCTATTATATGATTAGACAAAAAGTAATTTTGCGACGCTTCTGCCCTCTAAGTGCACACTGGCATGCATTACACTTTCATTGTTCTGTGACTCTACAAAGGAAAAGATATTATATTGGAAAATGCCAATCACTCACCAGAAGGTGCAGCAATTAGATTATCTTAGTAAGTTTCCAGAACAACAACCTACGCACATCT
This sequence comes from Lagopus muta, assembly GCF_023343835.1. Classification (NCBI taxonomy): domain Eukaryota; kingdom Metazoa; phylum Chordata; class Aves; order Galliformes; family Phasianidae; genus Lagopus; species Lagopus muta. The sequence continues at coordinate 19,590,868 of NC_064440.1, read as the reverse complement.
CATCTCCTGCCTCTGCCAGATAAAAATCCATGTTCTCATATAAAAGCTGATGACTGCACAGCCTGCATGTTTTTTCCTCACATTCCAAACGTGAACTCAATATCAGACAAATGAATCCTCTGTCCACCAACAGCTTCCTTGCCTCTCCTGCAGCAACTCAGAGGTTAGTTTTCAGGTCTTTTTGTTTTAACAAACTATGCTTGTTTTTAATATACCTACTAGAAAATCACATGCCCAGCACACACACAAAAAATGCAATCACAGTGTGCATCACGACATGTTTCTTTCTCTCCTTTCCTTAAAACATACAGCCATCACAAGCCTCAGGTTTTGGGAGTCTGAGAGTAGAACACAAATACAGGCAGAGGAGGAAGAGAACACACATGGCACACTCCCCTCACAGCGAGGCCCAGTGCTGCCACATCCCGTGGGCCCAGCTGCCCTGAGCCCCTTGGAGGGAACCAAGGTGGCACAGAAATGGTCACTGCCACTTTTGCTACCTGGCTTCCAGTGGCTTTCAGAAACAGAAAATTATGCAGAATGATTGCAAACAGTCTTTCTCCCCAGCACTTCACCTGGGGACCACGAAACACACAAAAGATAGCACACAGGACAGCCTGGAGGCAACTGGACCAGGACAGCAGCTCCTTACTTGCCCTGCTGATCAACTGTGCGATCAATTGAGTGTGAGAAGGGTTAATCTGGAGCTATTCCCTGGGCTCCTCAGCAGCCGCCTGCTAAAATAAACAGGCTGCAGTGCTCCCTCTCACTGTTTATACTGTCCTCTTAAAAAGGAAACTTTCTCTATCAGCACCTTAATAAGTTGCAATAGGTAAGCACGCAATAAGCTTTACAGGCAGAGCTGCATTATTTACAATTAAAATCAGACTGATTTTGATGCTTCACACAAAGTTAGAATCTATATACTCTTCAACTTCACTTTCAATGAAATCTTGTGCCCCCTCATGCAACTCACGTGCAGCCAGGGAAAAATTAAAGACAAAAAAGACAAGGCAAGAAAAGGAGGGCATATTTAGTTTTACCAAGACTCTTAGTGGCAGGGGACAAAACCCAACAGTTCAGAATGGCACTGCCACAATGCACGTAATGGGTATTTTGGGGTACTCCAGTCAAGACCACAGCTGCTCTGCTCAGCTTTGAGTAACAAAGAGTGGGAATGGGCCGTTGGCTCCACAGTGCAGGGCACAGCACAGCTCTGAACCGCATTTCATCAACCACATGCTTACATACAGCAAGACAGAAAAGTTACAAGAAATTTAAAATACTTTTTTATACCTCAGCAGCAACTCTGGTATCATCAGAAATGGTAACGTGCCATTCCACACGTGGCAATGCATGTGGATTATCTAATGAGAGCTCCCAGGGACTGCAACGCCAATGGACTCCAGAGCTGGTCACAGATATTTGATTGTCACCTGTCCCTCAAACACAAGCACTTAGCATAAAGTTATTAATAGACATCACTTGTAGGGTGATTTCATTATCTTGTTTGCTTTAAGAAAATAAGAGCTAGATAAATGTAGAGATAAGACTAATCTGAACTCTCAATTGTTTGAGTCTCGTTAGCAAATAGCCTAAAACAGCACACAGAGAAAAGGAGCTCTTCTACATCTGTGAGATTCCTACACTGACGCTTCAGTACAGCTTCAGCATCCCAAAATACCACTGCACAGTTGTTGTTCACTTCAACAGAAGCCCAGGGTCAGCAAATGTCGTGGGAGGGGACATAGAAGAGCACCAATTTGAGGTCAGAGGTTACTGGCATAGAGAAATAAGCACCACAACCTCTCCTCCAAATTGTAAATAATAACTGAGCCCATGCAAAAAGATGACAGAAAAAGGAGAAATGTATTTAGAGAAAAACAAACAAACCAGCCTTAATAGAGACCAAGTATCTACTGGCAACACCAGCAGTAACAAAAGTTTGCAGCCGAATTATTTTTGAGAGATTATATAATGGAATTAAATTAATTTCAAATTGGAAGAACACTTAAGAATAACAAGATAGGCTGGATATTGTGAGTACAAAAACAAAAATGAAGAGTGCTATTCAAATAATCAACAGAAACACATTTCTTCCCTTACAGAAAGGCTATTTACTGACAATTTGTAGGAAACTGGTGTTAACACTTGCCTGCAGATGTTGCACCTTCTGAAAATGCAAATGTAAAGACAACCAAATTGAAAGGGTCCTAGACCCCTCACAGATACTTTTGGACAACGCACTTGCATTAACTGAGCTATGAAAACTGCCTGCATTTGCCTGGCCAACAGCACACACACAGTAGCTTTTCTTTACCCTGACAAATTTCAGGATAATTCAAGAGAATCAGGAGAAAGGCAGCAACACAAAAAATCCAATGCATTTTTATTTATTTAGCTGTTCATCAAGTTTGTGAAGTTATTGTTCACAGATGTCTAACGGTCAGCAGGAGAAAATGTGCACTTCACTCTTTACAATTTCAGTACAAAATCTGGTATTTTAGCTGATACACACATATATATATAGGATAACTTCTTAACATGAGTCTACAGTGAGATTCACCAGTGCAAAAGAGTTTTCCATTTATTGCAAGCTCAGATGACAACACTGACGGTCACTGTGTCTCAAGTGAACCAAAATAACTTCTGAAAACACTGAGTGCCAGTCTGAGTCTTCCATGCCAGTTTCATTGAAGTTAATGTCTAAATCAAATTAAGCCATAATTGGCTCGATTTAGAACAACTATGTATACACCAGCCAGTAAGAAGCTCAAATTAAGCTGGTCAAAATCTCAAATAAGCCACACAGCTTGTACTACAAATATTCATTATTCACATGAAGTAACTCCAAAAGATGTTACTCATCTAATGAAAACCTTGCCATAAAATGTTTAAACACATAAATAAATAATAATAATAATAAAATCAGTACAATAAAATGTAGCAAAATACAGCCTCTCTTTAAAACAGGCAAAATGAAAGCCATGCCACTTCTTCCCAGGAACAGACGTATCTGGCAACGTTGAATGATTTTTTCATTAGACTGTTATCTCCCAAATACCACGGGGCTTTGAATTCATTTTGGTTTTAATGCATATTCTGCTTCATACTTACAACATTCTTACCCAAAACATCCACTAAGAAAATCTCCTAATGCACTGACTTTCCTGAGACCTGAGAACATGACATTCCTTTACAAAAACAAATAGTTCTCAAGAAAATCTCTCTTGAATGAAGGCCAAGAGTAGGGTAAAACCAAAAACAGACACAGCCAGAGATGTTTTGCAGAAGTCTGTCCTATCCACCATGGTTTATTTTGTGAGATGCAAAGTATAAGACATAAGGAGCACCCGAGCCCATCCTCACAGTTGCCACAGAGCAGGCAAGGGCACCAGGTATCCTTCTGATATCTTTCTGGGAATACCATAGCACTAAGAGAAGCACTCTTAGCCATTTCCTTTAACAAAATATAAAAAAGAAACAAAAAAACACCAACAAAATAATCACTGTATTGGGAAAAAAAAAAAAGAAAAAAAAAAGCCTACCTTCAATATAATAAATACAACTGCAAAGAAATAAAATGTTTGACAAAATACAGAAGCATTCCTTTAGATAACTATTGGGCTGGTTATGTACCCGTGAGATCCTTAGACTGGGGATATTTGACCTTTAAAAAAAAAAAAAACAATAAATAGTGAACTCTGTAATTTTCCAGTATAGGTGCAGATCTCTGAGAAGTCTGACTCCTATGCTTATAGGAAATACTTCGGGTCACCTTTCATAGCTCGTTTGCAATGCTACGAGCATGCAGGGAGCACAGGTTGGGAGCCCTGAGTTTGTTGCCCTCTCAAGATGTTCTCTTGAATCACTTCACAAACTGACCAATTCAGAACTGAAAGGGCTAATATTCGTGGAAGCTCGTGGAAAGATCTAATAAAATATTAAAAAAGCATCAATATTGCCCTTCCTTGCAGCTAGAGTCCAGAAAGAAGTCATCATTCAAGACTGGCACCCAAGCACCCTCGATAGCTATAAACTGCAAGCAAAAACATCTAGTATTTTAAGTTTTGTCTGGGCTTTGTATCAATTTCAGTTTGGTTTTGTTTGTTTTGCTCTATTTTACTCTGTTGTTTTTCTCATGTTACTCCTGAAAGCCATTCCCAGTCCTACTCTTATGACCTACATTAAAATTACCACGCACTCTGTTATGAGTACAAACATGAGTGAGGTAAGGCCAGAGACATGCTGATGATTAAACTTAATTCATGCAGTTTGAAAGTTACAGGCACAACCAACATCTTCTGGACAGTCACTTCCAAAAGTGGATCATAAAATAAAAAGAAGAAACCAGCTGCATTATTTTCCATATGAAAAGTTTTATAGAGTAGTTTAAAAGATCCCCTAAAGTTTATTGTACAAGTGTGTTACATGCGAGAAAATCTAACAGCCAAACTTCCAGCAATACGGCACAAAAACCAGCAAAAACATGCTTTTATTCTCGAGCCTCATAAAATCCATTTGCATCGCACAGACATGACTGAACAAGGCAGGCGCTGTTCATCAGACCCAGTTAACATGTATTCTGCACGAGTGGCTGTTAGTTCAGCAGCAGCACTTTCCAGTAAGATCTCAATGGCATTTTACTGGTGTCCCCATCTCCCCCCGCAGCTTGTTGAGGCCACTGCCAGCCCTGGGAAGGGCTCCAAGGGCAGCCATACTGCACGGAACCCAGCAAACCTACACAAGTGCTACAGTTTCAACAGCTGAAGTAAGCAAGCCAGATGTAACACTACTGCTCAATGATAGCACAGAGTTCCCAAGCCACAGAGCATTCCTAGAGAGTGAACACATTACAATTCAGAGCAAGTTTCAGGTAAAACTCCAGTAGCACAAAGCTCACAGCAAAGAAGCACGGTCCTGATCAGCAGAGGCATTTCTTCTTGCTCTGTATGCATCATAAACATCATGCTGGTAATCTGATTTCCCATAAAACAATCTCTTTAAAACCAAACGTTACCAGAGTGCTCATACAGGACAGCAAAACTGCAATTTAAATTTGTTTTTGTCGTTACTTAATCACTCAGGACACACTTAAGGTTTGCTTAATCAGCAGAAGTTCTGCCCCAAGTCTTGGGCCCGATACTCTAATCAGGGCCTTGCAGAGGGTTGCTCTGTCCATGCATCTATTTAGCTGTACTCATCCACGGGAACATGCACCTCTTCTTGGGCACACAGACTTTACTACCCATCCATAAAGAGGCAGTGCTTTGCAGAGGACTTTCCACATTTGAAAGACTTTTGAAGAGAACTGATTGAGCTACACTCTTTTAAGTATTTATCAGCTTTGCTGAGAATGTGTTTTAGTCTGAGATGCCGCTACGTACTGGAACAAAAAATGCTTTGTTTTACATGTCAGAACTTACTAGCCATTTGGCTAACACAAAGCCTGGTTTAGCTGGGATTGTTTAATAAAATGAAGCACAGATACAACATATTTGCAAAATGACACCACAGCTCTATTCACTTGGCTTGTGCCCCTCAGACTCGGCAAGCATGAAATTCCTCTGAGCAAGCTTTTCCCAACTCTGCTCTGTTTTCTCTTTATTCAGTTGTTATGGATTATTGGCAGCAGTTAAGAGAAATAAAAAACAATCAGTCACGGAGTTAAAAAGGACATTTCCTTTCAAAGAAGTCAGAAAGGGCAACAATTAGTTTTCTGGATTAAATGCAAGCTTTCCAAACATCTACATACAGTTAGAGCAAGTTATTTTCCTACCGCTATCACAAGAGTCATTGCCTCACCATGACTTTCAGCACAATGAAGTCACTGACATTCAATATTGTCATAACTACAGATAAACATACTACAGACAAACACTGTATGTAAACAGACGGACAGCCATTAAGGTCAGAAAAGACTTTTAGACCACTGAGGCTGGCCTCCAGCATTTCACAGGACAGGACACCTCACCAGGCTCTGTTCTGCTGAGCTCAACAACCTGACACAAGTAGTTGTCCAAACAGACATTTCAATGTAAAGGCATGAAGAGATGGGAAGGATTCTCAACTCTGTTCCTTCTCTCTGTAGTCTGTTCCAAGTGTTACTCATCCTCACTCCTTATAATTTGTGCTTTATTTCCCATTGTAATTTGTCTGGCTTCAGATCCCAACCTTTAGTTCTTATAATAGCTTTTTACTTCACTTTACCTTTTACTAGATTAAATGAGCCCAGCATTCTCTTTGTATGAAAATGCAATTGTTGTAAGAAAGCTCTTGGTTTTTTTTCAAATTAACTCTCTAAGGTTTTTGACAGACTGATTCTCACAAAGCTTTCTAGGCATATTTAAGGTATCAGCAGTTGCCCGTATCCTGCCTCTCCTAAGAGCTCCCAAGAAAAGGTGTCCACACCAGCTGCTTCCAACTACAACTCAGCCTTCTGTTTAAGTTGCAAATGGTGACCAGTCTGAAGGAAAACACACAGATCTTGTACTTGAAGGCACTCGCCTCCTTCTGTCAACACTCCTAACTGTCATGTCCCCCTCACACCCTTGCATCCCTATACTTTCCACTCTCTCTGTGTTGCAATTTCCCAGGGCTGCCTCTCCAGTTTGTCAGCATTCTTGCAGGAACAGCACAGCCAAGACTGCACCTACTGCTTAACATCCTCTCCCGGTGCCATTTACCCAGACAAAAACCAGTTCTGAAAAACAAGACTTGATCCTCATCCATATATGCAAGGGCATTAACTTTACTTGTAACACCACCATGAAAAGGGTGCAGGCCTTCATTAATATCTAAACAAATCCTCAAATGATACTAAATTCTTTCCAGCATACAGTTTCCTTTTCCCAACCTGTATCCCTCATTACAAGCTGAACTTTCCATTTGGATGTTTACAGAAAATATGTTATTTGAATAGTCTCAAACGTATCAGGTGATACACAAGTGATAGATAAGTGGCTGTCCTACTTTCTTCATTACCTCCCATTCTGTTATAGTTTATGACATCATAAGTGCAGTAATACTGTTCTAAAGTAGTCTTTCAAAAGCGCTTGTAGCTTGTAGTACATAACAACACATCTAAAACAGATGAATCTATTCAATAAAGATGCTTCACTGATTGCTACTGAGATCTGCCAGCGGTCTGACTTTGAAGTAGTGCTTTACAGACGCTGCCTAGCACTGATTTTACTTATCTTTTGATTTTTAATATTTGTTAATGTCAAAAAGTACACAGAGAGCAGTGCAAATTGACATTGGACAGAATGCATACACCTTTCACCATCGTCAACAGGAAGAAACATGAGATCCTTCCACACAATTTTAGACAGGAACTTGCATAATCATGATCAAACACGCTTATCACATCACTAAGCTAACTCAGTAACTGCAACAGTAGGTGAATTCAAGTGTCTGGTTATTTCCTGAGCATGTCATCCTCACAGCCGCTTTGCTGTCCTTCCACTTGTAATTATCTTTCTAAAACGCTCTAATGATATTGTGTTATAAAATGATATCCTGTACAAATGTAAGATTATACAGAGTCTGGTGCTGTCCATTGCTGCATGGAGCAGCCCCGGTAGTGACCTGCACAATGTCCAAGGTTCTGCGAGGACGGCAGGCACCGCATCTCTGCTGGGGCTGTGCAGAGCTAAGGGTCAAGAGGATTTCCAGGTAAACCTCTTACAGACGACTAAGCTGCAGTAAGCAGTCATTCTGCCTTTTCCCATAGAATTGCTAAAGGACCCGTCTGTCTTCCCAGGCCCACAGGAAGCCACTGGACAAGGTGACTGGTGTGCCAGTTAGCCTTAAACCACACTGCGAGACAAGCACAGCTGTGGGCAGCTTGGAGCCCACAGAGTTGCCCGGGAGCTCCTGCAGCAGCAGGGCAGAAGTACCGCCTGGCAGCACGTGCAGCACCTGTAGTGAACGTACAGACACCAGCCACAGTGCTTGTGACCACACATACGGAGGAGAAAACCAGTGCATGCAGAGACAGGAAACACTAGATACTTCCACCTAATTACATGGTCAGTGTCATCAAATTAGAATTACTGGGTCCATGGGTGCAGTTTTCCTCCTCCTCTGGGTCAGAACAGAGAGGAGTTGCTGCACCAGGAAGGCAGAGAAGGGTGGCAAAAAAAAAAAAAAAACACAACAAAAAAAACAACAAACAGAAACACCTTAAATCAGAGACAAATGCAGACTGAGCCCCGTCGGTAGGTATTTGCTGTACCAACATGCACTTACACAATGAAACAAATAAAAACCAGGGTAAATTGCTTCAATTAACAGAAGACAAAAGGCACTTATGTCCTTGTTTTCACAGCAAAGAAACTAGAAGTAAACTCTTACCTCCTTTTCTATTTTGAGCAGCTTCTTCACAGCCACCTCCTTGTCCTGAGAAATCCATCGGGCTCGATAGACGCTCCCAAAACTTCCTCCGCCGCAGTTTTCAAAAAACTGCAAGTCATCAAATCTAATTTGCACAAATGAAGCACTGGTAGACGACATCTCATAATGACAAAATATACCACAGCGAAACCTGCAAAGAGAAAAGCTGTGATCATTACACACTCACCACAGATTTATGGACATTCTTACCTACGTTCAGACACCCCAAAACAAGAACCTGTTGCAACAAGCACGCTGCAGCAAAAATCTACTGTGCATAAGAAGAAAAAGCCTACAAGCTCACTGCCCAACAGGCTGTGCAAATGTTTACATTATTTGCACAAGCTACTAGGAACAGCTGGGAGACAGAAGAGACTAAAAATACTCCTCCCAGGCACCTTGGAAGGAGCCGCGCAGAAAGCACACATGCCTCCGTGTTGCCAGCACCAAGCTTGCTGGTGAACAGAGCTGTGCTTTCAGCTCCCAGCTCACACAGCAGCTCGGGCATGCCAAGCACACACACAGCACACGGAGTGCCCGCTGCCAGCCAGGTACAAGCACTGCGCTGGGACGCCCAGAAGCCTGGCCACAACAAATGTCTCTTTCCAAGTGAGTCAGTTCTGTGCACATGTTACAGCGCAGCGCGAGCTCACAGTAATTTATCTAAGTTACAATATGCAGAATTGTGAAGCATGTGCCAAGACCGGCTTCGGCAGTTCTGAGAGACGATTCATTTTGGCTGCCAGAACAGAACGTCCTTCTCATAGATCTCAACGCAGTAAGTAAGCCACGTGCCTGCTGCAGACTTCAAGCAACGCTATCATCTAAGTGAGTGGACAGCATGTAATTTTAGGATCCTTTTTCACTGGTCATGGATTGGCAAGCTGTAAGGTCTTCAGAAGAGAGCAGAGCAGGCAAGGTCCTCCAGAACCAGAACCATGAGACTGTGGGAGAAATCTTCACCTGCTTCCACAAACCTGCCAGAATCACCACCGAGTTACTGCACAGGCAAGCAAGAAGAGTGAGCACACAGCATCTGATGAAGAAGAGATGGGTCTGAATAGAGCAAACACACAGAGGTCTGGTTTTGCTGATGAAAACCACATCTGCAGTTATACCCACCTATCTACTTTGTGCCAGAAAGCCCTGCAGGCCAGAGGCTCCTGGGGATGGCACCAGATTTCATGTGCTGTCTGGGACTTGGAGCTGCACGCTTCACGTACCACCTTCCTCTGCTCACCACACAACCAACAGCCCTTTTGCAACACAAACACACAATTTTCCCCTCCCAGTTCTCCAGAACGTGTGCGCACATTGATTAACAATTTGAGGTATCATTTGACCATAAATTTGTCACTCTGTCCAAACAAGCCATGAAGACACTCAGATTTTTTTCCATGTTGTATAAAAGAGCATACAGTCTTTTCTGGAACTGCCTGGTGTGCTGTAAATCTCCTCACTACCCACAAGGCTGGAGGCAGCAGCTGCTGGGCTGTGACAAGGAGGCCCGGTGCTGGCTGCAGCAATCCCTGCAGCAGGAAACGAAGGCTGCTCTTCCATTATCTATCAGCTCCTCTGCTGGTAGAAGTGCCCGGACCCTTCTGCTGACCTTTCATTCTTGTTTCAACCTTGCTGTGTTCTCACTGGTTTTTCTTTCATCTCCTGCATTCCTACAGAAGATCAGGGTCATCTTCTGCACTGCCCAAACACACACTTTCTCTGAGGAAAAGCTCAAGGGGAAGGAAATGGGTCACTCCTGCAAATCAGGAGCATAATGAAGGCAGCTCTGACTTTATGCTTCTCTGTCTGTGCTGCTTAATAACCTGCTCTTCAGAAACAAAAGCCCATTTGTCATTTCTAATTCAGCCATCCACCCACACCAACAGTGTGTACCTGTGCCTCAGTATATATATCACCTTGCAGGCAAATAAAACAGGTGAACTTCCCAATGTGAACAACTTAAGGCATGGCCCTGAACACACTTATGCAGGTGGGTAACAATGGTGAAGAAAACAACCTCCCTACTGACAGCAGGATTATTCAGAAGGGTAACACCACTCACAGACAAAAGCTTATGCAGCACAGTGGGACCATCCATTGAACAGTGTGAGCAGCTGACAGCAGGTGGTTCTGCTGGAGATGGCAGAAGAAGCAGAAGGCCAAGCGAAAGGAAAAATGCATCAAAGGAAACAAACATTTCTGGGCTTTACTGTAGGAACTTGATTACTCTGAAAAACTGTCAATTATTTTAAATTACTGTCCTTCAAAAAAAAAGGTTATCAATTTTACTAAATGATTTGACTTCTAAAAGTTAGAACAAGCTGTTATTCTGAGATTTCACTAAAGGACAGACCTCAACATTTACTAATATGCAATAACATCCACATCAGACATTTGTTAAATACAAGTGAGCAGCCACCTGTGCATCCTTCCTGCTGCTTAAAAGCCCACCAATTCCCAAATCTTTCTGCAATGACAACGTGATGCCAGCACACAAGCATTTCCAGAAGCTTTCATCCCTTTAGCACCTTTTCAGATTTATCTACAACAGTCGGCTGCTAATGCTACAGTCACCAGCATACAATAAAGTAATTCAATCTAAAGAACAACTTGTGGGTTTTTATTAGGTTCTCCAATATGTTTTTTTCCAGAGAAAGTGGAAAAGAGTCATAGCTGGGACAGCTTTCATTTAGAGATCTATAATTAATGACAGCCTAAGGTAGGTGCAGGATTTTCTTCTAGATGAAAGAACAAACCTGTTTCAATATTACCCCATGTTTCTGGATACAAGGCAGTTAATCCTCAATTAGACAGATCAATCCCTTTGTTATGTTAGAGAAAACAAGTGTTTAGAGCAACAGCTGCATGTGACAATTACACACACAGTTATTAACTTGTCATCCTGTTCTAAAAGATACTTAACAATCTGAGTTTACACCATTGGTTAAGAGAAATATCTGGTATTTCCTTAAACTCCAGATTCTTATGTCTACCCAAAGCAAGTGCATCACTTGCAGCATGTTTACAGACCATGCGTTTCCAGGCCAGGAGAACAGCCCCGCTACTGGCTTGCAGGCCTGGGGCTGGTTTTTGGCAGTAAGCATTTTGGGGGAGCGCTGCCTGCATCTCAGAGTACCAAAATAGGAAAAACCCTGCGTGGCCACCGGCGCTCCCTCCTGTGCCCCAGAAGGGGCTGAGCAGCAGGGGGATGGCCAGGAAGCAGCACGCTGCCTCATTCTTCACATAGAGCCAGGGCCCTGCTGTTCATCACTGCTGCTCCCCAGCACTGACAGCTTCCCCTTCACGGCCTGCGAGCAACGAGCAGTGGGAAGGGAGAATCCAGCACAAGCAGCACTGTGACTGCAGCTCAGCACATGTCTGCAGACTTTGAACTGCATCTCACAACTTGCACATGCACCTGGATGCTTCAGATATTTGATGGCTCCAAAAGCACAAAAAAAATGCCCCAAATGAAAATGCACCTTTATGTCTATGCAAGGAAACCCCTCTGTAATTCACTGCTTCTCCTCAGAGTATGGCTCCTCAAAGCCGGATTCAGTGTTTCTTTTGGGAAGGCATCCTGCCAACAAATTGCCAATAAAGTAGTAGCACACTACACTTGCGCTATCTTAAAATACACAGCAGAATGTGCCAAGTTTCCTTATTTGGCAAAACAGCCCTTTTGCTTCCAGGATCTTTGACCACCCATTTTTAGATCTCAATCATCCTTTGTATCCACCAGGGCCTACAGGGTGTGGAGACACCAACCTGGGCTGCTGCAGCTTTATTTGGAATTTAACAACAAAAAAAAAAAAAAAAGAAAAAGAAAAAACAGAAAGCCACAAAAATGCAAAAACAGAAATGTCCTGAAGTACGGCTACCTGTCACTTAATGTAAGCAGGAAACAGAGAAGGAGATGTAGCAATACTGAGCTACAGGAGATACTGCAGAAGGAGCTTCTGTGAGACCCTGTAATCACCCTGCGAACTGCTCATGGGACAGATGCAGGCAAATTCCACCACACCTCCAAACTAAATGTATCCAAATCCAAAGTTACAGTAACACCAACCTCCCCCGACCAGACCCAGCAGCAGCAGTGCAGGTGTCAGCACGCCAGGCAGAGCCTTGGTTACACGAGCAGCAGCACCACGCATGCCTTGTGTCAGAGGACAGGAATTCTGCTCAACGTCCATAATAACGTTTCTACTTTCATTTGAATTTATACAGGCTCGGGCACTACTGAAAAAAAAAACTCAGCCGAAATAAGTTGAGTACTTCAGAAAACAAGCTGTTCTATCGTCACTCGGAGCCGCACCAGTAGCAGAGACCGTCACGTTGCACAACCCTTAGGGCTCGCCCTGCCACCCCGCGCTGATGGCAGCAGCGCGGCCGCACCTGCGCGGGGTGCGTGGGGCCGCTGCCAGCACCGCAAAAGGCTGTAGGGCACAGGCTGGAGCTCCGGCCCGATGCCGTCCATGCGACTAGCCCGGCACCGCCATGGCTAGCACCGTGCCACTCGCACGCCGGGTTAGCTCCCGGTAGGTAACGCAGGCCGGCTTCCGAGGGCTTCTAGAGCAAAGTCCTGACAACGCCGAACTGCACGCCTCCAGCAGAAAGCTGCGATGTTCTCAGGCGGTGACCCCAAGGATCCGGCGCTTCTCAATCCCTCCGCCCCCGGACTCGGTAGGGGAAGCAGCGCACGGCGCGGGACCTCGAGGCGCAGCGCCGCACGGCGGAGCGCCGCTCACGTGTGAGCGGACAGCGGCCAACTTGGGCAGGCACCGCGAAGTGGGGGAGAGGACGGAGGGAAAGGCTGGCAGCGCTACGGGAATGAGGAGTGGGAAAGAAGAAAGAAGGAAAAAAAAATAAAGGAAGACAAGGACGTCGCACCTTAAAGCCCAACCTGGGGGATCTTATGAGCACCGCACACAACGACTCGGCGGGCGCCTCTCCCTCCTTCCTTCCCTCCCTCCGTTCGCGATATGTCGGGACACGCGGCCCCTCGCAGCGCTCTCCGAGCACTTTCAAACTCGTCCCGGCAGCCCTCCCATCCCTCCTCACCTTTCCCGAGGACTCCGGGCTGGCGGCCGACCCCGAAGCCGCGGCCCCCTCGCCGCTGCTGGAGGCTGCGACCGGCGCTAGCGCTTCTCCGCGCTCCTTCCCCCGCGCTTCCGGTTCATGCCGGGGAGCCGCCGCCGCCCCCGCGCCGCCTGCCCGCGGCACCACCCCGCGCTGCGGGGAGCCAGCCCGCCGCCTGAGGGCGCGAGGAGGCGCTGCGGGCGCCGGCCCGAGGGGCGCGAACCCCCCCCCGGACCCTCACGCTGGCGGACGCGAACGCCTGCGAGAGGGGCCGGGGGGCTTCGCGCCCCTCGGGCCGGCGCAGGGCTGTGTTCCCAACGCACGCACAAAAGCCACAGTTGACCAGCGGGCTGTCCTGGGGCGTGCTGAGCAGTGAGAGGCAATGCAAAGAAGCATCAGAAGGGGCTATAAAGCAATATAGTTATTATGAATTACTGCCAAAATGCCGGGGTGATGGTAGCTCACAGTGAGAGGGTCTGGGGGAAAAGGAGGTAGCACTGACAGCACAACTCCAGCCTTCAGAAGATCACCTTAAGTCAGGCAGCAAAATGGCGGCACCTCTCTCACAGGGCATGCCGCATCCTCGCAGGGTGCATGGCCCTCATCCAAGCATTCTGCTGGCATTGCCATACACTGCTGTTACGGAAGAGTTTTTGCAACTTGAAAATAAGCTGTCATGTTCAGAGGAAGTGACTCAGAAGACTCAGGGGCAAGCTGGATCTTTCTGCTGAGGTAAACACATCACTCGGATGTGATGCTATGGCTTTGGTATCAGCATCGTGAAGGCTGTACAGCCCATCACTGCCCTGCGCCGTGCTTCCAGCTCTGCCAGCAGTGCCTGTGCTGCTGGGGAACCTCTGGCCCTTGGTATCCCTCATGGTATTCCTCATCCATGGTTACATCCCTGTGTTGACATGGCTTATAAAAATCAGCTGTGCTGCACAAACTGCACAATGAATCATGAAGAGGTGGGCAGCATCGCTGTGAATCACGCACATTAACTGTACATCCCTGAGATGTATGGTATCGAGGTGAATCATGGAAGAACTCCTTACTGTGAATTCAGTACAGTGATTTCATGAGCGTTAGAGGGTTTTCCCCCAGGCATGTTATTCTGCCACAGGGGAGAAGAGGCTGCCAAAAGTTAAACCAGTAGAACATAAGCTGGTTTTGCCTGGGCACCCACCTCGGGCATTTTCTGTCTGAGCTGTGCCTGTGCAGTACCAAAGGGTGGCTGTGTGCCTGAGCCAGTCTCCAGGCAAAGCCAAAGGTGAAGCTTTGTAGAGGAAAGCACAGGTACCAATGGCAAACAGCAAAAGGAAGCTCATCCTGTAAAGGAGGAGAGGTGCCACTCAGTCTCATTAATGCTGTGACTAAGGTGTTTATCCCTCAGTCTGAGACAATTGCCTATTAGTCAAATGGCTTCAAAATCTATTTAAATGTTTAATCGCTCAATCCATAGGTATCTGTTTCAGGCAGCAGTGTGCTTGCACTCAGAGGTCTCTTGCCTCAGGTATTTTGTCCATGGGGCCATGCAGAATTAGGATATATCATGTCTACCTTTAGGCCCTGGCTGTAGAAATAAATCAATTACTGCAGCAGAGCATGAGATAAACAATCATTCACAGTGGTGGCGAATATTTCCTGCTCCAGGAGTAGGAGAGCAGAGTCTGCGCCAAGGGCCGTGCAAATGAACCCAATCACACTTCCTCTGCTAGAGGACAGTGGATCACAAACAGGAGCCTAAGCCTATGCTGCGCTGCATGGGTATTGCCAAACCTACATGGTAAACTACCGTAAAACTTTTAATTACAATAACTAGGCTTTCAGTGTGTATCTTGGGTTTTGATTCTTTGTGCTTTCTGTTACTGAGTGTTCAGATATTTTCAAGCTTTTTTCCAGTACCTTAAGAACTGAAAAATGGACTAGAAAGGAAGAGAAATCTGGGCAGTCACATTTCTTGTACGGGTTCAACACCTCTAAAGCAGTGGGCAGCATGTGGCAGGGTGGCTTTTTCCTCTTTGTGAGGCAGAAAATTCAAACTGAGAAAATGTGAGTTATACTAACCTCAGTCTTCTTCAGTGTACGTGCAGAACACAGAAAAAGAAGAGACTTAACAGTAAACAAAAGTTATTGTAAAGCCATGACAACCATGTAAGAGAAGGGCAGCTCAAGCAACTTCTGACTAAATTTTAGTTTCATGTCAAATACTTCTTCACAACTCATTGCCACACTGGGCGTGCAGAGACGTCTCCCGCCTCCCAGCATGGAAAATTGAGCTTCATGCACGCATCTAGGCAGGTTGAGTCGCTCTGTGCCAAAAACTGTTTCCTATGCCCCGCCAGCGCCACTCCCACCAAGGCCCTGCCCAGCAGAGTGCTTCGAGGTGCCTGCTGAAATGGGCTGACAAGATCTTGGGACAAATAACATGGCTTTCTCCGGCTCAGTGCCTGCATGTGGGTCAGTGGGCAGTCCCACAGCTCTGTGCCAGCACGCAGGTGGAGGGCGATTGGAAGGGGGCACTGTGGAAGTGCTCTTCGAGTAGTGGCAGGGAGTTCTGCCAGCCTGAGGCTCTTGAAACTCGAGACACGGATCGTTTGGAGGACACCTGCTCTGTATTTTTCAGTTCTCCTTTAAGACCAGTTCAGAGTTCAGCTCAGTGCTCAGTGCTCCTCTGTTCCCAGTTCTGAGATTTCTCTGAAGTGCTATGTGTGTTTCTCAGGCTGCTATGGCTTAATGAGCTTTGAGCTCAAAAACGTTGGCCTGAAAACATGGGTTCATGCCTGGCTGAGATGCACTGCCTGCAGAGCTGTGCACACACTGCACTGGAAGCACAACCATGTGCTGGGATTGATCCTGCCGGCCTAAGCCGTGGTGGCAGTGAAGTGGTGGTGGCATGAAATGTCTGTGATTGGTACCATCATGTTTGTGCCAGGAACAGGCACACTAACGGCTTGCCTGCTCAGGGTGCCCTGCCACATCTCTGGTGCCAAACACAACCCACAGCTCTTTTTCATGATCAAAAGGTAGTTTGTGTGGTGCTTGCAGCCCACAGGAGCTCCATCCAGTCCTTCTCTTAGATGGAGTCAGAGAGCTCCATAGTGGAAAATTGAAGAGATTGACTTTAGCTTGGGCTTGAAGGCAGGTCTCCTTCCTGGAGCAAATGGCAGTTTGCCCACAGACACACCCCATGCCCATGCAACGAGCACTGTGCCTCCCATCTGCCTCAGCAGACTGGTCATTAGCTGTTGCTGCAGCACAGAGAATGGCAGAGCCTGCAGAAACCAGCACACACCTTGCTGTCTCACCTGGCTGCTGCTTTGTTCTGCAGTTGTTCTCTCATCTGGTTTTTGTGTCAGAGAAAAGTAAGGGATATGTGAAAGTGCCCATGGTATACATTTAACTTGAAATTATAAATATGCAATGATAGAGTACTAATTTTAAGTTAAAAATGACACTTAAAATGGTTACAAACATGATTCTAATACAGGCATTCCTGTGGTTGTGGAGGCCTGTATGTCTGAGTATTGCTAATGCTTCAGGGCTGGCTTCCATGAGCCGATGTTCTGTGCTCCGTGCACAATGGTTTTCAGAAGGGGCAGGTTGCAACTTGTACTCTGTCTTTCAGGCCAGCATGTGTGCAGTATGAGAGTACGTGGAATTTCCACAAAAATGTCAATATCATTAACAGTGAGATAAAAATGAGATGGCAAAGTATTATCAAGAAATACATTTCCTGATTGTTTTGTGAGAACGATTGATTCGGCTTTTACTGCCGCTACCATTTTCAGCTAATCATTGTACTTGGCTGTTATCCAACCATTAGGACTTCTCTCAGTTACTATTTCATTACATATTTTTAATTACATATATTGCTTGTACTCATTCTTATTATTAAATTTTGTGGTCCAGTAGATTTAATGTGTTGCTCTAATTTCTGCACATTTTTTTTTCTCTAAACTATAATGCAGTTTTCCATTGTTTTAAAGCTCTCCTAAATTCATTGCCGCTGTGCCCATTTCTGTTTTACAGCTCATGCTGCAGCAAGCTCCATGGGAGCAGCAGAGCCTCAATTTCCTCATGTTGCTTTCCAACGCTTGGTCACAGTGAGCCTGGGCAGAGGCAAGGACAGTTCTACCAGAAAGGACCACCAAAGGAAGATGGCAACACAGAAGGTTCAACAGCTGGTCAGCTTTCTTTGTTAACACTAATTAATATCCATAGTTAGTACACTAACTTACCTTTCTTGAAATGTAAAGGTAGTGATTGGAGTAATAGAACTGTGGAATCATTAAGGTTGGAAAAGACCACTAAGATCATCTAATACAACCATCAACCCATCACCACCACGCCCACTAAACCATGTCCCTCAAGCTTGAAAAGCTTGAAAGCTTTGGCCACCACTGACAGAAAGGTAATGCTCCTTTGTAAGAATATTTTACTATAAGCTTACATTTTTTGCTGCTTGTTTAATCTGGAGTTCATTAATTAGAAACAAATCCATACATTGCAGATCACATCTTTTTGTGGTTAGAGATGAAATAAGTCTAGAAAATGTCCATAACATTAGGCTGCCTCAGAAAAACACAATTTCTAGATAGATCTGTTTAGCTATACCATCTTGGTCCCTCTGCCTGTATTTCCAAGAAATGTGACCAAGTCTCCCCAAACATTAGCAAACTGAGCAACAGCAAGTTGTGACAGGAAGGGAAAAAAATCCATGCAAACCTCTAACTAGTTTCTGGAAGCTCTGCTAGCTACTCGGGAGCATCACAAAAGAATTGCATGCCAGACAGCTAGAACAGGAGAGACATTAGGGCAGGAACTTCAAATGGAAGGAAATGCTGGATTTCAAACAGATGCTCAGCAGCAACCTGCCAGTACTGCAGCCCTCAAGGGTCAGTCCTACAGAGAATGAGGACATCTAAAGAAAACCTGAGGCAACATCGGCTTTCTGTTCTCTGAGAACAGCCACAATGCTGCCCAGAGTACTCCTGCACGGAAATAACGTACACCTGCAAAAACCCACAAAGAGTCAGCAAATGCAGCGAGCAGATTCACTTGCTGGCTTATACAGCATCTGAAGAAAGAACTATTTAAAAACACAAGAGGTGGTGTTATAATGAGGAAACCATGGAGAGCAGGAAGCTTATGATTATTGACAGAAGTTGATTAAGAAATGGATTATTGTCTGGTAGAATGGTGGAGTATCTACTGTCACCACTAACCTATGTATCCTTATGTAAATTTCTTCTAATTGAAGTATTCATTTACAATCATTATTTTCATTGGTAATGTGCTTTATTTGCATTTGAAAGCAAAAAGAGGGAAAAAATGAAGCACAACTCGCTGACCCCTGCCATGTGATAAAGGCTAAGCTTTTTGTCCCTCTGACCCAAATGGATTAGGGCCAGGAAATAAAGGTCAGTCTCTACCAGTACCCCGTGTGTCACATTTTTGTAACATGGACTTTCCAAGAAAAATATTCCAATTTGCGTCAGTAATTATGTGTTCTGTATGTATTTTCATATCGTTTTCTGAGTTTATTTTGAATTTAAAAATTACCTTTGAGTGCCAAGCCTATTAAAATCCACCCTTTTGTGAAATATCCCCCAGCAGTTAAGTGTATGTTACAGATTTTATAGCTGTACATGCTTGCTTTTTTTTCACCCATTTGATTATAAGAATTTTCCTTTTTACAGTAGTCCCTTCATCACTTGAGCCATAAGCCACCGAGACCTGAAGACCATGGATGGATTACATTCCTTAGGATCTTGCAAGGTATTTCCTTAGTTAGAGAGGAGTATTTTCTTGCTAATACAGTGCTCAGAGCAGAAGAAATGTGAGTGAATCTTTCCTGCCGTGGCATGGCAAAGGTGGACTATGGCTTCTCACCACAGGGAGAAGCTAAAAATCAGGTTTTAGCCACAGTGTCAGGGAGCCCCTTGCCCAGCAGCATTTCAGCCTGAGTTGGTCAGGAATGGCCCTGCCGTACCTGGTGTATCCCTGGCCCTCCCCAGTCTCCCTCAGCGTGACTAAAGGCAGGAGAGGCAGCTGTGGCCGGTGGGACACGGGGCTGCACTGTGTGTTTGAGCTCTAGTTGAACACAGGCAACCAAAGAAGTTTCTGGCTTAGTGATTTTAAGGATAACTTTTTAATCTGGTCATTATTTTCTTTGATTGCTAATACATTGACCTCTGGTGACAGCTGCTTCTTGTGCCCGCTAAACTTTAATGCAGGATAAAGTAAAGAACATTATGATTATTTGAAAAGGTACAGTGTAATGCATTTCAGATTAACAGTGAAAGAAAGGCTATTCAAGTTAGAGCTTCACTTTGCTGTATCACTCTCTATGCTGCTTTCCTTATTATCAGTACAAAAAATGAAATGGGAATAGCACATCTTTTAATTTTCTTCCACTATTACCTCTTGATTTGCATTCAGAGCTCCCAGAAGAAATACTGCTGAATTCAGAAGTAGTCTATTTAAGCTGCATGGTGTTTAAAAATTGCTGGAAAAGGTTAAGGTGCTGTATATTATGCAGTTGACCTTACTAAGAAGCTACGTTAACAATTTAGACTTATAATTTTCTGCCGTTACATTTTGGTTGGGTTTTTTTTTTTTTTTTTTTTTTTTTTTAAAGCAATATTCATTATCTCTTTTGGAATCCCTGCAGCTTAAACCTTTTGATTTCTTTCTGACTTATTTTGTAAGATTTTTAAATTATATTTAAACTTCTCATACCTAAAAGATTGTTTTGCCACCGCGTATTTGAAAAGAGGGATTTTTTTTTGTCTGTGTCTTTGTATTCTGTCTGCTGAGGCCATGCACCTTCACAGCACTTTCCTTAGGAGGAAAAAATGCAAAATCCTCTAAGAGTCCTGCAAACACATCTGAACTCTTTTGTCTGGCAGTAACTTGTCTTTACAGTTGATCAGGTTAAAACAAAGTGTCTGGATCCTGCCTTTACCAAACTGCAATAGCCTTCTGGTACTCTGGGCTCAGTCTCCCTGGATTTAGCTTTTGTTCCATGGCTCTATATAGTGCTGACCAGCACCAGAGGTAAGCATGGAGAAAAACAATAAATCCTAACAAAGCTACAACAGGAGAATGTGCTGTGGAGGGGAGAGCACAATCTTGTAACTCTTTTGAATCTGTAGCCCTTAGTAGAGATGTTGATGCTCCATACTTACTGCCAAAACCTGTATCAGTTGTGGGATTCTGTTAGATGTTTTCCAAAATGCCCAAGGTGTTACTGTACAGACTCTGGAATCTGGAACCTCACTTGTCCCCCGAAAAAAGATCATGGATGCTGCCTCAGATCGCCTCTCATCTCAAAAGCGCTGCTGTGACTTTGCCAGAAGAAAACAGGGACAGGAGCTCTGGGCCATGAGCTGGCTTTAAGTCCTCTTGGGTCCCCAAGACCCTAAGGTGTAGTCCTTGTTTTGAACAGGTTTACATTTGTACAGTCTGAAGTGCTGACATGAGTACCTTCTCAAGCAGTATGGGATGGGGTGTGAAACCTCCAGGTCCCTTAAGGGCTGCAAGGGGAAAATGCAGACAGGCCAAATGTCTCCCCATTTTCAATGAGAATGCCCCACCAGATCATGCCTGGGCACTCCCATGCTCTGTGAGTTGGTACATGCCAAAATCAGGCCAAGCAGCATGCTGCAACTCACCCAGCATGGACCCAGCAGAGTTCTCCCACACAGGGAGTTGTGACTCGTGGCTGCAGGCGCAGGGTGAAGGTGATAGGGGCATTAATATTTCAATGTTTCTGGAGTTCCTGTTCATTCTTTGTGCTATTGTGACACTGAGGCTTCAGGCAGCAAAAGCAATGGATCAGCAGCTGCTTTCCAGTTGTAAAGTCAACAACAGGAATGAGAGGAGCCCCATACAGATCCTAGAGCCAGAAGGTAGCTTAATTCATTTAATCTCTAGGTATGCAGGCTGCGATCAGTGCCATAGCAACTATCTGAGCCACTCGAATGAGTTAGATGCACAGATATTTATGTTGTTATGCTGTTATTTATACAGTACCTCTTATTGGAAAATTTAAAAATGCCAGACACCAGTTTCATTGAGATAGGTAAACTGCATTTATTTGTTGATACAGAGGTGCCATAAAATCTCTGAATCACTGGGATGTATCTATGTGATAGAGACTGTTTGGCAACAAATAAGCAAGGCAGTTAGAGGTTCTAAGGAATAAAAGAATAAATAAAGGGGATAAAAACACATTAAATGGATGAAGAATCAGCCTTTGTGCTGAGCCAAGTTCAAACTTGGCAGCTTTATAGACCAGTTAACACGGTAATAAATGAAAGTCCAAACAATAGGAATAAATCTGGAACAAATAAAATCATGAACTCAGAAATGTTACGTATTGATTGTAAAGATAAAAACATCTTATGAATTAATTCTGTCCTGAAGTTTACTCTAATGCATGCTTTGCTTCTGGGAAGATTCTGCATCTGAAAAAGCTATACAAAGTATACTTATAGAGCAGTACAAAGGAAAATAAGAAATATTTATCACTTGAAATAACAAGACAGAAACTTGTCTCTATGGTTTTAGCTGGTTTTCCTCTGAATCATCTTGAACTTCTAGTCAGACAGCAAAGTTAAAATAAATTATGTCATCATGCTGCAGAATATTTCTTAACCGTGTAATTCTTTCCTTTGCAGAATGCAGGTACAGAACAGCTAGCAGCCTGGCATGTCAGTATTTCCCTGGTGATCCTCAGCTTTTGCAGACTTTGTTTTAACTAAAAGGTTGAAATTATTGTTTAGAGATTAAAAAATATAATCTTTATGTGTACACTGACAGTACAGCATCCTGGTCAACTCCAAGAAAAGCATACTCTACATCTGAGAGGTAGTCTGTATCAATCTCTGAAACTTAATTATGAGAAAATACCTGCAGCTTCTAATATCGGGCTTAATTGATTTTATGACATTCAACTTCCCTGAGCAGAGCCTGTGCGAATGCAATAGGAAAGACTTTGGCCATGTAAACATTATCATTTCCTTGGCATCTGCCAGGCCCCACATGTGCTTGCTCAGCAGTAGGACAGCCATCCCAGGAGCGTTCAGATGATCACTACAGATCCTGGTGGGAAAGGGGCCTGACCAGATCACTCTGTGGTTCTGGGTCCTCTGGAGGGCAGGAGCCAGGGGCCTCCCAGGTGCCACATCAGCCAAGGTCTTACTTGAGGTACAATCTTGTCTGAGGTCAGTAGGTTGGAGTGTTCACATTTGTGAGTGAGGATGACAACCTTCTGAGTTAAATAAAATTAAGAATTCATCATTTCTTCATTTAAACCTTTCCACTTAAATGGTTTCTGTCTTTATGTGGGAGTGTCAGGGCCCTTCTTAGCCTAAATGAGCTGGAGTTGAACTGCAGTGCTACAGCTCTGCCATGGCAGGGGTGCATCGCACTGGGTTTATGGTGGCCATCTCCACCAGTGTAGATGTGGGCTACGTGTAGTCTCAAGGCCCAGCAAGATACAAGTGAATTTACTGTAACTGCCAAGAAGCAGCACCAGGACTTACGCAGGAACAAAGCTGAATGTGCAAATAAGGCCAGTGACCAAACCTTTCCGGCAATGACGTTTAATAAGGTACTGAGTGTTATTTACAGAAAACACATCACACAATTCCTACACATGAGATGCACACAAAGTATAAAGACAAAAGCTGCACTTGAGAACATGCTAAACAAAATAAATAAAACAATTATTTTTGCACAATGGCTACTACATAAATAAATATTCTAGAACATAATGAATTAATATTTATTTACAGTCTGTTGAAAGTGCAAAACAATTGGATGAAAATTTAGATATTTGTAAATGCTTAAGACCAGAAAATACATGTTAGCCAGCCAGTATTAATCATAGCTGAAGGTTCTGATGTCCAGGAAACTATTCTCATGAAATCTGTTTGTGCATATTGTGCTCATTTTGAACCAGTCTTTTGCTACCTTTATGCTATTGATGATTTTGACAGCCTTACTAATTCATAGTGGAATTTTGTAAAAACCTGATAGTTTAAAAAAAGAAATAAAATGTAAACACAGATTAATCTAGTTATCGTTCAAAATATTTTCAGTCCTGTCAGTTTTCTGAAGTGGCCACACTGCTTGAAGTAATAGGCAGTGTGAATAACATTAGAATTTTTTTTTAGTATCTGCTGTATTTCAAAGGGAAATTTTTAAGTATTCCCTGAATGGAATTATACCTTGGACAATTCTCCCAAACCTCTGCTCTTTCATCAGATGCTTACATACATCTTGTATTGAGATCAACAGCAGCTGGGGAAGCAAAACTGTCAGTTCTTTCCTGACCTAGGCAAGAAATTATAAAACATATATTTTTCGTTAGAGAGAAAAACACTAGCTCCCTTAGAAGTGTTAGGAGCCTTATTTTTTTGTGCATTTTAAACTATTTTTCTTCTTCCCCTTTTTTAAAATTCATACAAAAATCATTTACTGCACTTTAAAGTGAGTTAATAGTACACAACATGGCCACCCTTAGAGCTACAGTGCATAAATTCTTTCTCAGCCGAAGTTCTCTGACAGGCAGTACATTGTGCGTTGCCTAAGACCTTACAATACGTTTTTGCTTATTTTTGTAGTGGCAGTGCAGTCGCAGAGAAAGTGAAGTTCTTAACAAGTGACCTTGACAGGATAAAAGATCATTTCTCATCATTGCCTCAAATGTTTATGCCCGACGCGGCTCCAGTCGGTGAGACATCTGTGATAAAGTTCTCTGGTTGTCAATCACATTTAATTGCCTCACATAGCTCCGAACATCCTGATGGTTCTTATTAGCTAGGGCTGCGTCAGGATCTAGTGAAAGAGAAATGATGTAGGATTGATACACTTAAATGAACAAATGCCTGAACAGAATGCATAACTCATTACAAGCTGTCACAGGAAGCACCAGATCCTGGTGAGTTAAAAAGAAAATATTTAGAAATCTCTCTCTTTGAAACCTTTCCTTCATATCTGATAGTCTTTCTGGTTACTGCCCCTACAAATTAACTTTTCCTCCCAGATATCTGTAGCTACATTTACTGGAATTGATGGCTTTGGTTACGGTTTTATACATCGCCTTACCTGTCAATAACTATAAATTCAATAACTAACTAGCATGATTTAAAGCTTCTTATTTGCTTTTGAACCAGCAGCGATCACACTGGTTCAAAAATATATAATAGATTTAAGCCTCCTTTCATGAAAAATTCCCATTTCTATCTCAGTATTAAATCTCTGTAATACTGTGTAACACAGTGCTTCACAGCTGTCCCATTCAAGACTCAAAGTTTACCACCTATTTACAGTATTTAGTATAACTGCATTGTAAGTACTCCTACAACAATTATGAAATACCACTAACTCCCAATTTGAGTATCTTCAGCCTCACAGTGGACAGCTTACAATTTAATGAAATGTGCGGTAGGTAACTTCACAAACTTCTCCAATAGAAAGATACTGACGCATCCGCTATACAAATACACGCCAAGCAAAGGACTTAGATACAGTACATCTAACTATTGACATTTTGTTATATCAAGTATAGTGAAAATCCATTTCAATTTCTCAATAACTCATATATGGAGGTCTCATAGTGGAATTTCCATAGTATATGGAAATTAAAAGACATATGGCCAGAAAAAGACTTGGGCTGGAAAAAAAGCTCCCTTGACAGTCAAGAGTCATGCCTTGATGCAGATAGAAAGAATAAAAATATATATTTTTAGACTATCTGTTCTGTTGAGAAAGAGAAGGGCTGCTGTGAGGCAAAGCAAGTGAAGCACTGAGAAATGCAGTGCCAGTGAGTCCAAGCTGGGACAAGGCCAGCAGAGCAAGCCTGGCTATCACACAGCGCCATCATCTCACCTGGCCCCACATAGGTTCAGATAATTATACTGACAAACAAGTTTTAAATTCATCACCTTAGGCAGTTATGTCACACATAAAGTCATCTTTCTGGCCTGGTTTCCTACAGAAGCAGGGTTTATGCAAGCAAGCGTCTTGCATCTATCTGTGTGTTTCTGTCTGCTGACCTCACTTCAACTGCTTCTGAGCCCAGTGGCTAAGTTAAACCTGTTCTAATTTGAGGGCTGTGCAGAGACCTCACAGAAACTTACCTCCTTTGCATCCTTTGAAAAGAGATAGAGGAGAATGAGCTTACTAAAACTTTCACAAGGATAGTTCACCCTGAGAAACATTAGAGAATCCAAACAGGGAAGATTCCTTGGAAACCAGGCTTTTTCAATTCTCTTACACACAGATTGTAATTACTGTAGCTACTGATGGTCATGCTGACTGTGCAGATGTTGTAACACACTTACTGAAAGATTGACTTCGGCAGAACTTCACCGTCCTGACAGTGTTGGCAATCATGCGCTGGAAAGAAAAGATGGGATGCAATCAGGAAACAAGCACTGTATTTCATCATCATTTAAACGAAGCACCTAATTGTGCCTGTGCGTGAAGATATATGCCAATAAAAGAAGTCTTGTGAATGAAAATATAATTTTAAGGTTGATATTCTCATACGCAGGGTCTGATTTGCATTTACACAGGCTTTAAATGAGCATGAGTGTAATTTACATGCACTCAGAAAGCCCCTTCCCTTACTTGGATGCTGCAAAATGTTTTAACTAAGGATGAAAATCATCTCCGTCAATAAGCATTTACTTGATACCATCTTTCCATGCTAAAAAGCAAAAGAAATATCATGTGCAGTGGCTTGGAGTATGTGTACTTTTCATTTTCAGACCATCAGCTCCTAACAGCAAAGACATTTCCAGAACAGAGTCAGCAGCTAAGCAGCTTTCGTGTTTCATATCTGTTTGAGTTTGAAATGGAGCCCTCCTTGGAAATGACAGTAAAAATGATTAGATGAGAGCTATTTTCACCAATTCTCAAGCATGCCGAACTCATAGGTGGGAATGGACACTGTTAGTATTGTGGTCCTGGGCAGGTTTTATCAAACAAACATGTTAGTGTTATCTTGCACAAGTGTATCTGATCCAAATGAGAAGCAGATTCATTTTTGATGGATACTCCTACTGGCAATTCACAAAAAAGCAGAACTCACTTCAGTTCTCTTTGGCTGTGCTTGCTCTTCAGTATGCATCACTTCACTCAAGTAAGAAACTGTTGTTCAATATATTTTGCTCTGATAAATCAGATGCTATTTTGCAAAAGTTTTTAAGAAGAAATGATGCTAAGTCATGAAGCAAAACATTCCAGCTTTAATTCTGGACTGCAAGATTTTAACTGACTTTTGTAATTAACAGCACTATCCACCAGTGCTGGCTAGAATTATTCTTCACAATATTAAATAAATTGAAACTTCAGCACTGAATTCCCTTCGCAAGAAAGTTTTATTCAATCACTGATTTTTTGAACCGTTATTTCAGTTTCTTTTGCTTAAATAAAGTTTAGCAGAACAGGGAAAAGTTAACCAGAGCCTAATGTTTGCTCTAGCAAACATTTTATCATCCAGTAATCACAACAAAGTTTAGTATTTTAGCATAGCACACTTTCACAAGGCTGCTTCATACCTACTAGAAATTTTGCGTGAGATTCACAAGTTCTTATGCAACAAAATGATATATTTGTTACTAGCAAACAGTTAACCTGTATGTTCCTCAAAATTCATACACAAATATAATCTTAAGTGAAAGAGGATAAATAAATATCAGTATTATTCCAAGAATGGGAAGCACTAATGTAAAACATTCCTTCCACACACACCAGATGAATAATTTTTGACATTTTATTGCATTGTCAAGATCCAAAATGTTATGGCTGGTGGAAATGCTTAGTGATACATATTACGTTTTTGTAGACTGCACATTCTGTAATCAGATGAAATGCCATCACTCAGAAGCTGATGGAAAAAATACTTTGTAACACAAATTTACAAAAGATCATGGGAATTTGGATGAGTCTGCTTACTTTGCTTCTAAAGTCATATGGATTTACGTGTGGAAAACAGGTAGATTTCAAGTAAGAGTCACTTTCATAGTATGCTGGTTTTCATAATTCTTCAAGCCATTATTACTAAACAGATTTTCTAAGGCACTTATCTTGCAAACATTCTCACATGTGCTTAGCATTAAGCATATGAATAAGCCCCATTGACTTTGATGGAACCTCTTAAATACTCAAGGATAAGCACCCATTATAACAGTGGATTGAGACAGAACCACTGCGCATTACCGTGTTGGTTCTTCAAGTCTAACCCAATCAAAAAAAATCAAAACAACATGAACATGAAAACAGGAATGTTTCATAACTCTGTGCTTTCATGTTTGTCTCTGACAAATGTATTATTTCAAGAAGCTCTTCTCCAAAATAACTGCTTAAAGGAAAGATCATGAAGTTGGATTGGACCTGTCAACTTGATAAAGTGTCAAGAGTGTCTAACTCAAAGGAGGAGCTTTCCTAAGTACAGTTCATTCTCATGAAGATTTCTGGTGTTGCTTGATGTGCTTTCTAGTTGGATTGTCAATATATATACCCTAATTGTTAATATTGGTAAAGTTTTAAGTTTAGAAGCCTCAATTAATAATGGGCTTTGAAGCTAGGCTGTATGCTCAGGTTTTTATTAGTTTAGCATTAAGTTTCTTCGTTGAAAACTTACACTTATCAAAAAGACTGTTCTGTGAAATAATTTTACTCTTTGTTTCCTTTATGTGAGAAACATTCATAATAGTTACTGGCAAGGAAAACAGAAATAACAATGAACTCCTCTGACTTCTGGTTAAGGGCTGAAGCGCCTCGTCTCCTTCAGTTGGCTGAAAGTTTTAATTTTAAGGAGTTAGTTTGCTTGTTCCTGGTGATAATCTTATTTGATCTGTGCATTCAGAAATATCCTGGCAATGACAAAACACAAAGGAGTAAAGAAGTGGGTGTTATTGCAGAAAAAAGCAGAGGAACTCTGGCCAGAAAAGAACACTGTAGCCAAACAGGGAGATTCTGGAGTATTGTACATCCTTCAAGATCTCCTTTCACATTGCTTTTTTCAAGAGCTGTTTCACTATCTAATATAAACCCAAACTCTCCTCTTTGGAAGGTGTGAATTGGACAGAAAATCAGCACATGAAGTGAATTTTCCTTTCTGAGTCATGCAGATAAATTGGATTCTCTTCTTTTGAGGCAAGGAAACTGGAAACATACAGAGTAAATGGTCAAACAGAAGTTTAATTGCCAGCTCCTTTTTTTTTTTTTTTTTTTTCCTCTTCAGAGGATTACCTCTAGTCAATGGCTGCAAAAATAAACCTCTGTTTACTCACTGTGCTAAGAAAGACCGTTATCAGAAAGCCATACAAGACGAAATATGTATCTTTCTGAAATGAATCAACTGCATAATATAACAAGCAACTGCAACTACCAGCATGCTATATATACACAACAATACCCTTTCAAGTTTTATGCAATCTGGAATAGTGGCAGCAGGCCAGCACATTATCTTCTAATCCATTCCAAACCAAGGTTTTAAAATGTTATACATATTCATACATGCCATAGAAAACTAGTAAGGGCTTTAGTCACACACTTTTTGCATAATCTTTATGTTCCAAAAATGAAAGAATGTTTGCCCTTTTTTGCATAAGGATCAGAGTGAGAATTCTCTTTTGTTCATCTCCACAAAACCTGAAAACCAATATGCACGGATTCTCTAATCCTCATTTCACACCTGAAGGGTGAAGAAGTTTGACAAAAAGAAGAATCAGTGACCAGCATCATGGCACTGCCTTGAGCTGTCACGGCAGGTCAGCGGTTTCAGAGCACTTTTGTGACTTCTGCTCCCTCTACAGGTGCCATTTCTGAGATGCTGTGCAGTCATGCTTCATGGAGATTGTGCCAGGGAAAGTTCAGGCTGTCTGATGATTTGAAAAATGACATCAGTAAAGTTCCTAAATAACTGCATCTTCCTTCTCTCTATGAATACAAAATTCACTAGTGGCAGTTAGAGAGCAGGACTGTACAACCAAGATGGGGACAAAATTGTGCAGTCAAGAAGATAAAGAAAAATTGTATGAAGCATTGCCTGTCTCTAAGGAGAATCACAGATATATTACTACGTCCATATTAGTGCCTTACAGGTTGCAAGTTGTCCCACTTTTATTGATACTATACAGTTTGTAGGAACTAAAACATCTGGCAGCTTTTTGGGGGGTTCTTCTTCATGTGAAAAGAGGGTCATTAATGGAACTAAAAGACAAATGTGTATTCCAGATCATAAACTGTTTGCTATCTATGAATATCTTTTATCATACTTTCACCTGCTTACAGATCTCAAAATACCTTCAACCTGCCAAACTACAACTGCAGCATTCAGAAAATTTTACAAGCCTATTCATTCCTCAGTCCTCTATGACAACAGATCTTTCAGTTTGTACAGATATGTGCCTTATAAAGCATCACTTATTACTAAGTGGGGAAAAGATGCAGGTAGTTTTTACCACACAAGGTCAAAGAGAATGTGGAAGGCACATCTAAGCAACACTTGTCTATATCAGCTTTTTACAGTGAGATAGGTAGAAGAAATTCAGTATTGCTCTAAAACAATGTCTTTTTTGGTACTGAAGACAAATCTTTTACAAAACACTTATACTACTAATAGCAGAAATTTATTCTGTCTACTTACTTACAAAAGCCAGTTTCAGGCTGGATTTTAAGGGCAAATTCTCATTTCTTCCATATTCCTGCCTCCTTCATGAAACAAAGTGACATGGCAAAAAGCATAGCAAATACAAAAAGTGTTCATATTTCTGAGGCATTAAATATTGCTTGCCCACATCACGTACAGATTACCTGGATCAGCTTACAAACTTCCCTGCTTGCACATAACTATGGCTCTATCACACATTGCTTTCTCTTCCCTGGTTTACCTTCCCTATCTCCTGTTCATCACAGCCACTCCTAGCTAAGAGATTTCCATGGGGATCAGGAGATGGGCAAGGGGAAGAAGGAGCAGGGAGTCACAAAGATAGCAGCAGGTAAAAGTTGGTGATGCTCTGTGGAGCAACGTCCCCTCAACATTGCCAATACCACAGTTTTGCCACTGCACCTCTGAAAAGACTGATTCACAGAGAACTGCAGCAGGAAAAATTGGACTTAGTTCCTTTCCCTTCTAATCTGACTTTCTAAAAATAAGCAAACAAATTAGGCTTATGTGTTTAACATCAATCTGTTTTCCCCTCTTCCTCTGAGTAATTTTGTCAAATTTGAGAAAAAGCCCAAAGTTTCAATCATAAGGAAGTTCCTACCAATTTCTGTGAAAACACAGAGCTATGGAGAAGGATCACATAAAGGGCCTCTTCTGTCCCCTTTAGGGAAAAGGCTGTAAGTTCCTATGTTATGACAAAAGCCTATTCGTGCAGAATTCCGCAGCCATGAAGAAAGCACACAAGCCCCAGCCACGAGGAAAGCCCCGAGCAGAGCTCAGGCAGCCATGGTGCAAAAACTCTGAGGAAATCAGGCCTCACAATTTCTGGCACTGACGGAATTCCTGGCTCAGACACTGCCTGACAGCTCCTGTATGTTTCAAGATGCATCGTTTAATATAAACAACAGCAGGAACATCAGGAAACATATAAGATTTAAAGGAAGCTTCAGTTTCAGCTGAAGGTTGCCACCAGATCAAACTTCTGCTTTTGGCTGCCAGTTACAGGAATAAAGTTGTCAGCAGCACATCAGCTGTCGGGATCAGAGCTCTGTGGTGAGAATGCAGATACAATGCCAGCTGCTGTTCTCAGTTTCATCACTGCTTACACAAGAAATGGAGAGACCAATCTCCTACAGCAGAAAATGGCACCACCAGTGGGAACTACCTGGACATTTTTATTCATAAATTTAAGCAAGCGTCAAAGTTAAGTTCAAGGGAAATCATTTTGCAAAGAATGAAGATGTTTTAGACAGATCAGTAATAGAATGGTTCCTAGCAATATTTAGGGATACCTCCATTTGGAGCAGAATAGCGTGCGCTAGAACAAACATGCAGAAATGACAAATAGCAGGTCATAATTCCTGTGATGAAATCTGGTTTCTACTTTTCTCCTGAAAAGAGTAGAATAACATCACAGAACTACTTTGATTTTATACTTGATAAAGAGTATCTTTATTTACGAGTTATCTGACTGAATGGTCTTGTCTTGTCTTCACTAGTTAATAGCTGGCAATTATTTGTGGATATGATTGTTGTAAGCTTAACATAAGTAGGTGGTAGTGACTGAGTTTTAACAGTAGGTTTTTTTTTTGCTTGACCTGATGGCACAGGCAAAAATCTAAAAACTGCCAGGCTCACATTAGGATTTGAATGAGTTATGTTAGTGCAATCCAAATACATGCTGTTTTGAAGAGCTAAGTGTTGAGAGAAGCAATAGACACAGGCAGAATAGCCAGTAGAGAGCAGTAAAAAAGCACAATATACACCTGTAGTAAGGCCTGGAGAAAAAGAAGAAAGAGCCTTTAGGTACAGTACTAACTAAAGAAAGGCTTAGAGGTCTGAGCAAGGAGAACATTCCTTGCCCTCATGTGTGGAGGAGCATGAGATATTTTAATTCTTTGAAAAATAAACGGCATCAAAAATAAAACAACTGAACTTCAGTTTCCTCTCCTAAGTGAAATAGTTGAAGCTCAGATTACTGATCAAAACAGGTAATACTATATTCATTCAGTATAAAATTTTGTTTCAAACTTTTGGGTGCTACTAGTAAAACCACGTTCTGATTTGTTTCTTGTTCTACTTTGAAGATAAAGGTATGTGCAGATATGAGTGAGAAGGGCAGATCTGCAGCAGCCTACATATAGGTCAGTTTAAGTTTAAGTTTCACTCTTGGCCCTGGGACATGTAAGTAGGCCAAGCAAGGTAGAGAACCAGTGATTTAGATGGTTCTAACAATACCGTTACCATCCCCATCTTTTGGTGGGGCTCCAGTCAAGTCTGAGATCCCTTTGTATTACCACAAATACTTCTCATCTACACTTATTTATATTTATCTGTCTAATAAGTACAGGCAGTCTAGGAAAAAGTCATTTGCCCCAGGCAGAAAAGCTCAGGGCCTTAGGAAGGAATTGTTAACAGCGTCTGCATATGCAATTACATATTTCATTACTGAAAAGTGAGGTCAGGCCCTTACACAGGCATTAGTACAACCATTTACACACATGAGAGTCTCAGCTAAGTAGAATGGCATTTCCACCCTAGGACTCATTGATAATCACTTTTCTATGAAGCTTTCTAAAGAGCTTAAAGTTCTCATTTTTTTTTTCCATTTGGAAAAAGATCACAGCTCACAACGCTCCTCTGGAGTGCAGTGGATGTGGTTGCTGTAGTACTTAGAACAAGTAGACACAGGTGCCACAGTAGATAGATACAGTCTAGCACTGCTGAATGTAGTTTAACTGCAGACAGAGAAAGTCAAGGTTTGGTTTTGCAAGGTTTGGTTGCTCATAGTTGAGCATGGCTAACCCTGGGACTCAGATCTATGTGCCATTAATCACATTAATTGAGAATGTGGCCTTAGTAGCCAAGAAAATTTCTTCTCACTACTGAAAAACTTGAGTTTCAGTCAAGATCTCTCCTATGCGTGCCTGCAGTTTTTGACAGTGTTTGAAATGATGAGAGCTTGGGTGCAGAATTTAAAATAAATTAAAAAAAAAAATCAAACCTATTGTCACTGATCTCTTTCCAAAAGGAAAGCAAACAAGTCATAGAAAACTCTTTCCACTTGTTAAAGTAGAAATAAGATGTACATGTTCTGTATTAAAGCTCCTTTCACTCTCGGAGGAGCAATGCAGAACTGCCCCAGCCCGAGGCAGTTCAGTCTTGTTTGAAGGAACAGCAGTTAAATCACAGCATGGTCTCAAACTGGCTGTTAAAAGCCGCCTCTAACAGCTCTGCTTCCCGTCACTGCTGCTGCCTCTCCTAGGAAACATTCTGGCTGTGCACGGCTCAGTGGGCAGTTTCTTTTCTACCTCCATGAGGTTTTCCAGAAATACAGAGGGCACAGGCTCTGTGCACAATGCACTATTGTTGCCAGCTCTAGGAGCTGCCTTCCCTTCCTCTGGCTCTAGAAGTCATTGCTGCAAAATTCGCTCTTGAAGAGGAGAATAAGAAGGCTTTTTCTTTTCTTTTTTTTTTTTTTTTTTTAATTTTCATCCCACAACCATCATTTCAAGAATGTAATACATACCATCTTTTCGAAGTTTACTAGATTGTCGGTGAGTGTCTTATTTCCCTCATGAGTAAACGTCATGTCTGTATGGGAATAAAAGACACATTAAAGCCCATAACTGAATCATGGCATACAGAAACAATGGAACAGAAACAAAACAACAGAACGTTTTATCTATTTCTTACAACAATCAAAGCAGCTATAAAAGTAAAACATTTAGGCTTTCATTTACAGCATTTCTGAGGCTAGTAAAATTGAGGTATAATATTCAGATGCACCAAAGCATTTTTTCCTGACTCTGTGTCACACTTTTTGTAACGGAAAAAGATCATACCCCACACTGAGATTGATTTTTGCTTTTTCTTGCTGCTTTTTACTCTGACTCTTCAAATATTTGACAAATAGCTTTCAAGTTAATAGTTCTGGTAGCATACAAGCTTACCTTTTATAAGTAGAGGCATGAAAGGAATTATTGGAGGATCCAATTTAGCTACTGTCAGTCTGTAGGCCCTATGGTTTCTTGATGGATCCTTAAGAAAAAAATAAAATAATTAGTAATATGTATTATTACATGTATTAAGACACTGTATGCATTCATTTAGATGCCATGGCATTTATTAAAATCGCTATTTTCTCGTGCGGCTTTAAAAGTGCATCTGCAAGCTAAGCCTTTTATCATTTTCCCATTCCATTTACATGCTGAACACAAACATTTTTCATGCCAAATAGCAAGGGAAGAGGTGATTATGAAAAAATTGTTTATAAAAGGACCGAAGATTTTACCTCCTCCATTGCAGCTGCAGAGCCAGTATTGCATATGCTGTAACATTAAATGCATTGCCTGGAAAAATCCAGGTTGTAAAATATAATTTCCCACATGTGCTATCGGAAAACATGCAATAAAGCTTTTCAGAGTTTCTCAGTTTAACTTTGAGTGATACATACGTTCTCTCAGAGTAGGTTCCTAAGAGTATAATTTATTAGTCATACATACTTGTTTTAGCAGCTCTAAAATGGGATTATAAACTTCTTAAAGTCAAACAAGGGCATATAAAATGTTCTGAATCAAGGAATTCAAATCAGTTACTCAGAAACTGAATTAGCTCAGATTGTGCACAGAATAAGGGATCTATTGCTATTCACCATTAAGCTTTCAAATTCTGCATAGATCTTCTTGAACTTGCTTGGAAGTTTCTGTTAATGAAAAACAAAAATAGCAAACCTTAATTAAATCCAATTAGTACAGTAATTTTACTGTAAATGCTAGTTCCTTCTACAACGCCCTAAGTCAGGAAAGTGCTCTTTTTGCCAGATATTTCTAACAATGTGCTAATCTAAAATACAACATGTCTCCTAGCAACCGGCTTATAAATAGAGACGGGACCAGCCATGAAACCTGCATCCTGATCTAAATCCCAACTTGAATGTACTCCTATGGGATGTTTAGATTCAGATTTTTGTTTGGTTTACATTGCCATCACTGAATTCAGAATGGAAGTGGAAGTTTAGTGAGTGGCTTCAGGACGTTCCCCACTATAGTCTATCTCAAAATATAAATTAAACACAGCTTGTGAAGGGGTGGCTCAGCTTCATCATTCATACCTACAAGGAACTGCCCTCACAACATTCAAGTCCATCCCTAGGCATTTCCAGAAGGTTTTCTGGTCATGACAATACATCAGCATTCTTGATGTGCCCAGCAGCCTCTAGTGCTTTCTAGACTATAAGTTAATGAATAGATTTTAGCTCACAGTACCAACACTAATAAATGTGGCCAGTTGGTTGCACAGCAAATAGGATGAAATGGCTGTTAGTAAATATTTTTCCCTCTCATACTATTATATTACATATATAGTATACTATGCTAGTAATAGACACATTAAATGATATTTTTCTATAAAGACAATAAGATGTGTTATAAATTATTCAGAAATCAGAGTGACTTTTAATGCACACTCAGACAATGTCAGCTTTCTCGTTTTGATAAACTAATATTGGCAGCGAGCAACATTTAAAGATTATGAGACTTTATGGTGCAGAGATGATTTTTTTTAGTACTTTCTACATTTGGAGTGCGTGCCCTAGCAAGATATTTACAGTGTGCCACAGCAAGGGCCTAATTTTTAATGATGTGTGTGAACAACTGTCTGCCTCGTTTGCATATGCATGCAGATTAGGTATTTGTGAAATAAGTGGTATAATTGGACATTTGCACCTGCAAATATCTAATTTGTGCGTGCAACTAATGTAAATGCATGACAATACAGCAAAAATCAGGTCTTTATACATTTGGTTTTTAGCATAATCTGTACACATGTAAGGTTTAAACATCAAGCTGCAGAGATTCTCCTGGCAAACTGACTGACTGCCCTACACAACCAGTGTGATAACGTTTCCTGAGCTCAGGTTCACTAATGCTAACAGACAACGTGTGTCCCCCACAGCTCAGAACCTGCATCCGTTTCATACTGCTGAGGTAACTCCAGGTACCTCTTCTGTCTTCATACAGTGTCTCTACTGCCTTGGCTCTCCCAACTACCCCTCTCTCTACCCACAAATGAAAGTTCATTATTTTTTGGAACTAATCTGCAAATCTTTGATTTCAGCACTGATTCCATATACTACTTTCAACATGTACTACTGCAGATTGAGCTGGTGCTTTCTCAGACATGTTAGTCTAAATTCCTTTTTTAGGTGTTTAAATTCTGGTCTCAGTTGCATCGTGCCAACTATTTCCATTTCTAATGAAGGAAGTACATACACATTCAAATCTGCACTGCTTCTGACAACCAGAATGTTCCTAGTGGTTACACATGCTTACTGTCTCATCCTGCTGGATGCTGCCCTTTCTAGATGCTCACAAAGAAAAGAACAAAGCCACAGAAACAAGTGGAAGCTCTGAGAGTGCAGATCAAATTGACAGTAATCAAGGGGACATACCAGAGAGAAAAACAGAATCCATATGTTATTACGGTAGCAGAGTCCATATAGGGATCAGAAAATAATATGTGCAAATAGAGGATGGATTTTAGAGAACAACATGTGAGTGAACTCAACAAATGGCTAGTTAAGGCAACGAGGGGATGGGCTGATGTAAGAGGCTGCACTGCTTATCCTGTTGGATGATTTAGTTACTAAAGCTGGTGCTGTCACACTTGTTAACTGATTGTGAGCACTGAGCACACCTACAGGTATACTGCCTTATCAGTAAAAATCATTACCCTAAGTTAAAGGCTTCTGCTCAGGACCTGAATTATTAGATCTAGTATTTCCTATAATAAAGTCGTAACATGTTTTTGCTAACTAAAAGCAGGCATACCAGTCAAACTTCTTGGAAATGGGCTGTAGCTACGACTTACCTCCCATGTCAGTGAAAGACGGCTCACGGCAACATTACTCAGTCCCATAATAATAGCGAAAAAGGAATTCAGATTTTTGTATTCTTTACAGCTGAAACACAAAGTTTTAAGTTGTAAGCATCAGTAGGAACAGAAGTACACAAGACAACCTGAAGGGAGCTAAGCCAGAAACCCAAAATAACCTGACAGGAGCTTTGCAGCTCTGACCAGCAATGCACCATTACTCTGCTATGGCATTAATTCACTGTGAGACTTCTTTACTCTCCCTCTTAAAACAACCTCCTGCTCCTACTTCACTGTGTGCCAGCATCTGCAAGACATTAAAGGAGTCTTTGAAGTTCCTTCCCATCCAGAAGGACAGTATCGGATCTGGGCTCAACCCAGACCCCAGAAATACCAGTGGAAGCAACTGCTTTAGAATCCCATTTGCAGAAGAACTTGCTGACAGCTTCCAAAAACAGCTATGAATGCTGGAGGCTGTCCCTAGAAGATCTTCCTTGCAGTTTACAAGGGCACTGTGTCTTTTTAAAGAGAAGACCAGCTGTCTAGAGATGCCTGTGTGTCAATGATTTCTTGCTGTGTATGGCTTCTAAATAGTACTTGTATATTGTGGAACTTTTTAGGATGGTTCAGGCAAAGAACTACCATTTGCTACCAGCATCATTAATGAGGTCCGGGGCAGTCGGAGCTCTAGGTCAACCTTTATCCCTAATGCAATGGAGAATTGTTGTTACCAGCCAGAAAAGCTGGAAAACGTAACTTATGTAATTATGTATTATGTAATTACGGAAGATTCAGTACACCATACGCAGGAGTCGGCACAGTCAAGCTCTGACAGGAGAAGCTCAAACAGTTCCTTGACCGTGACTGCACTGCATGGCTCATTTACTCAGTGGGGACGGAAGACAGAGAATAAAGCCACACAAATCTGCATCTTACAAGGTTCCTGCAAATAACTTGCTGTTTTCCACAACTAATTCCCAAAATCTGATTTCAGAATCTCAGTCTCTGCTTCTTTTGCTGTTTTCAAAGAAAGCTTCCACAAGATTTAACCTACATTTCTCAGATGGTTTGAGAATTTCAATTAACTACTGACACTCTTAGCTCCTCTGAGGCATCCTCAGCTCCACATAAAATTAGTATAATCATCATACGCTACTGTCTGACTCTATAAATGCCACATGAGCTCTGCTCTTTCTGTCCCTCTGTTTCACCAGACTTGATATATTGAAGAGGTGAGTCCTTTAGATCTGGACCTCGCTTGTGTCTACCCGGTGTGAGCACTGAGCGTATGAAAAAATCTCTCCCCACCTGATGGTCTGCCTGTAGGAGACTGCTGCACACTCACAGAGTCTGGCAGAGCTGCTTATACAAATTCTCCCACATCAGATTAGGGACAGCCAAGTAAGATTGGTGAAGATAAGCTGAAATGCTAAAGCTACTCCAACTTATTGTGACTAGAGCAAGTTAGGGAGAGCCTTGTTAGTGGATCTGAGGGGAAATAAGGATGAAAAGCAACCAAGATAGGTTGTTGGTGATAAGCTCTTCCCGAAGCACAACTAAATCCAGAAAAGGAGATCTGTCTGCAGTTTGTGATGCTGAGAATAAATTCTGGCATAATAAAAATAATTAGTAGCACACATCAGTAGTGCTCAAATGCAGGCAGCTGCAAAACTGTCTGCAATATACAATTTGAATTTATCTTTCCTTTTAAAAAGGAAAAGTTTGCTAAATATCCTGCTAAGCAGTGCCATTTGACTAAGACCCTAGAATCAACCTAGGTTTAAGATTCTGTGTACCAAATGTTCTGTAAATTCTGCGGGCTCTACACTGAATAGCTTAGTTCCAAATAGAGGAACACTGTAACGAGAAACAGTGCAGTGTGGCACCACTGGCAGCGGTGCATACGTTCTGCCTGCAAAATGTCAGTAAGTGGATTCTCCACAAGCACCATGGTGTGTTTGGAGCAGAGGTTCCTCAGCCTCCCAGAAATGACTGTATTGGAAACAACTTTGCATTACTACAAATTGTCAACATGTATATAAACAAACATATGCTCTTGTCTCCAGCACAAGTATGGTTAAAATTTCTCAGTACTTACATGAGCAGATTTATCTTATTGTCTCTGCACACACACATACCCTTCAAAAATTTCTTAGAGGTTCCTTGGGCTTATAATACATGCAGGTGTAGGGAAAGAACAATTTTCAAAAACTAGGTGAAAGTGTCTGAGTGTAGTGATGCACAGGAAAGTTTCTAAATAGCCTGTGGGTGTATCTGCAAAGAGGAAATGCATACAGTGTCTGTGGCTATCCACAAAAGTTTGTGCAAGTACTTCCTAGAAGGCCTTTCAAATGCAGTTACTGTGGGAAGAAATCTGCAGGAAACATGGTTTGCTTCTTCTCATTGTTTCAGAGTTTGATCCTACAATGGCTGGAGGGAAAAGATGAACCTGGTAACCTCCACATCCTTTCCCAGCAGATGCAAAGGCAACAACAGCTTCTGGAACTGACAACACGTGTGCACAGCACTGGGAGCCAGGGCTTGGCACCAGGCAATACACAGCACAGGGTGTGCTGGGGGCAGATGTAGAGCAATGTGCCTCCTGCAATGGTATCTGGGCCCCCTGTCACAGAATTGAAACAGGGCTCTCAACAACTGCTATCTTTGAAAATTGGTATATGCAAGGCATCTTGTTACCACCTGCCATGCAAGATGAATTGTGCAGCACTGAACTGCACCAGACACTTTTCTAATGAGCCTTTTAGCTCCAGGTAGGGTAAAGGTCTCAAGGGTCTTTGCAAGCAAAGCTTCCTTACAGATCTTGCCTGGAGGCCTAGGCCCCCAGCTGCTGATTCAGTTTCTTGGCTTTCTCTCCCCTCAGACTTGGGTGCAGTGTTTGTCTCAGGCGTGCTATAGCACTTGTTACTACAGCAGCCCCGCGCCGGGGGCAGGAGCCTGGCAGAACTTCCCAGTGCCTTTCCCACCCTGCAATCAGTCCTGCCTGCTCCGTCTGTGCTTCGGCAGATCTTGTGCTTTGGCTTTCTCTGCATCCAGGAGACAAAGAGGGCTCGGCAGAGCAAGCCACTTTTAGCTATTTATTTTTAGCATTGTAGCGATACCAGAAACATGGAAGTAAACAGGAGGTTGTCAAGCTGTTGTAAATAGCATAGGGCTAAACTCATGACACTGAGGAACTCACTGGCTAGGGCGGCTTATTAAGGAGATATTTAACTGTATTTTTCAGGTACTTGATTTCAAGTGTTTATGGAAATGACTATTGTATCTCAATTTCCCATATTTCACCATTTCCCTGCTACACGCCTCTGAGCTCAGCAGAGGCCCCAGCTCCCTGTGCTGTGTGCGGCT
Source organism: Lagopus muta (assembly GCF_023343835.1). Taxonomy (NCBI): domain Eukaryota; kingdom Metazoa; phylum Chordata; class Aves; order Galliformes; family Phasianidae; genus Lagopus; species Lagopus muta. The sequence goes on along the minus strand of NC_064440.1, from coordinate 19,550,457 downwards.
GCCACTGCCCTCTCCCGGCTGCAGGATCATGGAATATGCAGCACGCTTATTTTTAGAAACTAAAGAGGTAAATGCTGTTCACTGTTCTGCACAGAAACCTGATCCTGCATGCACACTGCCAGATTTTGAAAATCTTCAGCTTCTTGGAACCCCCAGCCTCCAAAGGGCCTGAAGCAGATCCCAGGAAGGAAGCAGCACTGAGGAGCAGGGCTCAGCCCGCAGCAGAGCAGGATGCTGAGCCATAGTTTTGATGTGAACACTGATTTCAGCCATGTGGAATCACGAACTGTGAGGACAGAGACATCACAGCTGTAATCTCTTCACACTACTTCACCAAGGAGTGCAACATATGTTAAAATTCATGGTTTACCAACAAATAAGGACTGCTTCGTTCTGTAACACTGCTTAAAGTCTCCACTCACAACACCCAAAGTCTGAGACAGATGCTAAGAACAGCAGCTCCTCAGTGAATTTAGTTCAGACACTGAATGACAGGTGAGAAGTGTAATAAATATATTGCAAAGTGCAAAGGAAGAAGGTAACAGTGATCACCACCTGCAGCTGCACAAGCCTCATCATCTCAATACTATATCCTTTACTAAAATTAGTTTTTCCTAATGTGCTTAAGGGTAAATGATGGATTCTCTTAGGGAGCTGAAGTATATATTTACTCACAAACTCGATGTGAAAGCATAGCCCTAAAAATCCAGAGATTTTCATAAATAAAGGATCAATGAAGAGTAAGACAGAAATATGTATACCACTTCTATACCACACGGTAAGGAAACAGAATTATTGAATAAAAACGTTTTAACCTCTGAACGCGTGGCTTCTTGGAAACAAAAACAAACAAACAGAAAAAGGACAGTAGCAACAAATTTACTATATTCAGTCTCATTTCCAACTCATAGATGATTGTGTACTTACTGGGCAGCTATCTTAATATATTTCTTCAGTAGCTGCACACGCTTGCTGAGTTGAGAGCAAAGACAAATCTCAGTGACCACCCAGAACTGAATTTCATTAAATCTTCTTAAAAATAAATCCAGATTTGCTGTGGTCTTTTTGAAATTGTGCCTTCCAAAAGTGTGATAGATCAGTTCCAGCTAGGAAAAAGAAAAGCGTTTAGTTTTTTTCTTAGAAATCTTATACTTTGGACAGTGGAAAGAAGGTAAAAACAGTAACCAGGTAAGTATCTATTTCCTACACTAGCCTGAAACTTGCTCTGCAGTTTACATTTATTGTTGCACTGATTACAAGAACTTTGGTTCCAATCCAACAGTCAATAGCTGAAGCATACTAAAAGCATAACTATAGATTATGCATAAATAGCTTAATATCTTGAATAAAATGTACTTAAACAGCATGTGTTTGGGAGAAGTTTTACAGAAAAGATGCAAAGATAAAATCAGACAAAGAATGCCTCATGCTTTCAAAACTTGTAGGCAGTATTTTTGAAAATCAAAATCAGAGATTTGCAGGTACTGAACATACCTACCATACAACGCACCAATTAAACATTTCCTGACAGATTCTAAATCTGAATAGATGGACTTTTTTTTTACCTCATGCACACAGTTGAAGAGCTCCCAGTCATAAATTGTCATCTGATGTGCGAGGTCTTTGGAGCTCATCAGCTCAAACGTTCCAACCGTACCAACTGATGGTCCCTCTTGTTCTGGTAATGGTGCCTACAAACAGAAAAAATATTTTAGAAATGCTAAATTACGTGATTGGAGCTTTTCTTCCATAACGTTTCTGTTTGTTTGTTTGTTTCCAGTGTGACCATTTCCCTGCGCCTGCATCTAATAGGAAAACTGAAATTTGCTGTTTTGCACAGGCTGGCATTAGGAAAAGAGAAGTCGTATGCAAAAATCAGTATCCACTATGCAGAGGATGCTGAGTGAAATTCTAAAATTACTTCAGAGGTACTGTAGGGAAGTAAGAGAGACTGTTGTCAGTATGTTATTCTTAGCATTGTTCTAGAATTTGAAGCCAGAAATAATGTGCATTTTGCTCCTTAAGCATGCTTATTTGTTTAGGAGCATAGGTCTGTTCACAAAGCTTTTGTTATCAATTTCCTCTTTCACGTACACAAACAACTGAGTCACAAAGCACAAGCCAGATACTTTTGTAAATTACTGACCATACCAATGCGAATTATTACACCCACCATATTTCAGAAATCTGCAGTGATTGCAAGATCTTCTGCTCATTTATGTGAGGCATTTAAAACATGCTCATACTTTCTCTTTGTCAGTACCGCGATGCACTGTTACCTGATTGCAAAACTCCTCATTACAGTAATGAAAATTATAAACACGCGGTCTTATAAGAAAGAATTCTTTATACCATTCAAGTATAAAGTATTTTTGAAAGACAATTCCATACCATCCAATAAAAGAAATGTGATCTACGGTGTTGCACATAAGTAGACCTTACACTGAAGAGATTTAAAACATGGCTTGAGATCAAGGCACTTTTGAAGTAACCTGCTGTATATATTAAGGTCAACACATTTGAGCCAGCCCCGGCTAAACACTAACAAACAATCTTGCAAGTTCACATGCATTCTGAAATTTCCATTGGGAAAACATCAGTAAAGCTTCTTGCAAACCCACGTTTTAATTGTTTTGTTTCCAGGAGAGGGCAGTAGAGTTCACTCACAAGTTTCTCTATGTCTTACAAGGTCTTTGTTAGTTAATTGCAGAGCAGGGAATTGTCAACAGGCTCCTTTCTGAGTAGCAACTGAATAGAGTCTGGAAGATTAACAGGCCATATTTACGTACTGTAGCACTAAAATTGAGCTTATTAAATCAACTGTCTTCTATAAAGGAATATTCTATTACCTACAGAAAAAAAAGTGGCTGGATTAATACATCAACAATACACAGTATTGTAGCTTTATTTCTGTTTGAGTTCTTGCTAGGGAAAGCCTTTATATCAAATACCATCATATACAGATATGATGTTATTTAAATATACATATCATTAAAAATAATTAAACTTACCCACAGACATTATTGCCTTTAAATATCCATCTACAGTTTTTTAAATAAAGTATTTAAGTATAACATTATCTTAAGAAAAACCTCAGGACAGCCATCAACCTTACAGCCTGGAATTTGCACAAACCCAAAAGTTTCTTCAGTTGAAGACAAAGTATGAATGAAAAATACAGTTATGTGTAGAAAATCTTATTGCGTGGAAATTTGTGGAATAAGACTTAGGGCTTATTTCCCCTATTTGGAGACAAATACAGCATAGCTGTTACCATAACAAACACATGTTTTCCAAGGCTAGGAAAGAAGCACATAGATGTAAACTCACTGCATGCTTGCAAATTTGTCTGACCCAGAACAATATTCACATGGGAACTGTCAAGTGCAATACAAATAAATGCACCCACATAGGCTGCAGCAAGAAATGAGAATATAAAAGGATTAAATTGGGAGGGAGGAAGGTCATAAGATTTTTGAAGTTGTTTATACCTCTTTGAAAAAATGCAGTTGATAAGGAGATGAATTCTGTCATGCAGTGCTGAGAGCTTCATACAAGGTGCTGAGTGTTCACCCGTAGTTCCTATCGAAGCCTGTCCAATTGACAAAGACTAGCACACTGCAGTCCTGTAGCTGCTCAGAGCTCATTGTAGCATTTGGAGCACTTAGACTTGTTTGAGTTGGAAGAGACCTTCAAAGGCAATCTGGTCCAACTCTCCTGCAGGGACACTACAGCTACATCAGGTTGTTCAGAGCCCTGTTCAGCCTGACTTGAATGTCTCCAAGGCCAGGTAATCTACCACCTCTCTGGGCAACCCATGCCAGTGCCTTACCACCCTTATTGAAAAAACTTCCTTATGTCCAATCAAAATATCCCCTCCGTTACTTTGAATCCATTTCCCATTGTCCTATCACAACAGACCCTGCTGAAGAGTCTGTTCCCTTCTTTCTCACAAATGCCCTTTAGATACTGAAAAGCTGCTTTCAGGTCTTCCCGGAACCTTCTCTTCTCCAGGCTGAACAGTCCCAGCTCTCTCAGCCTCACATGGGATGTGTTCCATCCCTCGGATCGTTTTTGCATCCCTCCTCTGGACCTGCTCCAACAGGTCCACGTCTCTCCTATACTGAGGACTCCACATCTGGACACAGTACCCCAAGTGAGGTCTCGCCAACACAGAACAGAGGGGCAGGATCATCTCCCCTGCCCTGCTAGCCACAGTTCTTTTGATGCAGCCCAAGATAAAATTGTCCTTCTGGGCTGCAAGGGCACGTTGCTGGCTCACGCCCAGCTTACCATCTACCAGAACCCCAAAGTCCTTTGGCAGTGCTGTGCTCTGTTCTTACATTACACCCTCCAGCTTGCACTGATAGTTGGGGTTGCCATGACCCGGGTGCAAGACCCTGCACTTGGATTTGTTGAGACTCATGGGGCTCTCCTGGTCTCTGCTCAAGTCCTCTAGATCTATTTGAATGGCATCCCATCCCTCTGGTGTGTTGACCACACTCAGCTTGGTGTCATCCACAAACCTATTGAGGGTGCACTCGATCCCACTGTTGATATAATTGATCAAGATGTTAAAGAGCACTGGTCCCATTACCGACCCCTGAGGGACACCACTTGTCCCCAATCTCCATCTGGATATTGAGCCATTGACTACCACTCTCGGTATGGCCTAACAACCAGTGCCTCATCCACTGAACGGTCCATCCATCAAATCCATTTCATTCCGATTTGGAGAGAAGGATATTATGGGAGACCATGTCAAAGGCCTTACTGAAGTCCAGATAGATTACATCAGTGTCTCTTCCCTTGTCCACTGACACAGCTACACCATCATGAACAGTTACAAGGTTGGTCAGGCAGGACCTGCCTCTCTTCCATGTGTCTTAGTTTCCTGGAGTATCTGCTCCATGATCTTCCCCAGCACTGAGGTAAGGTTAACAGGTTGGCAGTTCCATGGACATCTTTTCTACCCTTTTTTCTACGGCCTTTTTTCCAGTGACCAGGGACTTCACCTGATCACTATGACTACGTCAGCCACTTCCCCCAGGACTCTGGGATGCATCCAGACTCATAGACTTATGAATATTCAGTTCCTGAGGTAGTCATGAACCTGATCTTCACTTACTGCAGGAGGGGCATCATCCTCCAGTTCTCTCACCTTCTGAATAATCTGCTCAAGGGCTGTGCGTAGAGCAGTCACTAGTGAAGACTGAGGCAAAAAAAGCTCTTTGGTACCTCAGCCTTCTCCTAGTTCGTTGTTACTGGCATGCCTGTACTGCACTATTGGGGTACACTCGCCTGGATTTTCCTTTTGCAGTTGATGTACATATTGAAGCCTTGATCCAAGGTAGATAGGCAGCAGAGGAGAAAAGGCACAGAAAGCCAAGACAGTATGCTGCCAAAGGTATGTCTGCACAGACATGTAAAACCATATGAAAGTACTCAACATTGTACTAATGCACCCTCACTTTAGAGTAGAATGCCTCACACAGGTATCTATTTAGCAGGATTAATTAACCTTGAGGGAGCATCAGAATTTAATAAACTGAACAAGACATATCCCTGCATGGAAGTATAGTATGCTGTATGTGCATTCCCTGGTTACTAAATTGAACTCAGCAGCAAAGCACAGATTTTACAATATCTATAAAAGAAAAAGGCATACATAGTAAGTGGCTTGTTAAAGGCACACAGGAGGCTGAAACAAGGGTAGGAGTAACAGAGCTCATGCTGACATGACTTGGCAATGACATTTGTTTTTAATGAAATAAAAGGAACAAAAAGTACAGTCAAATCAAACCCTGTAAAAGCAGACCTCATGAGATTGTTAGAATAGCTGTATAAACTGTAAGTACTTATAAGCAATTTTTCTTAAAAAAAAAAAAAAAAAAAAAAAAGAACGTTCTAGGAGGAATATGTTCTATGATTCTAGTTAGAATCGGAGAGCTTGAGTATTTACTGGGGCTCAGATAGAGAAGATTCTAAGGAATTTACTGTCAGAACCAAGTCTTCATAATGCTGCAATTGCAAACATCTATATTCTCTAATATATCCTTGTGGTCACCAGGAGTCAATTTTGTAATCAGGAATTACTGTTTGTCTTGGTGATAATATTCAGCTCTTCCTACATGCTCAGCATGACACAAAGAATACTGGGATCAAGTTCTGTCAGGTGGATCAAGAGGATTTCTGCTCTAGTTTAGGAAATGATTACATGACTCCATTTTCATTTCAGGGCTTGTCCCATAGAACTATTACAAGTCCTTCATTGTGAGTATTTCCACTAGTTTCTACCCAAAGCATTGATAATACAAAAAATACCAAGCATTCAAATTAACTGAGGAACTGAACTTTCTGAGCACTGCATACATACATACCAGTGAATCAAACTGGTCACGTGGGCAAGCAAAGAGTCGTCCATTAACACTGAGAGTTGTAAACACTGAAACATCATGAGGCTTGAGCACGACTTTTTCTGTAAACATGAAATGGAAGACTTCATTAAATATTTGCAGAATTGACAGCAGGACAGACCCAGCTGCAAAAATCAGCGTTCTGGGAACAAATTTTACAGTCAACCAATGTATGTCCAGGACAGAACTAGATGGCAATAAGGTCCTCTTTGTGAAGAAACATCAGAAGCTCAGCCCCAGCGATTCTCATTCAAAAGTGGCATCAAGAACCAAAATCTTGGCCTCAATCTGCGCAGGCAGTTTAAGAGAAGTCTGCCATCTCTAGGAACTACTTGCAAAAATCTAGCAATCATTACAACTCTTCATTTTTGTCTGAGCTTTAAGCATGTGGAGAGCTGTTCCTGCTAGAAATTTCCCTGGAACATAACTGCATAAGAAGGTGATGAAATGTAACTGTATTCAGATCTCATTGCAGCAGTTCTAAAAGAACATCACATTGCAGGTAAAGAAAAGATAATGAGGTAACTTACAAAAATCTCTGTCAGAGAGAGATTTGGCTGTCAGCAAATCTGACAATAAAAAATTGCTGCAACTGCAAAAACAAGAGCTGCCTGGTGTCAGTCCTCAGGAAGTGAATGTTTTTGGCAGGCATCACTGTCTACAAAAATGCCTTCCGAAACAGCTCTCATTAGCGCTGCGTGTCCTCACAATCATACTCAGCCAGAGCACTTTAGCAAAGCTAATTCTCCAGCAGAGCCCACCCTGAAGTCACTCTCCCATTTCTACAGCCTACAGTAGGGGGCTGACTCTTGACCCTTTGCCAACACCAGGTCAGTGGGCTTGGCACCAAGATACCGAATGGAGGTCAGACTGGCACGGACCAATATGGGACTATCAGCACTGCAGCATTTTTTGCTGCTTCTGATTCTTCATCTAAACTGACATCCATGTTTACCTCATATTTCTGCTATTAAAAAAACTTAAAGTTCTACACTGAAGGGAACTTGGGGTAGCTCTATTCAGATACATGCAGATACACAGCTGCTCATTTTCCCTGTATGCCATGTGAGCTGCAGTCTGTGCCTGCAGCGTGGACAGGACTTGCCTCAGACATAGCTTGTACTAGCTGAACGTGCATACGGTAATAAAGCCACGACTGAATTAGTCTTGCTTTTCAATCCCTCCTGACCTTCTCTTTCACTATGAGAAACATTTAACATAATGGAAATACAGTACCTCCTCCTGAACTCATCTTTACTATGATAAGGCCTTCTCCAGAACCCAGCTTATCTGCTACTGCGCTGATTACTTCCTTCACAGACGAAGACACCGGCACGCGGATAGTGGTATAGGTTTGGTCTATGCAGTACACCTTAAAAAGAACTGGAGAAAAACCATTCCATGATGTATGCCACATGTAACAATCACAGAGATGTTATTGCGCAAACTGCTTTCATTTTGTTAACCACTGCTCACAAATGAAAGAACAAAAGCAAAAACAAGTCATTACTGTTTTGATAATTCCCCATTCTTCAGACATTCTACAATTTCTAGCCTAGAAATCTCTGACTTCCTAGAGCTTTTAGTAAAACACGAAGTACTCCTATGTTAGTACTGCTATGCTACTTATGGATGCCAGTTTCACCTGGTACTTTATTATGTCCCAGATATTATAATAGTACAGATATTATAATAGTACAATTGCTTTCAGGAGTCAGAAAAACTCTCTTAATTACAGTAAAATACTTTTCGTTTCACAAAATAGGTTTGAAAATAAAGTTCAGGTTACAACCAGCAGTAATTTTTTTACAGGCAAGTATGTTTCTGACACAGGAATACTGTAGATAGTGAAGAAAAACTCCTTAAAACTTGAGTGTACAATACACATTGGCTCACATGCTTATACACAAACCTAGGAATCAATACAATAGAACATTAGGCTGAAAAAAGCAAGGCAGAATGCCGTGACATGAATTTAAGACAGAAGGTAGCAAAATACTCCCTCAGCTGAGATGTCAAGCCAAGCTAAGCAGTCTCAGGAGTTATGGTTGTCTACATATTTTCAAGGCTCGCTTTGCTGCCAGCACTACAAATGAGAAAGGTACAGTCATATGAAAGCAGCAGTTAATTTCTGTCCATACAGACAGGAGAAGTAGTGCTTTCAGGGCTGTAGCAATTGTTTTGCTCTTTGTAGACATAGAAGAAACACTGAGATGAACAACAGGAACTGGACGCATGGCAGGATTTCTGCTGTTCATATATATTTACCTCCTGCTTTTGAAATGCCATTGGCTTTCTCAGATAAATGACTTTGTATTTTGTTCCCTTATTTTTACCACTGTGCAGTAGCAAGAGCTACCCCTTAAGTTCAAACGTTCTGTAGCAGAAGGTATTTTTTGTGATGAAGATGCACCAGAACCATCGAGGGACTGACCCAGGCAGTTGCAAAGAAATCCCCAGATATATGAGTTTTAAAGAATGTATATTTGGTTTACACTGAACAGATCTCAGGATATTGTTATATAGAAGTGCTTTTTCCTGCCTAAAGTGAATGACAACTTGAAAAGCCAGTACAACTGAAAATGACAGTCTAACACACTGCTGTAAATTTTACCTTGATCTCTCCACAGAGTCACACAATACCAATAGGGCAAAAGAGCAGATTCCGTTTTCTAGGCTGTGTGCCACACGGCAGAGCTCCAGGGAATGATTATCTGCTCCACTCACATCTCACAAAGGAGCATTTCTGGTGAAACAGCTGTACGTATTAGCTCAAACTATACAGAAGAGAAAGGGACTCAAACATGACCTTCAGCATCGAATACTTATTGCACTGACACTACCTGCATGGACACTGTCTGTATTGGTTCTTGCCTGTTTTGTCCATCCCGTTTTAAAGGTTGCTACATTCTTCCTCTGAGGAAGCACAGTGCTTTATAGCACACAGATGAGAAAAGATCAGGAGTATTTCAAAGCAACGATGGAGAATGTTGGTTCAGAAAATGCAAAGTTTGCTTCAGGCCAGACTTCTAAACTGTTAGTGCTTCTGTTTATTTTCAGACCCTTTGCTTTCAGAGAAGCAACTTTACTGCAAGCCCCAGGGCTCAAGAAGACTCTTCAGAGAAGGAACTCACCTTCATCACTGCCCCTGATAGGTTGGCGTTTCTGTGCTCTGTCATCACTTGTGTTAAACAGCTGCAGAAGAACTTTGTGCTGAAAATTAATCACCAGGATTCACATTATGGCAAGAATAAACATTAGGGTATAGATCTGAATTTAAAAAAGATCAGTGGCAGGAAAAAGGGTAGCAATGCAAAATTTGACACAAAGTTAAAAGTTATATCTGAATGTCTTGTTCTAATAAATCCCAAATTACTAAAGAGAAGATGCTTACAAGTTTGCCATCCTAAAGCTTTTATTTAGGAAACAGAAATAAATTATCTTACCTTCTTTTGTGGTGCTTTAGGTTCCTCAGCTCTATAAAATTTAAAACACAGTACATATCATTAGATATTGCCTAAAAGATTTTGTGCACAAAGCACAAAGAACACAGACCACTTGTCAAACTGGAGTATCAACACCTTCTTGTTTGTATTTAGGAAAGAAGACAAGATGATACTACAGGTTAGCTATATCACAACAAAGGCACAGAAAATACTACAAGAAGTTCGTGCAAGCGCGCAGTATAGTTTCAATGGTGTATACATAATTTCTTATTCCTTCTGTCAACCCTTCTATGAGGCAGTCCGGTGTATGCAAGAATTACATAGAAAGATGGGGTCACAGGCATTCATCCAAACAAGTCTGCATGAAAACATTCAGTCTGCAGTGACTGAGTGCCATTCACAAAACACACTTTTAAAAGATATAAGAAATAATTTTCTTCATCTATTTCCTGGGAAAAAGAGCAACGAACAAGAAAGAAGGAAGCATAATTTTTTGCTTACACTTGCTTTACAATTTTCTCTAGCTCTGGAAGTTGCTCCTTTAGTGCTGCAATCATTCTGGTATCATCTGACACAGATACATAAAATTCCTGTAAATGACATAGAATACTCTTTAAATAACTATAGGGGTAAATGAGCAGTACTAAGGATAGAAGCTTATGAGATGACATCTGATAGTTTAATGATAATAAAGAACGCTAATCTAGACATAAGTATTTACTTATACTACTGTTCAGCCACTCACTGCTTGTGCAAATTCTGCATTTTCAGATTATCAAGGAGAAAAGAAAGAGGATTCACAATTAATGTGGCACAACAACTGGTGTTTTTTGTTTTTTTGTTTTTGTAGGCTAGTGATTTTGTTTAAAAACCATTCTTCCCTTATCACTGTTATTGATAGTAAAAGAAATTTCTTTCATTTTTGTTAAAAACCAAAACATAAAATCACCCAGCAGTCTTGACCATGCTTACTAGCATAAGCCCATCTCCCGTCTAATCTTCAATTTCTATTACTGTACTATTTTCAGTCATGGCTTTGAATTCCTCTCTTCCAGCACAATCCTGGATTCTGGCTTCTACACTTTGTATTCCACTTTTTTTCTGAGGTGCTCATGATCTCTTCTTAGGCAAAATGGGGAACCAGTGCACCACACACATTCTCCATGATATTGAGCACTTGAAACCTTGTTCTACTTAAAATCTTTTCCGCAGTTGACTTCTGTGACCTTGTCTTCCCTTTACTGTCTTCCTGCCTTTGATCCTGCTTTCAACATCTTCATTCAGAGAATTATTTTCATTCAGATCCATATTTTGGGAAGACTTATCTCTACCCATGTTTTACTTCTCCCTTTCTTGAACATTGTCGTTGATTAATTGCTCTTCTGTGCTAATTAAACTATCATCCTCACGGCGGCAACCAACAATCTGCCTTTGTGCTCCAGATCTGTTTGGTTTAGTTCAGTATAAATCTGTAGAAGAATTTAAACATTAACCAAAGCTCACTGTAGCTTAGACAATGCCCACCAAAAAAAGCAACTTAATGTATTCTTGTTCAACAGTCTACCCATGCAGAACTTTCAATAGGATGTGCAACTCCAGCAGATAATTTCAGAGATCCAACAATAGCTCAAATGCTGTGTATACTGACTGCAGCTAAAAAACAATTAAACATAGTTATGAGTTTGCACTCTGAAGTGATCCACTTCTCTTTACTTTGTACCAGAGTTCAACATGTTCTGAACAGGCTTTCAACTTATCTTGCTATGTAAATACTTTCCAGTACACCTCCTACCTCCAAAAAGGCCATTGCTGCTTCATCCTCTTGTAGCAAATCTCCATATAAAGCAGCCCACTGAAGAACCAGTCGAATGACTCGCCTTTTATTGTTGAGAGAATAATCCATTTTCTCTTGCTCTGTACCCTGGGAAGGCTGGGCATGATAAGTGCCATGGTGTCAAGGAAAATGATCAGTGATTCAAAGTATCAGAACTGGTACAATTTTACAAACAAGTGAATTCCAACAACCCATTTGCAGGGTGTTCAAATGTAACTTTCCACTATATACTTTTGATTTCTGACTGTTACTAGCATAAAGGTTTGTGAAACTTTAATACTCATACTAAAAAGTAAGAAGACAGTGAGGTCACTAAACAGAGCAGGAATGAACAGTGCCGCCACAGAGAAAGTTGCTGTGGAGGAACAGAACAGAAATGACATTTGGAATAACAGAGAGCAGAATTAATGGTTAAGACTGAAGAAGGATGTTCTTTCCTGTGCTTCTTTGGAGGCTGTGGCAGAAAAATGTCACTTTGTATTCACACACTATTCCAGTATGATTCTGGAGTGAAACACCAGTGCCGTATCTTTTATTTACAGAAGCTACCATAAAGCAGGGTGAACCTCAATCCCCTTATAGTAGGAGAACCTAGTTCACAGGCTTAACTGACCACAGACATGGTCTAAGAGAATAAATTTTGTAGCAGCTTCCCTTATATATGGGGAAATCATAGTTTCCATTCTAACAACAATTACAGGATATTTGGGAAACAACACTTTGTGACAGTTATTTTGTAAGGGACACTAAGAAAAGCTGGGAAACACTTAACTGATCTTTTTCATGCTGAAGTGTCTGCATTACAAAACTTGTGAGGTTCAGTATCCTTTCAAGCTGCAATTTCCGTTGCTCAAACAAAAGATTTTAAAATATTAATTAGAAAATGTGAATATTAATTAGAAAAAAAAAAGTATCTAAGACATATATTTTAAGCTTCTTATTTATAATTATAACAAGATTACTGCTGTTTTCTCTAACAAATGTTAACATACATTATACTAATAAAATGCTATGGGAAAAAGTATCTGTTAACTCACACTTTACAAATGATCCTCCAGCCCCAAATCCCTGCAGAGATTCGACATGATACAGGGGTTACTGGGGCACACACTTGACTGACAAACTTTCAGACATTTGCATTTTAATTTCATTCAGAAAGGCTTCAAATGACTAGGGAACTAAACATGTCAGTGTATTTATGGGAGTAAGTAAGCTGAAGGGTCATAAGTAAATAATATATTGTAAGCTATGTGCTCTAATGTCTCAGGGAGCAAGTTTAATATTCCACTGAGTCATTTCTCTCATGCCATTTTTACTTTTCAAACACTGCAATTATTTCACGTATTTTTACTTTCTTATTAACTGACTCACCATAGGCACTGGTAATTTTTCAGTATTTTTACTGCTCATTTTTATTAATTGCTCTTTTATTAACATTATCACAGGGAAAGTCAGTGAAGGGTTCTCCCATTTTTATGGGACCTACAGGACACAGATTCAATGCAGATTACAATCAGAAGTAAAATATCATGTATTCTTGCAGTGTCAGATAATTGTAGAATATTTATCAACACCAACATAGTTTTATACACATATACCTAATTCTGTCTAACACATACTAGGAAATTAAATCAATTCTCAAATCTGTTCCTCTCCGTGTGGGAACATTTAGCTGGACTGGAAGCTCTGTAAAATCAGCACCAGTTACTGCAGTGGAACACAAACTATTTTGCTTGCACAGTGGCAAAGGAAATTCACTAAACCTTCGTAAGAAAACATGCTAAAGGACTATTGCCTACAAAGAGTAAAAGAGTATTTGAAAGTATTTAGACAATGGCCCTTAAAAGATGAAAACTTACACACGTGATCACAGGCTTGTTCTACCCCAAGAGCACTACCCTAACTGTACTTTTGAAATGTACTTTTGGAAGTGTTCCTCTACATCAAGTTTTATTTTGTGACTTATCTCCCTTTCTTCTGACAAGCTGTAGCTCTGACAATTTTCCATTTCTGTGCAGTAAAGAGGGAAGGAATCTTGATCTAACAGACAGGATGCATGCTTATTACATGATCAAGGAGCAAAGGAGCATTTTCTTTGCTTTCCAATTGATAAAGAAATATTTGATTCTTTAAAATTGAAGCATCCATACACATTAGTGATTAAAAATGAGCTGTACCAAGGGGCAGCACAGCACTGAGTTAGGAGCAACCTATATCGTTAATTAAACAAAAAGGTGCACCCATTCATTCCTTTCAGTCTTGAAGAACATACAGATGACCAAACACAGATGACCTTTTCTTCCAAAAGGAAGAAAAAAAACCCAAAATATGTACCCTGTACTATACTTGAAAGCACTATAATGTTTTAGCTCCACTCATACCTGCATGCTGCCATCTAAAATAGTAGCCAACGTGGGTGTAAGAAAATAGTCTTTCATTGATTCAAAATTGGGAGTTGTAGCAAAAACAGTGTCTCTGACTGAATCACTTTTCTTATTTCTCTTTTACCATTTTAATTTCCTCGCTGAGCATAAATAACCTCTCTTCAGTCTCACAGTGCCAGAAAACATTTTTGTACCATGATTTTGCTCAAAAAAGATGAGCTTTGTTAGCAACCTTTCAACTCTAACAATAAATTTCAATGGTACAATCAACAGAGCACAGTTTGATTTTCCACATTCAAAATGGACCAGAATAAACAATAATTCAGCACTAGGAAAAGCTGACACTAAAGCAGTGGGACACTAGCTACTTTCAGCCCCTTCTCTTCCTTCTACCTGAAAAGGAATTAGCTTGATGCTTGCCATGACCCACTAAACAGCATACTGGTCTTAGCCTCTCTGGAATAGATTTCATAATAAGTGAATATCTATCTTCAGAAAAGCCTTTCCCCTATGAACAATGAGGTGCATTTTCTTATGCGTCTTATTTTCCTAATTACTGGATATCAGAGGTATACTATTATAATGAAGGACAGACAAGCTTGGGTCTCAAATGGACTGACTGACTAACAGACCACCTAGACAAATCTGAAAAAAAATAAAAAAATCAAAACTGCTGTCCTTTTCTTTTCTTTTACCTCTTCTTAAAGCTGTCAGCAACAGCACTTCATAATATTTTTGCTATCTAAAACTATGGAGTTTTGGAAAATGTGTCTGTTGCAGGTATATGAACAATTTTCTATAGACCAGTTTTGTAGGTCCAAAGGTTTTCAAAGCAATTACTGTCCTTGCTAGTAGTAACACAAATGAATTCTCTAGCTTGCCAGACAAGACACGATGCTCTATTTTGTGGTTTCAGGATGTTAGTTTTCCCAGATGTCACTTGCCCTGCTGAGCTTCAAGAAGTGCATACTTTCACACCAATCTGATTCAAAAAAAAACAAAAAAACACCAGCAAATTGAAGTAATACCTCTTGTCAAAAATCTATAAAACAGAAAACATTTTATGTTTATTTAATGCTCGCCATCACTTGATTCCTTCAAGACACGACACACAAGCAAAACTTTTCAGCCTCCAGCAGCTCTCTGAATGACACGTCTTGCCAGTAGCTCATGGATGGAAATTTTACAGATGCCTTCTACATAAGACAAAGATAGTATGAGAATGATTTCAACTCCTGATGCTATATAACTGTGTTTTCTACTAAGTATTCACATTCAATTCAGATTTTTTGTAGTTTGTTAAAGCTTCCTATAAACTACTATATATTATTGTTCATAGCCATATTATGACAGTGCCGAGGAACCACTTACTCACTGTTCTAATAGTTCAGGCACTCTTTTGCTTGAGACAGTTTGTGGCTTGTAACCTGTAAAGTGGGCCACAGAAATCACTAAAACACAGTACTTTTAGTTTAAATCTTAGTGTAGTGGTTTTGCAAAAATCAAGAAAAACAGAAAGAGGAAGGATAAATGAGTGCTGATTTAAACTTCTGTGTAGTTTTACTTATAGAATCGTAGAATTGTTTGGGCTGGAAGGGACACCTTCCCCTAGACCAAGCTGGCCAACTAACCTGGCCTTGAACAGCTATCCGGTGAAGGGAAAGCAGGTTTCTTTTCCTTGGTATAACAATAACCCAGAAAAGATACAATCACCATGCTCCAGGCCTGCATCTCATCATGGCTGTATGCTACCCATTTTAGACTTGTTGAACTATAAGACAAGCTGTCAGTCAGACACTGAGAACCCACCAACAAGGCAACAAGGCACAGCCTCCATGAAATGCAATTTGATTCTTGAGAGGGAAAAGCTTGTGTTCCATCAATGGTATGGAAAGCTGTAAAAGGAAAATAACTTATCCGTAACAAAAGGATATTGTGCCATCAAGGCTGGGCAGAGCTGACTATTTGGCATAAAAACACAGTGCATCATAATAAAATCATTTAAAACAGAATCTGTGAAAAGAAAAGAAAGAAAATAGCAAATTGAGCATTTGGGGGAACACAAGGATGAGGCTTCTTTAAGTGAAAAAACCTTATTAGTTCTTGGTAGATATTAAAGGTGTCATTTTGCACTTTGTAGACATTAAGTATGAAAATATAAATGAATCAATATGTGCTGAAATATTAAGCTTTTACTCATTTGTTTGGATTTAATTGCATTTACATTAAGAGGTTTTTGCCTGTGTCAAAAGAAAGTTTGGCCCAGCATAAAGAAAACAAACTAGAATAGTCTGTACAAAAATGAAACATTTGGGTATATTCCTCCTCAAGAGTGTAGAGATCTAGAGGAACCACTTGTACAGTTCAACTTTTCAGGTAAAAGAAACACTTCCAAATGCTGTAAGCAAGTGATGTCAGAGAAAATATGGTGAGATAACATTGCACCTGACATTGCACCATTGCCTCATTGTAATTCATATTTGAAAATCTCTCAGTTGACAAAGCACCTCCAGAATGGTGGGACTTTTTCTTGCATAATACACAGGATAAGGTGAATTTTAACTGTTCTTAAATTAAGGGACTGCAAAAATCAAAACTGAGATTTTCTAGCTGTCTGAACTCCTGTAACCTAAAAATAGCCTGGCTTGTGAATTGTGACATTTTTGTCCCATGGGATGCGTGTATAATCTTGTCACTGGATTGTAAGAGTCAAAGTTTGAAAGGATTTGAAAAACAATTTAGTTAAGAAAAACGTATAAAATACAGGCATAGTATGAACAGTGAAGTTGCTATTATATACTTTCGGATTTAAAGAGGAGCATTCTGCCTGTAATCCTAATAATTAGGTATCTATGAGAAGTATAATTGTTATTCTTAAAAGTGATTAAAACATACAGCGTAGAAGGATTTCTGTAATCTTTCAATTCTTCCACTACTTATGGTCCACTGTACACGTCTCTCCAGTACGCTGAGGTCAGTAACAGACTAGCTGAGGATTAACAGCTTTGAATATATACTTTTTAGACATCTGCAATGTCAAAAAACTTGCTAAAGCAATATCCTGTAGCTTAACATAAAAGTCTCTGCATCACTTTATCATAATAAGGATTATTTTTGTTCCTGAATCTCTTTTTTTCTCCTAAATTAGAGTACTTACTGATAGTAAAGCAGTAAATATTTCTATCCTTAGAGGTAAATTCGCTGTTCTCTTTACACTAATGAAAAGCATCCTAGTAAGTGCAGCTACAGCAACCTACATTCTTGGGACTCAGCCCATGGTGTGCTGAGTTCTTCTCCTTTATGTAAAAATCCTTCTTTCCCTGCACACGGGAAAGTATCACAAACAAGCAATATAAAAGTAATGTGATAAGGATATAAAAGTGTGAGTAAGCTTATCCTCGTATGCAACAAAATGGCTGGAGGGATCAAGCCAGTTCAAAGTATCAGGTGACAACCGAAATAAGTTTGAGTACCATTACCTTCTGGTGGTAATGCATGCTCTTTTCTGGCGTTATAGCTGTGCTTATTTAAAGTTCTGACTAGTAGTCTGGCATCTTTTGAGATTCTGCTGTTCTACTCAGAACTGAAGGTATAAATACAATAGAGCAGAAAGAGTGAATTGTTGTCTTTAATCCCGGATTTCTTATGTTTTCTGAGGTTGTTTCACTGCATAGTTTTTATTCTGGGAAAAACTTCTACTAGTTTCTTTTCAAAACATCACATTACAGCACACTGCCAGCAAGACTTTATGCAGTAATAACAACCACAACAATACAGTTTTTGTCACGCACCTGTTGCTTCATTTAAAGTTGCTTCAAGGCGCATAGTTTCTAGAAAGTGCTCTAAAATTTTCTCAGGAGTTCCTGACATCACAATATATCTGAGAGAGGGAAAGGAGCAGTTAGTGTCTCATAGACAGAACAAGAAATCAAGAAACATTCGCACGCTAAGCGAGAAAATAAAGGGTGCTAAGTGCAAAAACCTGCTCTGACCAGAATTTCTGAGTGTCTTAGGATGAGACCACACACAGTCTTTGTTGCCCTCTGTGTAATGCATACAGTAACGCTCTCTACCCTACCCAGGGAGCGTGAGATGACAGACAGCCCCCTTCCTGTACAAGTACTCTCCTATAACATCACCACAGTCATGCTGCAATCAACAGAACTGCACTGGTGCAAACCCAGGGAAGTGCAATCAGAAATGCTTCTCCACAGAGAATGAATATCTCAGTAATGACAGCAATTCGTAGTCATTAGAGGGTCTTAACAGACTTACTATGGGCATGAAATGAGAACTGGTTTGTATCACTGTCAGAGCAAGCAAACAATTTTCTCCAGTATCATTGATAGGGTCTGGTATGAGAAGATGGGAGCAGATAAATACCATGCTGAACCTTCAGATTTGTGTAACACCTTAGATAGCTGAGGAAAGTAAGCTTTTGGAAGAGGATAAACTGATTATTGTACCATTTCCAGGACTAAAATGAAGGAGGTGATTAGACCAGTGCAGTAGTTGGGTTACCCTGTCCAATGCAGAAATACAGGCAACATTTTAAGAACCAGCAGATCAGAACGTCACAGGATAATACCACACTTGTCCTGCCATCTTTCTTTTGACTCTCCTTGCAGATCAGATTTTTTTTTTTTTAATCTTTCCCTCCACTCTTCCAATCTTTGCATTTCTTTTTTTTCTTTTCTTTTCTTTTTCTTTTTTTTTTTTTTTTTTTTTTGAATCCAAATGATGAAGTATGAAACTTTAAAAAAAAAAAAAATGAAAGAAAGAAAGAAAGAAAAAACCCTGAGAAGTGAAGATACTTGCTCCTGCTGAGAAATAAGTGGTGGAGCTGAGCTCCTGGGAGCTCCTCCTCACTTTGAGCGCTGACCGTCACAGTTCTTTTACCTGCCAACCCCTTTGGAAAAACTGTATTGATGTCCCAAGAACACAAACACTTGTTAAGCCAGTGCACATTCTCACAGAGATACTAACCAAGTATCTAAGTGAGTGAAGCAGAGAAATCACAGGTTGCTGTACTCTGAATATGAAAGTGAAAATGAACAGTGAAGTGACTTGCAGGGCTGCTGGATTTATCCTGCATGAGTGTGATCACCCATAAAGAGAGAAGTTAGATCTTGGGAGTGAGAACTTCAGAGCTTTGAAGCAAAATTGTCACTGTATGAAACCATGGCTCTGGGAGCTACATCTCCTCAGGAGAGGAGGCAATAGAATCCAAACTACAGCTCAGAGGATTTGCTCACAAAGTTTTCACCAAGATGAAGATGGAGAAAATGAGTTTCTTGTTTGACTGGATGTGCTGGGGAACAATTCTGGATTGTAGAACATTTCTCCAGTTCAAATGCTATGTACCAGTTTAGTGAACAAAGCCCAAAGGGCAGTTCATCTTTAGAGACAGCATCAGAGATGTGAACTATCTGCTTGAAGGCAAAACAGCAAGCCTTTAAGAAGCTTCTCTTTGAGGCCCAGTGATTTTCCAAAGTACTGAGCACTCAACAAACTAACTCCAGTAACACATTCTAGAAATCTGAACACAGCAGTAACTTTGATTTGGACTCTCAAGCATAAAAGTAGCCATTTACTCTACCTATTAAGAAAAAAAGGAAAAATCATCTTCAAGTCAGTTAACTCACTTTGAAAGATTTTAAACAAAAAGATGTTGCCTATGCAGACCTAACAAAGTAATATGACTGCTGAAAAGCAGCCAGTGAGCTTTCAAAGTAACTTCCTCTCTCATGTTGCTTGTGTTCACTGTCATAGTTATCAGCTAAAGTTCCCTCACTAGCAAATTGATGGGACCCAAATGCTGGCCACCTGCGTAAAATATCTACAGAAATGAATTCTTCTTACTTACCTGCGAATAGTCCTGAAATGTAAGTTGTAAAATAACCTGGCACCATTAATGTCTCCAGCTATTTTTATCAAATGCTGAACAAGAAAATGTTAAGTAATAGAAGTAATGCTGGTGCAAAAAGTTTGCAAAGAAAGTTCCATTTAAAATACATTTAAATAAAATTGTTACTTTTGAAAGTATTCAAAACATGTATTTGGTCAAAGAAAATGGATTTAAGTTTATGATCAAGTTCCTGTGCACATCCGCTGTAGAAACAAATCCATTGACTGCAGTCAAGTTTCCCTAGAAACTTGAGGAAAAATTAGCCCTAAGAGTATATAATTTCTTTGATCTTTTTTCTAGTAGATCAAGTGAAGGATGAAATGGTAGTTTCTGAAATACATGAAATGTGTGAAATATAAAGAAAAGTTTATTTAACTGTTCAAAAGTCTTTACATAACTTTATATTCAATTTTGCAGATAAAATACTTATGTGAAATCCCAGATCAGATAAAATCTGTACCCAGAAACACAAAACATCCCCCCAGTAAATTAATTTTGTTGTTGTTGTTGTTGTTGTTTTTTGCTTTGTTTTGTTTTGGTTTTTTTTTTGAGGAAAAAAGTAAAGGATTCAAATTTCTTTTCTAAAGAAAATGATTATGTGACAGGAAATTGTCCATCCACTTGTAAATAAGGCAATTACAAAGCCTTTGGGGGTTTAACCAACATTTGGAATTATAATAGCCTCAGTCCATTCTTATCAGAGTAGCATCCAAACACAAATGTACTTTTCCCCTTTCAGAAAGAAAGTAAAGAAACTATAAGGAGTATTTTTATTACAGTGCAAACCTGTTCTGTAAGATAAGCTGTGCGATTTTCATTGCATGAAATCATCATTTGTTTATAAATAGTATGTATAAAACACTTCTTATAGTCCAGAATTTAAAATCCAGAATGAAAATATCTGCACTTAACAATAAAACAATGTATTTCCTCATGTCTTTTACACAGTAGCTCTGCTTAATGGGGTTTCAGCATTCTCCATGTGTAGTCTATTTAGAAGCTATTATATGAGATAAGTATTTACAGTGAGATCCTTACAGAATTATTGTGTAAAGTCATAGAATTGGTGTACGGCTAGAAATGGATGTATTATGCACTGTGGGACAAGTGATGGGCTTATGATTAAAAAAATAAAAGAAAATTGTATATATTCTGCACCCTTCCATAGATAGAGAAGATATGCTATTGTTTGGTTAATAATACAGAAGAAAAAGTGAATCATCATCTAAAATAGTGAATGGTAACATACTTGTGTTGAGGCTGTGAACTTCCTTGATTAGAAACTCTGTTTCCTGCTGGGATCTTCTCCAACACCAAGACATCCTGGTCATGTTCTTTGAGCCTCACAGTATTTGCTTCCACATCCTGAAAGACAAGTTAATATTAAGAAAGAAACTGCACCAATTTGGCTGATTAGTTACTCTGAAAAAGTGCACAACTCAAACACAATAATGTATCATTTTTCTAGCACGGTACTGTCTGGGCTGATTTAATTGCTGAATTACTAGGCATGCTCTAATTCCAATACAGGATGACAGTGTATTTTACTTTCTATACTACGAATGATCATAAAACAGCTTGTATTTGGTTGCAGGTTTGAGTTACAGAATTACAGCTCAATTTTGGAATATATTTGCTCTGACTTTAATAACTGTAAAATTAATCTGAGAATATCTTTTTAGAGTCCTATGGTAAAAACATCTGCACATCTACCTGTAAGTTAGTACATTTACCACTTGATTCTGCCTTGAACCTATAGAGTTTAAGGCACATGCCACTGATCTGTCTGGGAGATAAGATTTTGTTTTATTCACTATTTGGATGGGAGATAACTTTGGAATCAAAGACAAACTGAGCACTAAGCAAATGCTACATTTACAGGCATGTGAGAGATAGAGTCCAATTGCTTCTGTTTTCATGGCTGAGGTAGGAACCAAAAAGCAGGAAAAATTATTATTCTTCGCTTGATCTTCTAGATTGTCTCATCTCTGCTCTGTAATTAGAGAACACTCCAAACATGGTTGTTGATATGAATATATCCATGCAAATAAGATAAAATCGAGAAAGATTTACAAGTTCTGACATCATGCTGCCAGAGCAGACCTTCCCACACCCACCCTAAGGATTCTGTTGAAGTCCTCTTTGTCTACTCTCAAGAAGTGGCAGTTGTCTTCACGTAGAACGATAGATGCTGCTCTGGGAGCATCATTCACAAGTGCTAGCTTGCCAAAATCATCTCCTTCATGTAGAGTACATACCACACCCTGCACAGAGCAAAACATTTATATGCAGAAACCCATCATTATTGTGGATTCTATTGAAAAACCTTATACAAACACCGGACTTCACAATCAAATACCAAAACAAATGTATTTGGCAGGAAATCAACAGCCAAAATAATGACTAGGAAACAATACTTGATAACTGGTTATTACTATTACTAAAGAAAGACAAGAATAGAAAAGAATTGGCTTGTTCTCTGAAATTACATTCAGCATGAAGGACTCTTCTAGCCCTTCTCAAGACAGAAAGATGTTCTTTGCTTTGTTCAAGGAGGCGCTGAAAAAGAAAATCAAATCTGCAGTACATAACATCGTATCTCCAGATAGTGCAAAGCCATTTACTTGAATTTACAGTAGTGGATGATCTGGCTCTCCCTCTGTGAAATTCACTAGTTCTTGTGCAAGATTTTGGTGAAATGCTTGGTGCGGACTCTCATTCACATAATGAGAAATTAGTAGAGAAACAGGGATTTTTAAAGACTCAAGGGATTGCTGCATACCAAAGTCCTTGACAAAACTGTCATAAACAGGAAATTCAGTAGAGATACTTTTAAGACTGAAACTTTATCAAAATGAAGAAGTGACATAAATTTGGCAGGGTCACGTTCAGCTTGATAACCTCTAGCCACAGAGCAGCTCATCAGACATACTTGACATCTGTGATAAGTCAGTGGTAGAAATGTAAGAGAAGATGGTGGTAAAAATTACAGGACAAAAACCGCCATGAGATGCAAACCTGCTAATTCCCCAAATTCCAGCAAATGACACTGTTCTAAAGATACTGATGTCACTGTGTTGAATTATACTCAGAACGTGTGTAATATATACCAAAATCATACACCAATCAACTAGAAGCACAGTCAAAGAAACCAGTGGATCATTTCTTAACAAAACTACACTTGATTTGTTTCCTCAGATAATTAATTCTACTCTAAATTAAAGTGCATTCCTTCATAGTTTATTCTTACAATTTCAATAATAAGAATTACATAAAAAAGAATTCTGAAAGATGTACCTTGCCATAAATGACTACGTTTACTGATCCCTTTAGGATAATGTACCAAGATGTACCTTCTTCTCCCTGATTAAATACTACAAAAGAGAGAAAAGTTTTATGATGAGAATATAGTTATTCAAAACACAAATGGGCCAGATTCTGCATTCAATAAAATTCAAGGTAACTATTACAGACATATTCATGATTGCCTTGAAAAAGGTCATCTTGTGATTTAACAAGCCACTGCCTTCAGATTTTATGGAAAAAAACCACACCCATATAGTAATTATTTTATTGCGCTGACATGAAAATTACTTTTATTTTGTATGACAATTGCAACAACTCCTCTACCATAATATATCAGACTATCAATTTCTAGTCAACACACAGACTCGGATCCCACCAGAAGCACAGTGCTCTAATCCAATTGTCTAGCAGCTGTGAATTTGACATTCATTTGGTAAAACCTTTTAGTATAAATAGCATGCACTTTATGTCCTTTATTTTGGGCAGTAAGATGGCTTCTTGATACAAAGAAAATATTAAATTACATTTTAAATAAAGATTGGACCAAACCAAAATTCCAGATACAAACTCATCCAAATCACAGTTGTTGTATACATCCAACCATGACTATAGACTTAATTTTGCTACAACCCCTGCAACGGGTAGCAGACTAAATTAGCACCTAATACAGGTTTTGAACATCGACTGCCAGTCAAGTTTGAGGAGTGCATGTAAGTTTATTCTCTTGTCATTTAAACATTAAGAACACAAACGTTTGTGCCACAGATAAGAAAGAAGATCTGACAGGACTCTTTTTACTTACAGACTGTTCCAGCTTTGGGATGCGACTCAAAAATGAGGACACCTGCTAATTCTCGCTTTACCTTGAAATAGAGAGAAATTATAGCTTTCAGATGTATTTTATCCTTCCACGTTTTATACAGTAAAACCCAACCACTCTTCCTCCTTCCTCTGCGCCATTCAGCACTTATACAGTCATGCAGTCAGGCGGTTGCCTGCTTCTCTCAGGCTCCTGTTCCCAACTGATTGGCTTCATTTCACAAGCTCTGTGTTTACCCCCTGCAAATGACTCAGGAAAGGGCTCCCTTTAGACAGTTATCCACATCTTTCTTCATATAAATACAAACGAAACCATATTAACAATTAACATGATGGAAAAACGTAATCACTAATAGCTAATCTATTAAAGAAGATTGCTAGCAATTGCCAGTTACTCCATGGGGCTCTGTGGTACACCTGTTCTTCCCTGAGAAATCAATATCTTCCCCCTACAGATTTAAATTGGCCACTTCTGCTGTGTCAAGCTGTGAGGCACAGCCATCTGGGACGTGCTGAGATCCCTCTCTGGCCCAAACAGACAAAATGCCTAGTTCACCACCTCCTCCAAGAACTGCAGAACGTGACACTGCACTTGACATCTACCTGTTCTTCTTTGGGTTTTTATTACTCTGGTGTGATTGACTCTGATTAACAGAGAAGTTATTTCTAGTCAGAAAGCTGCTGTTTGAAACTGCTTTTTCTCGCTGTAAAAACACCATTGGCATTATTTTCACAAAGTAACAGCAGCACTGCAAAGCTCACATTATCCTGAGTGTTTCTGTATGCTTAATCTCTCTCCCCACAAAACCACAAGTCTCCACTGACTTTGAGGCCAATTACCAGGCAGAGGGATTCTTATTTTCAGAGAATATCAGCTAGTGATAAGCTGCTTCAGAGAGACTACTAGGTAACTTCAAACTGCCAAATACAAATCAAAAGCTGGCTCTAACATCTATTTAAGTAGCAGTGTTTTCACACCATTCTCCCATATGTTTAATCTGAGAACAGTTGTATTTCAAGATGGATAATCTTTAGGCCATTAGGTAAATTTTGGGCAGAAACCCTCAAATTCTGGACACAATGCAGATAACTAGATGGTGGCTGTATCTCTTAAAATGAGTAGACAAATTCAGGGTCTGATATCCTAACAGCATGCACCAAACCCTTGCTTGGGTGCCCAGCAGAAACATTCCACACCAGCTATCTCTCCCCGAGCTCCTTCCTGATAGACTGCGCAGAGCACTCCTTGTTTGCACTATGTGTAAGAAGAGGGATAGAGAGAGTTTGGATGTTCCTTATTAGAGCACTGACAAATGAACACACCTGCAGGCCTGTTATTTCTATAACAATTAAGCCAACAACTCTCCTATATCCTGTGCCCAAAGGCAAAGAAGCTTTAATAAGGTCAGGAATATGCCACCATTAGCACTGTTCTGCACATTGTGGAGAGCTTTCACATCCCATATATATCCCCAGATGTCATCTCAGTTGTTTCAGTCACTTGCCTCTGCAGTGAATGAGTCCTCTTGATGAAGCCAAGGATTTGATTTGTTTTTAACACTATGTTACATAATTGTTTTTCATTTATACACGTTCACAGACTTCTCCAGCAGGGATTAGTTCACTACCACGCAACTTGAGTTTTATCCATTTTACTTCTGCTACCCGTAGCTTACCTAGAAATGTTATTATTTTCGGAATTATGCCTTGCTTAAAACGAATAAGCATTTATAGTTTGCTTTCAAGCTGATTGATCATTAATCTTCCTGTTCATGGGAGCAATGTTGCCTATTGATCCTCTAAAGAATTTCTCCAAGCAAGAAGTGATTTCCGTCCTCTGCTTTACTTCATGAGACAAAAAAATAAGCCACCGTTTCCAAATTCTTAATAGAAACATACAAGAACCACATTTTTTGCATTTCCTCAAAACGCCAAGTATTTCTTGAAGTCCGTATCATTTGCCATATTTCTTGCTTTGAATTCTAACCTCAAATCTGAGTTTCTTCTGATGTGGGAATATATGTTGTTTTTTTGTTGTTGTTGATTTTTTTTTTTTTTTTTTGTCTTGGTTATATCTGTAGCATCAATAGTGTTCTCCACTCCCTGTATCCTGTCTAGGACAGCTTCTTACTGAAATCTTTAATTACCTGTTCTTCCATATTCCAAAGACACATAAGGATTTTGGCTGGCTGTTCCCTCTTACCTCAGTTACCAATTCTGGGTGTATATTCTGTTTGAAAAACATTGCCCATATGTTACATTTTTGCACAGAGTACTATCTATAATGCAGTTCCATAATTATCTCCATCAGTCCAAGTTAGCAGAAATCGAGAGCTTCCAAAGAAGCTGTTATTGAAAATAAGTCTACCTTTTGACTGGCTTTCTTTTTCTGAAATCACTAAAAGCTTGCTGCTACCAAGCGTTGTTTAGCTTGTTTCAGTTGCTGACACAGTGAATGACTGCTGGTGAGACTTTCAACAGTTGCATTCTCTCCTCCAGGTATTTTCTGCACATAATTCATTCTTGCTTCTCTGTACTCTTCTTGCCCGCTCAGAGGGAATGCATGTGATGAGTTTTCCTTCAATCTAGGACCAGACTCCAACAGCCAGCACTTCACAGAATACCATTCTGTACCATGTAATTCCTTCTCCTAACCAGTTCAAGACAAGACTTCTTAAAATTCAAAAATCAAACATCTGTTCTGCTGAAATTCAGTAGCATCACAACCCCAGGTGTGAAGTCAGATACCACACATCTCAATTTAAACTCACATTTGGACCCAGACAGAGGCACCTGCGACAGGTGAGGGAGCTCTAGGCTGCACAGAAACATACAAAGATCATTTTAGCTAATAACCAAACACAATCTAGATCTGTGGTACTCACAGGTGGGAATACCATCATTGCATGGAAAAAATACAAATGGGAAGGGTGGTAGAAGCTCCTATTTGAATGCATGAATTCAAACTTCCTATTGGAAATAAGCTATGTGTTTAAAATCACTTACTGTGGTAGAAAGATGAGATAAGGCTTTAATGTGAAGAAGTTCTTCGTATATAATTTCTAAATCATCTATACTTCTCTGACCAGGCCTATAGACAGAAGATAAAAGAACATCAAAATGCAATAAACCCCCAAAATAAAATCTTCAGAGAAGTACAAAATAACCCATAACGCTACTGTATAGTCTATTGAATATGTCGGTTACGTTTTTAGGTAAAACATAATTGTATGCTGGATATGACTCAATTAAACCATGCATTTTGCAGAAGCAGAGAAAAAGAATAAGTATCACATCAAGCCAAGACAAGAACAGGAACTCATTTAGACATTTTTACATCTTCATAAAAGGCAGATTTTTTGCTAAAAAAAAAATAATACATTGAGTTTTAATATTACTGCCCAAGCCATAGGCCATTCTGAGTCCAGAGCCACCTCCAGCACTTTGCTCTGCCCAGCTTCTGTTATACAACCTATCATTCTTTTATTACGTCTAAAGAGCAGCAGCTTTGCCAGTTGTACCAAGTCACTGAAGCACACGTTCCTTTCCTGCAGCAGCAGGGCTGTTGAAGCTCACTGTCGCTGAGTACTAGAGCACTGCCAATGACCCTGACTGCTGCCTACTGCTCACCAGGACATGACATCCATTTCAGTCACAAACATGGTGTGCACCATGTGGCTACAGAAAACAATACAGCCCCTAAGCACCTTTACTTCATTCACCATGGCAACCACCTTACAGAGACCTGATTTGGCAGCTTTCTTGAAGAAATCAAGCGTTCTGTATGTAAAATGGTCAGATAAATCAGAAATTATATATAAAGACCTGTTCCTTTCAAAAGGACTCCAAAGCCCTGGATGAGACCTGTACTATTTTTCACGAGGCATTAATTAGGTGTAGCAAATGGACAATTGTAGTACTTTGTAAAGGAGCATCTGAATTTCTGCTGCACAAATTCCAGGAGTAAGCAGTGCATCCCAGTGGACATCAAATGACCTGCTCCAGAGTTAATGCTGAGTGCTGTTGTTCAGCCACATAGGTAAGTAAGGACCACTCAGTTTTTCTACCTTCTTTCACTGAGAAACACAATATGCTGCCATGAATAAAACGCATGCATCAACAAAGGAATATTCTTCCCATAGGATAACAAGGAATGAGGCTCTCGGTGTGGTTTAAGTAGCTGCATTTCTGCAGAGACATACACTAGCAGATTTACTGATTCCTAAAAAAAAGAACAAATGCTCTGAGGACTGCAATGAATTAGTAGGACAGACGAATTTCTGGACAGTACTAAAGGATCTGAAACACAGAATCTTTCTCACAGAATATTACAGGAGAGTTCAACACCTAAAGGATCAGGAGAATCATCCCGGATATAGCAGTCCACAGTTTTTCTGTGTAAAATCCACTTGGTTCAACAGTCTGTCTAGATCATGTGAGAAATAGAGAGAGCATCCAGCAGTCATGCCACTTTGCAGCTGTATTTCATTTTTCTACAAAACAAGCTAGACAGCGACTTCTTTTGGAAGAAAGAAATACTGACAAGTCATAGAAAATACAAGGACAACTGACCTCTTCTCTGCCAAGCAAATGTATTTTTTATCTATTCTTCATTTACCAATGACACACACTTATTATTGCCAGATGAAAGATCAATTTGTAACAAAATGCTTTGAATCAAATTCTTTCTTCATACAGAACAGAATATGGTTAGGAAGAAATAGAATCTGATCCGGTACTGCTGTGCCCTCTAGTGACTCATTCTTTTCTATTTCTAAATCTGGCTTGAAATTAGGAGGCTGCCACTCCTAGTGATTTATGTGGGGCAGTAACAGCTTAATTAAGTATAAAATAAAGAAAAATAAGTTAGCACCATTCACCTTTCCTTGGAAATGTAAGAAACTGTAGATAAAGATTTTAATAAAAAGTTCTCTCCACAGGAAGTAACAACATGAATTTTATTGCATCCTTGCAAAACCAGCATGTCTTGAAAAATGGAAAAGATAGTGCGTTGAATTTACAAATTCCTGCATGAGATTAGCATATGAATGGATGATGTCTAACTACATCAGATCTCTGTCAAGACAAAAGAGTACGCTCTTCTTTCAGTATGTCCACTTGTGCCCTGTGTTAGCGCATTGGGAAGACTGACAATCCATACTGGATATACCCACTCTTTACATCTGCTTCTGCAGATGTCACATGGAGAGATATTAGGCATCACTGCTTCTGTAAAACCTGTGTGGTGACCCACTGATGTTGATTTGTAAGATCCTGCTGTGTAAAGGCCTAGTTTCAGCAGGGGACATATTTCAACAGCAATAGCTGGTTACAGACAGGATAATAAACGGCATAGATAGAGAACAAGGCTACACATTAATGGACAGGAGAACTCAGGTGGTATTAAGTGATCAATAAAAACAGTTCAGTGTTTGGAGAATTTATCAAGGTCAGAGACATTGAGCTTCTCTGTGACTAGGATGTTGACAACAACATAGCACTTTGCCATTGATAAACTATGCACACACAAAAAATATCATTGATTATTTCTCATTACGCTGTTAACCAGAAAATTCTCAGATTATAAGAACAATAGAAAAGATCAGAGGCCCCATAATATTGTATGTCAAATAAGCATATCTTTTCAGAGTACAAGTTTGCCTGCAAGTACTACGAAGTCTGTATAGGAGACAAGAGTAGTTTTGCCCACCAGCTGCATCTGAACGTGGAAGTGAACGAACGTTCGTTTACTCTAGCATGAAAGCTAATTACATAATCTTTGTACTTGAATCAGTACCCTTTGATTAACTCCATAAATACCTTGGATACAAATACTTGTCACAAATAATACCTGCAAATATCACTGAACTGATATGTGGAAAGATTGTTTTACCTGCACCACAAATAACATTTGGTTTATTCAATGTCATTGTCAGAAAACCCCATCAAGGACTATGGAACATAACATAGTTGTTATGGAGAAATTCAGTATGGTTATTACTGACAGCTGTGTAAAATGATGCCTAAATAAAAATTCTTCAAGACAAAAGAATGGATCTTGTTTATTTTTAAGAGCATCTTCAAAAAACTACGTATTACTAACAGTAATTAAGTTGTTACTATGTATGTGTTCATGCCATTCATTACTAAGTTCAGATCTCCCTAGCATCTTGTTCAGTTTTACTCTGCAAGTGACACTAAAATTTGCAAATCAAATGTGGAATCAAAATCTTTGTACTTAGGATAAAATTTGCTGAGTGAAATCACCAAGAACATATGACAGAGAATTACTGTTCCACCACACTGTTAATTTACTGTAGACTGTATTAAAACACAACATATAATCCATCTTAGTTAAATATCATTTTCTAATGAACATCACACCCTCCTTAAAGACTTCTGTTATTGCCATGTTCAGCTTTGTACGATAGTATGCTATTTAATTAGGAGTAACCATGTGGTTAGCTATACCTGAATGTTATTAAAAATCAACTTAGAATACATTTTCAGCTTGTATTTTCACACTGGAGGATTGAAAAGCTTGTGAGGAAGAGCTGTGTTAATTCTACAGCGACTTGCGCGAGGTCTGCACCTTGCTCAAGGGAACAGAGCTGTGTTTGCTGCTTCACAAAAAGCTGTTTTCACATTCACAGTGTATGTGTTTCAAAAAATGGGAAAAAAAAAATCCCTCAATAGCAACAAGAGCCTGCAAAAAAAAATTTCCTGAGCTCTATTCTGTTTTTTAAACTATAGAACATTCTTTCACATTCTTTGACAGTTAAAATGCTGCAGTTAATGTAATAAACAGAGAATTTTTTAAGTCGGCTGTCAAAACAAGTGACACTTTTTTCTAGAGATTTTCAGATTTTGAACAATAGAAAGTACCTTTCAAAGCAACAGCTTCATTATACAATCAAATTCTCAAAGTAATCTTCCCATCAAAGAATATTGTCTTATTTCCTTCATGGTAATTATCGAAGTTCTGCAACCTCTCCGGAAATGGTAACTGCTACAAAAGGCAGCTGTGCCAGTTTAAAAATTGTGGTCCTGTTCAGGTCACCTGCAGCTACAATCTCTGAAGACCTGACCATCCCTTGAACTTTTGGCAGCTCTAATGGTGTCTAGTCAAAACTAGCAGGACTTTGAGGATTCACAGGGATTTCAGCAGCTTTGATGCACCTCAGCACAGACTGGATTCTCAACTAACAGGGTCATAACGTATGTAAACTGAATACCAGAAGAGTAGTTAATATGGTGCCTGACAGTACAAACTTGCTCCTGTGAGCAAAGGGCAGCAAAAATAAGCACTTACAGGGACAGAGAAAGGGAAAAATGTCAGATGACTGTCAGTCTTGGGAAAACGCAATTCCCCTCAGTATATTGCATGAAAAATCTCCTATGAATATTCTTTCAGGTGATGCTGTGCAAGTAACAACACAGGGGGGAGAGCGATACTTTTCACAGCATCATATCAACCTTTCAACTCTGCAAGGAGTGTGGATGATAATCAACACTGATCTTGCCAGTGTAAACTTACACTGGCTGATCAGAAAGTCATGATGGAAAGAGAATGTAGTAGGCAGCTGAAAGCACAGTGACCTAAGGGGGCAATTCTCTAAGATCCAACCAGCACTCTGCCTGAGGCAAAGGAGACGGTGCAGAAATGAGGTCACAGCATGCAGGATGCTGCTCATAGTCTCCTGATGACCAGCATCTGCTCACAGCCCTCTTTCACTCCTCAGTGGAGAGTGCACAGGATACTTTTGTTAGGAGAAAATACTTCACTTCTCTGACACTATAATAGTTTACATACACACCAGACTGGTTTGTCTATGTGTTTTGTGTGATAGGGATTGTCCTGGACTAGACTTCTACCGAATGTAGGAAAGAGAAACTATTCTGGAACAGTAGGGTTACCCACTTTTATGAGCACAAATATCTGGTTGAACTTCCTGAAATTCAGTGCCTTTGTCAGGGTGCCACCTGACCTGTATTCCTAAGTATGTTGACTCACCGTGCAAATAAGATTATGATCTAAATAGACAGCATCGGGACAAGAATAGAGCAGGGAAAGGATATAGATAGAAACAGAACAAGAACAAGCAGTTGTGCTAGATGGATTCAAGACATTTTTAGCATAAGATTTCTCCTACACAGTAGCCATGGCCCAAGCCAGTCCCAGAACAAAGTCAAACTTTGCCACTGGCCTCAAAAGGAGTAGGATCCAGCTTTATATACTTACCTTTCTTGATGTGACCCTTACAAGTAAATCATTTGTGAGGATGACCTTAAGTAAATCATTATTCTCAGTGCACTTAATTAGCAGTAAAGTATGTCTTCAGTGGCCCCTAAACACTACCTGCATAATAAGGAGACTGCTTTCAATGGAAGGTCGAACAGATATTATATTGGTTGCTTTGAAGACTGTAAAGCTGCCTGTAAAGAAGGGGCTTTGCAGAGTGTTCAGTGTGAGCAGAATGTACTGCTGAAAGGATGGTTAGTTAGCCAACCAGTGAGTGAGAAGACTTAATCTGATAGCTATGAAAGGGTCAGACAGACATCTTCTGTGGCCTAGGTATAGAAAACATTTATATATTTTAAAAAAAAAAAAAACAAGCAATGAAAATAAACCCACAGAACCATATTTACACCTTGCTAGTGAAGTACAACAGGCAAAGTCCAGACTTTTTCAATTCAATAAACTTTTACCAAACGTGAAATTAATTAAGGGCTCCCTCTGACGACTAACTGAAAGGCACTTACTGTGCTGACAAACTTTCCATCCAAGCACTGGTAACAACTGAAAGTGGTGTAGTTAACCAAATGGCATACCAGCACTGAAAGTGTTAATGGAACTTGCACCTTACTTTTAGGGATACTCAGAAATGAAATAAAAACTTACGTGCTGCATTTTTCATAGCCTTTGATGACTATGCTAATACCCGTTCTAATTTATGAATAAGGACTGGAAATTTCTTGGCACTGACTAACAAACTTAAGAGGCTGAGTAAACCTGAACTAAAATGAAATAACTAGCTAAAGGATGCCTGGTAATATATGTAGCCTTCCCATCTCCCATTGTAACAAGAAAGGTCTATGTTCAGTGTTAATTTACAAATCTGCTTACGGTTTTCTGAGAATCATCCTCATATGAGCATCCGGCCCAATCTGAGACAGAAGCAGCATAGTGTCCTGTAGCTCCTCATCACACTCCTTTTTCTCTTCTTCTGTTGGCAAAGGGGCATCTTCACGCTCATCATCCAAAAACCGATAAAATAAGTATTTGTCCTGAAAGTAGTGCTCCTGGTCCACTGAAAACAACAAAACATTTCAGACACTTCACTCTACTCTCTAAAATTAACTTTGTAGAGAAATCTGCATAGCACTGCATGTGCTGCAGATATATTTGTGAAGAAGGGAAAGAAAACTCCTAGAAACTTCAAGAGCAACATTTATTTCTCATATGTCTGAATTATATAATTTGGATGGCACATTTCTAAACTGTGTACAACAAATACTTTCCATAGTATTTCTATATATGCACACTGTGGGTGTATATGTATGTACGTGCACACATTTTTCTTACTAGATCTTTTTCAGTTCTCATTGTTTCAAACCATTTCATTTAAGCAAACAATTCATACTTGGAGAATAGTTGCATCAAGAATTTATAAGGGTTGTACTCTAGCATGGACATCTTAACTGTTTCAGACAGGGCTGAAAAGTAACAAACCAAGAAGCAGCTAAAATCATGTTCCAGTAATACGTATCATCAATATGTAATATCAGAGTGAAGATCATTGACCTGTATCTTAGTGGAGAGTGTAAGAGTAAGTCTTCTCTTGGAAGACTGCTAAAGAGAGTCTGTGACACAGCAAAAGACAAACTCTTGGTCTTCCAAGCAAGTCATAATGGTGTGTTGAGCTGGATAGTGTGATGCAGTTGCAGCAGCTTGACCCTACAAATTCAAGACAGTATTAGGCAGGAACGTAAGCTACAGCCTTTTATGAAAGGAAATGGTGGAAACAATCTCTCTTCTCAGAATGTGAAGTTCTCCCTGAGATGTGGGAAGCACAACAGACAATGACTAGAAGCATACTGTAATATGCTGCTGTTCTGAACTTCATAAAATTGTACAAACACAGCTTCAGATATGAATGCTGCTCTAGAAAGCTGAACTTTGGAGGGCTATAACATTCTGCTACCTAGTAAATCCTGCCAAGTGGAACCCACGAGGCAATGTAAAATACAATCAGAAAGCTAGCATAAATTCCAGATCTCTGCACTGGGATATTTGGAGTGCTGAATTTGGGAACCATTCAAAAACCACTGAAAATCATCCCAAAATTATAGATAGGAGCAAACCAAAATACTGACAGTCAAGTTAAAAATTTGCAGCATTTGGAAGTGAAGATCAGTTTTATGAACGGCAATATACATCTTGGTTTTGGTTCAGGTGATATCCAGCTTTTGGAACATAATCACAAATCAGTGTAATAAGAAGTCTAATTGGAATTGCTACTCTTATGTTGCAATTTCACTGACTTTTCAATATTTTCATAAATTATAAAGATATGTTGGTAGCAAGATTCAATTGTTATCATCTGTATATTGTATATGCAAATCAAACTTCTGAAGAGGTTTATTTGTAGTTTTTCATTTGGGCTCATGATCCTTTTATTTTTCATGAAAATAATCCACAGAAACACTGATTGGACACATTCACAAAATTTTAGTCAAGGCTCTGAATTTCTTTAACTTACCATGGTTAAGAACGCCTTCTTCCAGCAATACTTGCCACATGCCAACAGCCTGACTTCTTGAATGGACACAAGTACTTTGCTGCATCATCCAGTCAACAAGTTCTGTTCCCACGCAGCATTGCCTGAAGGACAAATGAACAGAAAGGAATGAAAAGGGTGCTAATCAAGAGAGAGATCACAAACAGTATCTACCAATAGTAGTGATACCTCAAACTCTGCTTTAGTCATATCTCACTGTAGAAGACAATGACACTGTCTCTGCCTATATGTCTGAAATACGAGTGAAGGCACTTAAGTTTTGAGAGAATCTGCTCCAAAGACCAGCAAATGTTTAGGGAAATGCAACATCCAGATAATCAGAGTGAGCCTCTAACAGCTGGTCAAAAGCATAGCATTGGTGCAACAACCTTCAACCCATATTTCAGAGGAAATCTGCCGTGCATACAATGGGATAGCGAAAGCCTCCAATTTTTCAGCATTCTGCATGAAAACATTTAACATAATAGCTCTGCCTATTATAGGGAGAGTGAGTATTATGCGGATTTTCCTCAATTTGTAACCAAGCTCTGGTTACACTGTACTTAAGGGCACTTGTTTGTATGTCTACAGTGTTTCTGAGACTCTCTCACTCCAAATTCTAGTCACTTTGCAGCTCCTTACTGACCTGGAGGTGAACAGCAGCAGGCCTCAAGTTGTTCTGCAGAGTGCCAAAGTGGAGTTGGGGAAGTTACACAAGGAACAAGAAAAAAAAGGGGGGGGGGGCCTGTTGTCACTATGTAAAATTCCCTGTCTTAACACACCCTAACAGAGCGGAACAGAAGCAAAGTAAAGTGATCAAAACTGCACAAATCTATAACTGATGACATGTAGAACAGCCTGGTTCTGCAGTTCATGCTTCACTTTCTGAGACCAACGAAGTAGATGTTACTGAAACTATTGCAATGTAGCTTAAATACCGCTCTTGCAATTAACATCCCATTTTGATGAAAAAACTTTTCCTCACCTGGATTCAACCTAACCTTTGAAATTCCATATTTAAAAAAAAAACAAGGATAACAGTGTAGGAGTTTTCCCCAGTTCTGTACAAGATAAAATGCTGCAGTTGTTTGGATCAACATAAGTCTTCATATATCACACTTGCTCTTTTGTTGTCCTAAAACAATGAGCCAATGCCATGTCATGACAGATCACCACACAAGCTCCAAATACCTTATACAATATTAAATATATTTTGGACACTAATATGGAAAATCAATGCACTTATTTTAAAAGTGAATCAGCAACATATTGATTTACTATTTAGAAAAGGCCATACACAGAGGTTTTAAACCAATTTTTATTTCAATATTCACCAAATAATGCATAAGGTATTTATGCATTATTAGATGCTAAAATGAACTGAACATTTTTCTAAGGCAACTGTAGATATAAACTGAATCCCTAAAGTCAGGTTGCTGTTCTGAAAGTGCCATTGTTATCCCACTTCAACAAGACAGTGCTGCCACCAGCAGGAAGATAAGAGAGCCTGACGATACACTGAAAAAGGCGACTGAATAGGGCAGAAAATCTACATAAGGAGCGATTCTCACAAGGTGAACTTTCAGGTTCCACAATGAGCAACCTCGTTGGAGCAATCAGTACGGTAACAATCTAATTGAGCTTTCCTATTACATCTCACCAACACACAAAGAAAACAGAATCTACATTTTGCACAGAATATCCCAGCTAACTATGCTATTAACTTTGGAAGAGCTTTTTTAAGTGAATGATCTGTTCAGAATTGTGGACTCAATTTCCAGTCAAATCACTTCAGAAAGGATTTACCAGGCTCACTGAAGACTCATAACATACAAGTTCAAATAGTATCACAGGATAATTTCAGACCTTTTGAGACCTTAGAGTGTGCTAAAGCTTAAATCACAAATCAGAGGATGGCAGGCATAAAAATTCAGAGACCTCTATGCAATCAGCTCACACACCTGTAAGTCTTCAGATGATATTTACGATCTCTTATCATGTGAGGGGCTCGGGACAGGATGGTATTCCGCAAAATCTTTCCAGCTCTGAGGATCTTTTCTGAAGGAACCTTGGTGATCATGGAGGAAAAAAAGGGACCAAGACACACACATTTAAATCTTTCCACAGTCTCTGTACTGATTACTGCAAGACAAACTACAAATTCTCTTCCCCCTAAATTAAAAGTTCTTGTGTAAATGCTTACTTATGCAGAGCAATGCAATATTTATATACATTAAGTCTCTCATAATTAGCACATTAAGAAAGGCATGAGGTCAGCTGATTCCATTTATATAGCCGCCTGTCTCTACAGCACATCTGTGTCCTATTACCTGTGTAATGGTTTTAGAGGGACGATGTGGAATGTGAGAGTCAATAAGAGGTGTCTGAAAAATAAAATTAAATTAAATATATTTTAAAGGTTGAACAGTAAGGTAAAATAAAGACATTAAAAAAAAAAAAAACAAAAAACAAAACAAAAACAAAAAAAAAAAAAACCACCAAAAAACGACCACAAAATGAACTAAAAAAAGCTGTAAAACCCATGATATGAATAAAGATGAATAAACAAACTCTAAGCATTCCGAAGTGCTAATGAATGTTTCAGTGGCCAAACACCGTCCCAGAGCTGGGGCTGTGAAGGCAGGGTTAGCTCCTCTGCTTGCTACTCTCAGTCCCCTGTGGGCATAACAGCATTTCTCTGCAGATGACTGTCTCTACCATCACTCCCCCCACCTCAGAAACTCTTACCTCCTATAGCACCTATTTCTATTTAGCTCTCTTCTCCTAGCATAACAAATGAACAGGAATGAAGGAAAAGCTCTGCTCCCACTATGTCTTTCCTGAACTGTCACACATTGTCAGCAACACTTTCACAGCTGCTTACCAGAGCCCTCTGAAGTGCAAGAGCCCACAGACCACTCACAGAGGCCTGGGTAGTGACTTTCACAATGGAGCTAGGGAAAGAAAAGTAAGAGCAGAGCAGGTGACTTAAATCTGCAAGAGGAGGAGTGAAAGGCCATGCCTCTAGAAGGGTCAAGATGAGAAGGTGAAACAGAGGGGGAGAGGAAGCATGTTGCAGGATGGATGGAAAAGGAAAGCAGAGGTTGAAATGACTCTTGAAATGGAGGGAAAACAAAACTGAATTTCAGCAGCCACCTCAGACTTGTTGAGAAAAAGTTTAGCTATGTTGCAAATAGTAGTTAACAGGACCAAATATGTTTCCAGTGTGGCACAATACAAGGGCCGAATTTGGTGCCCTGGGCTCACCAACATCAGTCTGCACCTAAGACAGAAGTCTCCTGCCAGGGCAGGACTGTGCACTGTGGCAAAGACACCTTGCACCTCTACGCTAAGCACTGCTGAACTGCCAGGAACTGGTGTCCATCAGATGGGCGTCTGTTTGCTAACTCACACAGGATTTTAATGCTGTGACAAAGGCCTTGTGGAAATCAGATAGTGCTAGAACTAGGAGTGCAGCAAGAGACTAGAGGTCAGCTGAGAAGGGGAAGATGGGGGAAGCATGTCACAGAAATCAATAAAGATAAGAAGCATGGCATGGAGAGGCCCGTAGATGAAAAATTATGGTTCTGGTTTTTTTAATACTAAATCTAAATCTCTTTTTTCAAAGATTCAGTTAAGTTACAAACATTTCTGCCACCAGAAAGGGCGTGGAACATTGATATTTGTTCTGAACCTGTGCAGAGCATTCTTTAGTCAGTCTGTGTTTAGGGTTAAAACATACTAAAATAAGCAAGAATCTTTCGTAATTTGCCTCTGATGCAAACAAAACCATCAAGTAAAGGTTTCAAATATGTAGATAAGAATGACAAATTCAGAGACATCACCCTGAGCATTAATAATTTTTGCTTCCATTTTATTTTAAAATGATTTGATATTCTGCTCAATTTCAATGAGACTGAAGGAAATACATGCTTAATAAGCTGGTTAAAATGGCACTGAAGTACTGTAAAAAGTATTTTTAAATTCTATATACTTAAAATAGACATTTTTTAATCAACAAAGCATAATATACTAAAATCTAGCTTCCAGATACGAACATACTTCAGAGGAGAGATAAAATATGTAACATAAAAAATACAGGACTCTTCTAGAATAGTGACTACATAAAAGATTCTTTCACTAGACTAGCGAAAATGAATGCACTTTTTTACTCTGTAGTGAGTTTTCATTTAGTTACGACAAAAATGCATCAAACCAGTCATTGAAAAAAAGCAAAGATTAATGAAGAACTATCAATAAACCTCCTATTCTAATCGAAACAGAATATGAGAGAACTTTTGAAGAAATAAGATTCAAGCTGAATGCGTGCAACATGGGAAGAAAAAAAAAAAAAAGTAAAGAAATCAAGGTAAAAGCTCAATCAGAACACGAGAATCTGCAGCAGGAATGTTGCTCTCCTGCATTAGATTCTGACTAATTCAGAAGGACCAATTGAAAAAGCACAAAGTGTCTTGGATGAAGGTGATTTCATGAAATGATCCAGTGTCAACATCTTTCTGAAGGAAATAAAAACATCAAAATAGAAAAAAATGGGTTGGGAAGAAGAAATGCCTGCAGAGGAAGCTGGGGGAGGGGTGGGAGGATGGGAAGGGAAAACTAAATGGATGGCAAGTGTAAACTAAAACTTAAGGAATTAAACTAAAACTATTTTACTAAAGTAAACTAAAACTTAAGGAGTTACAAAACATGTTGCAGAAGTACACTAACTAAAGGAAAAGTATTGATCTGCTTGCTCAACAGAAGGAAAACTCAGATAACTCAGAAAGTCCAAAAGCAGTTTGTTGGTTTTTTTGGCAGTCTTCATTAAACAGATAAGCAGCAGAGAGATGGCTAGAATCCCTAATAGCACAGTAGCAGTTAGAGACTAAAATGTCAGCCTGAAAAAATGAAAAGAATGGATGAGAAAATTTATGTCAATTAGGTAATTTCAAATTGGCTGGCTTTGGAGAATTACATGCAGAAAATCTGAAAAGTTTGATGAACCAAAGACAGCTGCAGCCATCTCAGAACTATTGGCACTCATCTCTGAGAGTTCTTGCAGACTAAGCAGCAGAAGATGCAAAACTAGGGGAACTGAAGCATATAGACATGTCAGCCTAACTTGTCTTCCCAGAAAAAAAAAGTCCATTTGTAAACAGATGGAAAAGAACGTGGAGCTGAGTAACACATGATA
Organism: Lagopus muta; assembly: GCF_023343835.1. Lineage (NCBI taxonomy): Eukaryota > Metazoa > Chordata > Aves > Galliformes > Phasianidae > Lagopus > Lagopus muta. The sequence goes on along the minus strand of NC_064440.1, from coordinate 19,510,369 downwards.
TACATTAATCAAGAACAAATCATGTCAAACTGATCTAATTTCCATCCAGCAATGTTGATGGGTTGGAAAGAACCAGTAGATTTTCACCTCTATTACTTTAGCAAAACTTCTGATGTCGGCTCATACGATCTTCTCTTCTACAAAAGGCAGATTAAATTCTTACAAAATAGGTGCAAAGCCAGTTGGAAAACTCCATTTTAAAAGCAATTCCCAGTGAAGTACTTCCCAGCGGGCAGTCATACTAAAGGTCTGTTTTGGAAAGTGTTCTCAAAAACATATCATATATCTGATACTACTAGCGTGGGATGAAGCAGAATGTACAGTGATTGATTTTGCAGGGAACTTCAGGATGGAGTGGACTGCACACTCGCTGGAGAACAAGCTTATAAATTTCTTACAGTTTTGATACTGGCCTGAAAATACATGATGTTATTATGCAACACAGATAGTACTGACCACTTTTCTGAAGTAGACATAACCTGCTATAGAAAGAGAGTAGGGAACAAGTGTCTTTGCAGTAATTTCAAAGAAAAACAAGGTTGATAACAGATATTAAACAGAGCTGATTAACCAGTGCCATACTACTCTGAGAGTGACAAATACAGTATGAGGATGCAGTGGCTGATTAGATATATAATGCAGTTCTGCTTTAGTCAATCTAGATAAGACCTAAGCTAAAGCACTGTGTCTTGTCTGGATACGTAATTTCAAAACCAACTAAACCAACTGAATTTACAGAACAGCAACAAGAATAATGAGAAAGCACAACACAAACAAAAAGTTGTTCAGCTACAGAAAAGACAAGTCATAGAGTGCGATTTTAAAAAACAAACTCTTCAGATTTAAAAGGCCTTTAAAAAGAAAAAAAGAACAGACGCAGTCCATTGCGTTGAGATCAGAAAACAGAGTATAAATTGCTGTGAGAAAGAATTCAGATTAGACATCAGTGAAGATTTTCTAACAGAACAGACAGCGATACTGGCACACACTGGCAGGGAGATAAGGCTCGTCCATCTTTGGAGGCTTGAGACAATGCACAGGGTGCCTGCCAGGAGTGACAGGTACAGTTGTGCACGTGGCTTATGGATGGACTAGATGATTTCCTAAAAATCTTTTATATTCTGTGGCACTATGCAGTTTTCAAGGACACCTCTATGTGTCTAAAAGTACTTCAGCCAGAAGGTGATGCTAAAAGAGATGATCAATAACAAAACCTCCAAGCAACTACACTGGTCTCAAGAAAGGAAGGCAGCCACCAAGGAACCACTTGCCTGTCCAAGCTGCAGCTTCTCAAAGATACTGCATTGAGCTTTGGTTGCACCAACCACAGGATGAAACGCAATAAATGAAACCATATGGTTTGGACTGGATTTGGAATAGAAAGGCAAGTCATACTGCAAACACAGAGAAGCATAATATCAATTCATTAATAGCAGATACAATGCTCCTATAAAAACTTCCCATCAGAAAAACTGGATTTTGCAAGGAATCATATAATAATTATCACAATTTGGTTGAAGTCCAAGTTTTACAAGTCTTTACATTTTTGGATCCTCCATTAAGGGATAATTAGAAAGCACTAAGAAGTAATGAGGGAGCTCTCCCCATAAAACAGCAGAGTACAGTGTGTTTAATTACTTTCTTCACACATTCTTGGATTCTTGAAGAATTAATGCAAGTAAAGTACCTGCATGTGTCTACTGATCACATTTTCCAGAACTTCTGAATCAGAGGAAAAGTTATCAGGTGAAGACCTCTAATTTGCAAACCTTTTATAATAGTTTAACAAATTACTGCCATCTCTTGGCCACAGTAGTGACAAGCTTTAGCTACTTCATGCCCTTTTCCAATTTGTGCCCTCAGACAGTTTACTATGACCTGCTGCTGCCACTTTAAAGAAGATGTAGATGGATCTGGACGGTAGAGAACAGGGGACTACAGGTGTCAGAAGAGGGAAGTAGAAAGAGAAAGCAAAATGGTTTTCAGTTTAATGCTGACAATCTCTGTACGTTTATGAATTCACATTCAAGCAAACCATTCATGAAGCCAATCATAGAAACTCTCTTTAAATTGGGTTGAAGCAGAGGAAGTAAAAATCTTAGCTTGCAGTCCTCTGAAGATTCAAATATTCATGCATCCAAATCTAAATAGCACCATTCCAGTGTTTAACATTATGCACACATTTAACCTCTGGAGAAATGAGCTTTAGATTGCAATCTATAAGGCATGAGTTACCTTTACTTCTGTGCTTCCTACATCAGTGAGCAAACCACACATAAACAAACAATACAGTGAATAACAATAATAGAGACCTAACATGACATCTGTATTTGTTGTTCATATCTGCTGAAAAAAAATCTAAGGACATCTTATATAAAAATACCTTATTCCATTCCCTTTAAGTACCTGTAAAGAGATGTTTCTTCTGAGACTTTACATATGAATTAGCATCTTTTTAAGCAACATGGATCTTTTTACTCTCAAATGTTAAGGTAGGAAATGTGTATTGCAAAGAACAAAAAAGAAAGAAAATAAAAGTCAGTGAATCATGTTCCTTTCCCATGACCTCAGTATAGATCACCTTAAGCAGAGAACAAGTTTCTGTATTTACTGGAGTTAAATAAGGTGTGTGAGGTTACTAGGGTGATCAGATAAACCTGCACAGGACCGTTGATCCCTTATTTACAACTGGGGCATTGAAAAGAACTGCAAATGACATCTGTTTTACTGCTGGCTGGCACAGGTTCCAAAGAAAACAAAGGACAAAAGACACACAAGTTGAAAGGTGGCAGCATCAACAGCAACAGCAGCATCACTAAGACGTTTCCTTGTTTTACACCACTAGAAGTTAATGCTCTTGGTGATTTAGAGTCCAACCCAAACCCACTGAAATCACTGGGAAGTAACTGACTTAATGAGTTTCAAGTCAGGCCCACAGCATCTGATTCTCTTTAGGCATACTTCAGGAAGTAGAGCATCTTTAGCTCTTACTGGTTCCAACTGTCGTCTGGTGCCTGTAATTTAGAATGGTGCTCAACTATCTGCTTACAAGCATCCTGAAAGGCTAACAATGCCCTTCCTGGTTTACCAATGAAAAAATAAAACATACGAAAACCATTCTCACAACAGTGGTGAAAGTGCAGACAGTCAGTATGATAGAGCTGAAAGCTAACAGAAGTCCTCACAGCACTCCTATGCAACACTTTCCCCTTTTATTCTTTTCAGTCTTTCTCAAGTTCCATAGAATCCTTTTCAAAAAGTTGCCTGTTTTATAACATTAGCTATGTGAGCTATTTCATACCCAGAGTATAGATAAGAAATCCAAATATGGCTGTTTTCCCAAAACAAACCACCAGCAGAGAGTAAAGAGTATATCAGGTATCAGGTATACGACTGAGCATACAGTAACATAGCAATGAGAATACATTTCCAGATGGAAAGTGATCTTGGATAGAGCAACTTAAGTCTTATCTGTCTTATCTGCAGAAATAGTGCATCTGTGCAGACTGCATCATGTCTGCTAATATGTTTTTGGTAAAACAATCCATGTGGAGAAAGCAGCTTGCTAAAAAACATCAGGGAAACAGCTGGTGAAAGATCCAGTTGTAAAAAGGTTGTTTGAAAAGCATTTTTTATCTCAGTCTTACAGAATATATAACTAACACTGTAGGAATTCCTGGAGTCAGCCTTTGCTGGAGCTTGGGAGCAGACCTATGTATAACCTGCTGATACGCTGATCAGTGATAAGCCTAGGCACATGTGCCCAGCTCTGGGCATTTCTGACAGATTCTCCTCAGCCCTGCAGGACTGTGAGACACAGCACCAGCGCTGAGCCCCAGCCTCACCAGACTGCAGTCGCAGCTCCAGGGAGACCTCATCCTGCTCTGGAATACAGAAGTGCAAATAGAAACACAGGCACTATTACCACACTGGAAACATTTTGGATACTATAGTATCTCTCCACAAAGGCACTTAGCTGGAGAACCAATCTGCCCTCTCCACTGCCTGCTCTCCACAAAACAGCATCCATAGTCAAAGGACAAAGTGCTTCCTCAGGTCTCACAGCTAGAAAAATCCAAACCCGACAATGACCAACCTCCTGCCATCTCTGTCATTGATTCAGCAATGCTTTGTGATTAGCAAAGGACAAATTACACAGAAAAAGCACTTGTTTCTTCCCTTCACTTATGTATAGCTAACACTGTGAGAATTCAATTGACCTGTAGCTAGTTTCTAAACACTCTAAATCAGTATTATTGAAGCATCTTCAAGTTACCCATGCTCACAAAAGATGATCATACTTTCTTAAGAAACATCTATAAGCAGTAGAAGTGGAAAGCCAAACAAAGTATAGATGGAGGAAAACAGAGACACAAAGATGTCTATAAAACCATGGAACCTCCACAGAAACTTGTTTCACATCATATGAGCTCCAAAAACGACAGCAACTGTAATCTAATCACCCAGAGGTTTAACTAAGTACAAGCTAACTAAACTAAACAGACTAGTATAAATTATCAAGAATATTAGTTAAGACAGCTCAGTTTTATTCATTTTTAGAATTAATTGACTGCATGACCTTGAGCAAGTCACATCATTGCACTGTGTCTCACTTTTTCCTCTTTAGGGAAAGGAATGCTAGTAATTTCTTAGTAAAATGCTTTGCATACTATCAGTAAATGGTCTACTCTCAAAATATTCAGAGTAACATTAACTTTAAAAATCTACATTGTCTAAATGTAACGCAATGTAAAGATTAAGCTGTATTCTAAAGCCCATTCCAAAATTGCTTTTCTTTAGCAATCTAAATGCATTAATAGCATAAACAGGAAAATGTGTCCCTTTACAATCTCAAACACTATTAGTGTAGTAAATTTACTTTAGAAAGTTAAACTGAAATTGCATTATTTAGCACTTCTACAACGTTTCTTTGACAAACTGTAAATGTCTATCCCTCTTAGCACAAAATGATTCAGCCATTACCAAAAATGATACCTCACTGTGAATGTCAAAGAGAAAAAGAATATTGAAACAGACTATGACCAGTGCACAAAAAAAGCCAGAACATGCCTAATGATCTCTTATTTTCCTGTCATTTTTCTACTTCCCTACTACAATGAAACAGCTGTTACAACTACATTGCATGCATTGAATAAAATGTCAGAAAATGTTAACACCACTGTGAGCATTCCTGATATCCTGGTAGAGGTGTGGCTACAGTTGTCATAAGGAATCTCAATCCAATATTGTTACAGGCTGCTCTGCTGCTGCATTTTATTAATCTACAAAAGAATCAATGATTTTTTTTTAATCGCCTGAGAACTACTGTTTTCTTATTATCTATGGCTTTAACAGTATGTTCACTTGAAATACATATTGAAAAGCAAACTATAATGAAGACGAAAAATTAAAATAATATTAGACAGCAATGTTAAGACTTGCCACTAACACATTCTTCAGATAAGCAATTCAAAAGCAAACCAAATTGAAGCCAAAGACTGACAAGCTCTGGAGGATTTGTTTCCAGATTCCTTTGTAACTTCTGCACATGCAAGCTCCAAAGCTCTCAGGAGCCATGCCGGTAGACAAATGTGGCTATATGGACTCACCTGTGCCTTGAGCAAACCCATCACCAGAACTGCCCTCTGAGAAATACTTGATGAAGTCTTAGGTGCAAAAACTGGATAGAGTGTGAAATTGTGGATAGAGGGGTGAAATTGTGACCCTGTTAAAACTCTTCAGTGTAGTGAAAACAACACCCAAATGAGCCAAGAGCTCTACTGTCATCTGAGTGATACCAGTTTATCACATGACCTCAGATAGTTGTTCTGCCTCGAAGTGTTTCAACTTCTCCATCTGTAAAATGGGGATGACAGTGTCTATTCACATCACTGACAAGTAATGAGAATGAGCAACTGAATGTTGCAAGCAAAATCCTGGAAGTCAAGTCACTACAATTTCACCCTAAGTATTTTATAATGTTTTTAACAAAAAAAGGAAGTCATCAAAGTGACATGGGGCTCATTGAAGATTACATCCTGAATTCCTCAGGGAGGGCAGCATCAGGATAACATCTCTGGCAAGCAGAGAAGGCATGTTAATTTAAACCTGTTTTGTGTCTCTTCTGGTGATTCCAGGTTCCTTCGTCTCTCAGTTCAGGACAGTTACTGTGTGAACATACACAAAATGAAGAAACATTGAAGGAAGGAAGCACAGCTGTGTCAGATTCCAACTGCTCTATCTACTCCTCCTTCTTCCTGTCATCCTTTTCAGAAATGAATTATTTATAAAAATGAACTGAGAAGGAATAATCTAGCAATATCCAATGCAACATCATCCATTATGCTACTTCACAGAAGGAAATCACATGATTTTTAATGATCTACATAGATCTCTTCCATCTACATAGAATATACTTTCTAATACAGGTAAATGGCTGCTTCTGTAGCATATGAAAGTAAACAGAAGAAATCCCACAATAAATGCTAGACCAGAACACATTTTTAGAAAGCACAAACATTTTTCTTTCAGCCCAGTATTACTTCAACAGCTTACAGTCTTCTGTCATAAACATAAAACCCATTCAAGCACTTCTATTTAATTTACCTATTTGTGCATCAGTGAAAAAGACAAGCATTCTGCTCTTGGCAAATATCCACAAAACAATCTTCTTATCTTCCTCAAAACTTCTCTTTCTCCCTGACTTCAAAAGCCTTGTCAAAGTCTACAGTGCTGATATGCTGAACCTGTTAACTGTCCTGCCCCATCTGTATCAAATACTGTGCAGTTTACTGGGTGCTTTCATCTGAATACCAGATTTTATTTCCTTATGCAAACACCCTTTTTCCTAGTGGTTTTGACATCAGACAGCTTCTGTTCCTGCCTGGGACACAACAGCCCTCACAGCTCAGAACCAAATCACAGGAAGCAATATGCATCTTCTGAGGACAACTCAGGAGCATCAAATTCCCCTTCCAACATCAAGAGACATCAGGATCCGATTATTCAGCAAAGGGAGTAGTCCAACATTATAAATTCAGGGAGAAAATAACGGCTATAAAGGGTAGGAACTTCTCTTTCACAATAAAACCTAACTGTAATCCCACAGATTTAACCAGCATAAAATGAATCTCATAACTGACGTACATACAATCAGTTAATTCAGTGTTGTTCTGATACTTCATTGGAAGTAACTGTATTGATTAAAATCACACAAGGGTACTTGGAATCAAATTATTAGATCTGAAAAAAATATGGATTAACATCCCGTTTTTCATATTAATTCCATAATACAATTAGAATAATCAGTAAATAAGATACAAATGAGCTAATACACATCTGTGTGAGTAGTCGGCATTCCTAAGGAAAATAGTAAAAGAACAATACTAGCAAATTCTACATATCTGAACAAAACATAATTAGTATTGAATAATAAAGATTTCATTTTTATAGATTTGCTCCTTACCCCCTCCCACCTTCCTACAGAGCTTGCAACTGCCCAGTTTGCTGCCATTTAAATCAACACATTCACATTCGTTTTTATTGGGGTGGGGGGGGAGGGGGAGGAAGTTCCAGAAATGCTCACAGAACACTGGAATAATTAAAATAATTAATTCAGGACTGATACAGAGAGGTAGAATTACTTTATCTGACATTTTCCCTAGCTAGCCACATCTCTTTACATCCCAATTCTCTACAGTATGTTTCTGAAAGAAATGACCTTTTTTAAACCTCTCTCAGTATGTATCTCAAGTTCTGTAAATTCTATGATGTCTAGCTTATAGGGACACCACAGAACCAGCCCTGTCTTCGTGAAATGGAAAGGGACCTGTTGTATGTATTTCGTAATTTATCTCCTTTCTTCTTTTTCTCCTTAATGTTGCTGTTAATTTTCACATCAGTACTAAAAACATTGCTTCCTTCAACTGAAATTCTGTCCCTACCATCTCTCAACTGCTCACCTCCTTTTCAATCATAAACTCCAAATCTTCTTTGGCTTAACTGTCTCCTTAGAGAGGACCACTGTAGGCTGTATAAAAGATAGCTACTTCTGCATTAGATAGCTACTTCTGCATTAGGTTAAGTAAATCACAGCATGAAGATGAACAGTTAATGCTTGCTGCTGCAGAGAAGTTTAATTACTGTAATCCAAACCAGCCTGGAGACACTGATCACACAGAATACTCACAGCTGACTTGTTTGTCTAAAATACCAAACGTTTCTGAAAAAAATGTATAAATATGCAGCTTTTCCATTACAGTCAGTCTAAGAGACTACCTCAGGGAAAGGGTAGTACATCCTCCCCAGAAGAACCTCTGAAACAGTAAAGGCCAATAAACATTGTTGCAGATTGCCACTTATCTGTAGTGCCACAAGGTCATGCAGCACTTCCCAGGCAGCAGTCCATACTCCCCAACCCAAACTTCACAGCAGAAAAGCCAAGCAAAAGGCAGTCTATCAAGAACACTGACTGTAACACTGAAGAAATTGAACAGATGGAGTAGCATTCAGGCAGCCTCCTGGTTTCCTTCTCCCTCCTCACTTCCCAGCTTGGACTACTATCCCAGGAAGATGGGAGAGCCACTCTGCTACACAGAGAGGCCCAGAACCACTGTGGAGCAGCAGACACACGTTTACAGCAGAAGAAATTTAACAAAACTTACTTTTACAGGTTTGTCAAGATGTTTTTTGCAACACTCCCCTGTAATCTGCAGAAGCGCACTATCATTTGGTGAGTGCAAACTTAAATTGAAGGGGGGGATGGTAAGGGAAGGAGACAGAAAAAGGGGGAAAAAAAGAAGACAAAGGGAAAATAAAGAAGGAAGGGTGAGACTGCTTTATCTTGTGGACTCCTAGAGTTTTGCCAGACTAGATGAGGAACCTTGCACAGCTAGCGACAAAAGGCTTTTCCTGGGCCCATTTCCCAGACTGATTTGGAACAGGTGCCAGAATGCAGCAGTTAGCAGACCACAGTCCCTAATTTAGGCTGTCTCTGAATACAATTAAGACAACCTAAGAAGAGGGAGGGGAAGAGAGAGAGAGGAACAACTGTTTGCCTATTTCTGCATGAGTATTACAGCTGTAACAGGAATACATCATACAAATCTGTGTTTAGGCGCTTGAGATTGAAATCAGACAGATTTGTGGGTGACTTTGCAGTGAGCTGCAACAGCACTGCAAGAAGGCCTGATGAAAACTTGCCTAGTCTGCTACTCCTCTGCCCACCCAGCAGCTGAAGATGGCTGCAGAGATACGAGATACAAGAAGGCTGCAGAGATTCTCACAGCCCACAGCTGACAAGCCCAGCAATGCTTTGTCCAGAGGTTAGATATTTAACACCCCAGATAGTTCACAGCAGCCTGAAGCAAGACTGCTGTGTTCCACCCCTGGTCAGGAAGTTAAATCCCTGGTCAGGAAGAGCAGAAAATTAAGCTCAGAAAAAAAAAAAAAAGGTTAATGTTCTTCTGACAGTTCTGCTCTCTTACCATAAGGTCTGCTCCTGTCATGGCTTACTGCCCAGTCACCCTTATCTGCTTCTTTGCCTGAGGACACTGCTGACACCTGTGGGGCTCTCAGGTGGACTGAATTAGTTTATGGTTCAGGTGAGAAATAACCAGCTGAACCATTGTGCAAAATGCTACAAGGGAAGAATGTGGCATGAGAGATGCTCCTTTGAGACCCCTCAGATTCAGGTATTTGAAGTCAGTGACCTTACACAGTGAGAGTGAACAAAGCGATACTGAGAAGTTTACAAAGACTTAATCATAATGCACCCCCATTAAATTACTGGCTCCTCCTCCGTCCAGTTTATATTTAAGGTTATTATACAAGTTGTTTATATGTGCTTATTTCCTAAGATGAAAAGAAATGTGACTGGATAACACTAATTAGCAGCAATGTAATAACTTGTAATGGAAGTATGCTTTTTTCCCCCTCCTCATTTTTACTTCAAAACCCAAATTATGTATTCTTTTCATTTCTCTGTTAGCCAACTCAGCAATATGTATTTGTATTTCCTCACTAACTGCAATCTTTAATTTTAAGACAGCTGCATCACTGATGATAAAGCATGCAGAGATCAAACATTCACACTCTTCTGCCAAGTTTTCTTCCAGAAGGAAATTTACAAAAAGAATAAATAATGAAAAATCATAAATCTTTAAATACCCAAACTGCATTTGCCCCTAACATGACGGGAAATACCAGTCCAATTACATTTTCATCTCTTTTGTAGCTATCTGACATTTTTGCCTCAGCTTTTCTCATTTCAAATGGCTGTAATTGAGCTCCATAGTTTTGGTGGTGTTGTCAGTACACGAGGTTCCTGGCTTACATCTAGGCAACACTAAGAAAAAACAAAAGTCGCTGGACAGCTTGCTTTTCCACACTATTTATTAACCTCTCAAATTTTTGTCATTTGTACATAGCTAAAGAAATGATGTTGCTAAGTCAGACACATTGATTACTTCAGAACTATATTCGACTTTGTGGAATTCCAATTTCCTGCATGCACTGTAGGACAAGAAGTCAAAGTGCTCTCAGAGATGAAATGAGTAACTAAATGGAATCTGATTTTAAGATCCTTGACCTAATTCGTCTGCCAAACTTGAAAAAATAATTATAAGATTCAAAAAATTCACTTTGCTGTTTCAAATATAAGTGCCAAATGCTACTTGTATACGCTTGACTTGCCTGAAGACATAAACCTTGAAAAGGACCTTTTTTTTTTTCCACTGTAATTACCCACTCTTTCTGCCTTTCAACTGCAAGAGATAAATGGAGCATATGTGCATGTTTTTACGGGTTGGGACAGAATCACACAAAAGACACAGCCATAGAACAAGAGTCATTAAATGTGACTCCACAGTACATACTGTCAGACTGCCCTTGCCAGCACTGGCAGGTAAAGCTATGCGCTATGTTGCTCTACACAACTGAAAGCAAGATCGATTTTCATATCCAAATAACTTTCCACAGCTGCTTCACTATAATGAATGTTCTACAATTTCTAGCATCTTCTTGGAATTTCTTATTTTCCTTTTATTCATTGTATTTGTCTAAACTATGACAACAATACTCATTCAATTAGGCAACAGTGGGAAAATGCACTTTATTCCCACAAAGAGGAAACATTTCAGTATCCAAATTGCTTTCCCTAGATCGCCCCAATCACCTCTGAAATCTAGTTCTGGAAAGGTTACACTGGGAGCAGTCAAGTACTTGCTTACTGCTCTTACTCAGCATTCCTAGTCTAACAAATGAAACTGTAAGGCAGATTCCTTTTGAATAGCAAAATAAATAAATATGTATCACTCAGTTTTTCATTTGTCTGTTGATTTCCGAACTTTGTCCTCCCACTCCCAATGTGTTCCAGGATGATCACAGAAGAAAAAAAAATCAGAAAAAAAATCAGTTAAAATATAAGTTCACGTGTAAGTTGTGTGCCTTACAAGGTTCTGAAGCAACCAGCACCTTTCTGCCTGACGGTCAGTCCATCTTCTCTGTGGCTGCAAGCTGCTTGGAGCAGTACTTCTTTGCATCATAGCAGGCAGTACAAATCAGAATTACATAGGTTTAGGATACAAACAAATTGCTACAAAGACTGACATGGAAAACAAACAATAAGAGGAGTGAGAGCACAAAAATAACATTTGCTTGAAGAGACTCTTGGCTGAGACAAATGCAGAGTACATCTTACATGTTATGCAACTCTCAAATATAGAAGTCAAGGAACTTAAAACTCGCATTGCTTACTTCTAATATTTAGTTTAGAATGCGACTTGTTACCTTGGAGATGGAAGATCTCTCTCTCCTCCCCACCCCTCAGTTCTTCATCTTTTCATTTCTTCCTCATGATAAAACCCACGCTATTCTGATCTGGTCTTTCTGGTAGCTTCACAATGCCTCAAAAAAGTCATGCAACACTTACATACAGATATAGACACGTTCTTTCAAGTTTAGTTATCCATTCCTCAGAAATGAGCAATGGTTGTTCCAGAGATATTTTGCAATTGGGATAGAAAAGGGATACACTCTTTTCATTACTCACAACACAACTGTGCTGTATTACCAGGTATTATTCATGATTTTTCCCATTATCATCTCCCAAGATAAATGTGGCCATTTGCTTATATTTTAAAACATAAAAACACCTAGATATATTTCATCCCAGTCCAGTGTTGTTATTATTCTTAGAAAAAGAGATCAAAATTCAAGATAAAACTGTTTCTTCAGGACCTTTAAGTTGCAAAATTCCACCATTTGCTGTAAAAGGTTCAAAAGGTACCAAGAGAAGTCTTGTCTCTCTCAGCAATCTCACTATGCTGTAGAATACTTTATTTATCCCTCATTCTGTCCTGAGTCACAACAATGAAAAGTCCTCATTTCATAAGTAGGGATCATGTTTTTTTTTCTTTCAAATTCATGGAAGGCTTCAAAGAACAGGGATCCCTGAACTGGATCAAGAATGTTATGAAGTAAAATTAAGTTATTTTGACAAGCACACTGATAGATAAGCAGCAATTTGAACCAAGGACTCTTTTTTTGGTTATATTTCCCCCTACGATATTATTCCTTCTGGTATTATAAAAGATCAAAGGAGAATCGCTGATCACAGCTACAAATTCCATTTTGAGACGAGTCTGGCTAGCTCTCTCTTGGTCAGACTGAAGTTTTGTTATATGATTATAATAAATAGGTTCCAATAGAAACTGCTGTTATGGCCTCCAGAATTCAGGAGACACAATGAAATTACGGATCACAGATATTTTACAGATCATCAGACAGCTGCATTGGATAAAAGATGATGAAGCGGCACAAGCATTTCTTTGAGGCACTGCTATTCACACTGGTGTCTGGAAGGAAGGCCTACAGCTGTACATAATCTCCACATGGCTAGAACTACAAACAGCCATGCCCCAGAAACTTCCCCGACGGTTCTGCAAAAATTTATCTTACGTAAAACTTACTTTTGTAAACCTGCAGCCCTACTAACAATTCTGTTTACATTAAAGAGCTCTGATGACATATAGACCTTCACATTTTTCATGATGAAGTTCATCACTAACATATGAAAAACGTATTTGTCACAGACTCCTACTCACATCACACTTTTGTCTTTGTTATATCTCCTGCCATATGCTGTCACCATGTGACTCATGGCCAGGAACTATATGCACAGCCTCTGCACTAGCCAAATAGTTACAGGCTGTGTTGACAAATGAACCCTAAGCACCTCAATGCAAAATTAAGAACAGACATCTAAGCATATTTTACCTTCGCATAAAAGTAACCAGTAGTTAGGACTGCATGAAGACATTATTTAGAAATAGTTGCACAGAGTGCTTTTATGCAACCACTTTAAAACAGAAAATGAAAGGATTTTTTTTTTTTAAATCCTGTGTTAACATTTTATTGGACAACAGACTCTGGCATAGAACCCAGGCAAGGTTAGGAATTAGTGTATGCTTCCTACTGAACAGTTACATAAAACATTCACACAGAAAACAACTCTTCTACAACAAGTTTTATGTAAATGTTAGAGAGGTTACCACTTCCAGATGAGTATCTTCTCATTCCATCTATAAATTCACCGCTAGCTTTACTGCTTTCTCTTTCTTTAATTCAGCCTTGTAGGCTCTGAATTTCATGGGCATGTGAAAAATTTCCTTTAGTATTCTGCTAATTGTCTATCGAACTTCACATCTGATAGTCTACTGAATATGTTAAAAGATAAGCTTTCTTCTCAGTCATCTGGGAAAAGAAAATTGAACTACAGGGAAATCAGAAGTGGAATTACTATGGTTTTTGCTAGAGTAGCTAATGTGGTGGGTGAACATGGTTACTACTTGTACCTTGCATGGACTCTTCAAGGCTGCATCTAGTGAACTGTGTTGTCATCTTCACAAACAATATACTTCAAAATCCCCAGAGATACAGTTAAGTGTTCGAAAATTGAAATAAGCAAATATTCATTTGACCGGTAATGTTGAAAATGTCAGTATTTTGGGAATTAACACTTAGATTACGTCCTTCTCTGTCAGCTGAAAGATCTCTTAAGTGTGCTTTCATAAAATGCAGTTAAAGTTAATAAAATAGTAAATTATATTTTCACAATAATTCCAATTGTTTAAATATGTACCAATCAGTATGGCATCCAAGCCTTACTGAAAGTTCAGTGAGGAAAACCGATCTACATTTTTTGATGTCAAAATTAATCAGGGAAGAAGTTGGGTAAAAAGGTAACTTTCAGATGAGTTCCTGCACATCCTACAGAAAGAAGGTTTGCTTTACAAAAATGTCTTCAAATAAGTCACTTTCAATAAGCTTCCACTCTAAAGGATTTCAAGCAATTACATCAAAAACACAAAAGAGACTTTCCAGCCTGTAAATTTAACAGACTTGTTTTGCGTGTTTTCTGAATATTACTTCATGCACTAGAGGGAGCTCCTGCAATTCTTTATCACAACAGAAACTAAAGACAACACAGGGAAGATAAAGGCAACAAAACATAAGAAAATTCAGAAATAAAAAAAAAAAAAGATATATGTATATCTTCACCTGGGATCAAGACTAAGTTGTGCTAATTCATACAATTAATCTCCTTACATCTTCTGTGTTTAGTATGCCTTCTTCAGGATATGCAGAAGCACTTTCCTTCTTTAAGGATGTAGGCTTTAACACAAAGCTACAGATTTCTGCAGGTTATTTATTTATTCAAAGCAGCCATAGAGATTAAGTTGCAGAAAAAAAAAGAAAACTGGCATGATTTTTTGAGGTGAGGTGTTGTTTTAATTGAATGTGCCACAGGAAAAATGTATATGAGTAGGTAATCAAAGTCTGTACCATAATAAACATGAAGAAATTAAGTCTGCACCATAACAAACACGGATAAGAGGACTTCATTAACACTGCTCAGTCAACCTTCACTCTTGAAGCTTTGCTTTCAAGCACTTGAGCTTTCAGCCTCCCTTTAATGCAGACTATTTTTGTTGTTGGGCTTTTTGTTTGTTTTTGGTGTCATTTCTTGAGAATGTGGGGGCTCTTTTAGCAAACTGCTCTATGGAGAAAAGAACTGCACATTACAGAAAAGAACACAGAACTTTAACTAGAAATATCAACATGGTTAGAACTTTTTTATTTTTACTATCAACTACTCGAATAAATAGAATCATTATCATTAATCAGAGAGTTCTATCCTTCTTGTGGATTGTTCCCATCATCTCTTGGGCTGATGATACAAAGCAGTTTTAGACATTTTCTGACAGCAGAAAAACACGTGCAGCACCAAGCACCACAGTAGAGTGAAGATTCATGCTCTCAGTTGGACTGTCCTCTCATCCACATTCATTCCTGTGTCTGTACAGCTCTTTTCTGTGACATGCTGTTTTCTACTTTAAAACCATCATATATCTCATGTCTCCAGAGAACAATGAGCTATTTCTCTACTCCTTTCCCAGCTAGAGAGTGTATACGTACAGGGGAGACAAGAATCATTCTTGTTTACAGTCTCTGGCTGGAACTCAAAATGTTACTCTAACTAGAACCAGCCACTGCAACAAAAAACATACTGTTCACCATGGACACAGTAATGCCCAAGCAGTGCAGGACCAAAGACATAGTTTGGGAATTCTACATGCAAGGCACACAGCCTGCATGGAAAAACTTTTATGTGCCCCTAATTAGTCTGTTTCAAATGATGTTTTTCAAGGCATAATATGATGGCTTATTTTGTAGAGTCACCAATAGCACTCATTCCTGTCAGAACAAGCCCTAAATGTCAAGCTCCTAGTTGACAGGACAGGTTTGTCCGAGTATCATTGGGAAAAGCTATTTAACCTGCAGTGTGCATTTCCCCCCCCAACCTCAATGTCAGAGAGGTTTGATATATTTCCACTTAAAAATCAGCCAGAGCAAACTCTCAGCATGAAAAATTCAGTCTAAGCAGTGAGAAACTGGCCAAATTGTAAAAACAAGATCTTGTAGTGGAACCACCACGCAACCCTGCTGCCAGCTCTGCTGGTAATATATGGAGAAAGAACCACTACCTATTCTGTCTGCTCACTGGAGCCTGACCTCCCCTGTCTTTTAAGTACTCTTCTGTATATTTTCCAAAAATGTATTTGAAATTATTATTGATTTTGTCATTTTGGCTTTATGGTTATAATCACCTAGCAGATCCAGTTACATCCCAATCTATTCCATCAGAAGGTTCAAAAACTGGAGCTAGTAAGACCATTGCAATGATATCAGACTGACTAGTTAGAAAGACAGATATGTGTGATTTTTCCTTATTTAATATGGCTTAAATTTGATTCTGTTTCCATTTCTCAAGATGTAACTGGAGAGTGTAACATATTCCACGTATTTTATGCTCAATTTAACTGTTACATTGTATTAAGTGATGCTCAATAATGTAATCCTAAATGCAAATTAATTCTTGTTTGGTGTTAGAAAATCTCTTTGCTGCCTTCTCCAAACAGAATTCTTTTTAATAGATTTTAATGAACTAGGAAAAGCAAACATCCCCATATGGTGAGAAAATTTCAAGGCATACATTAAAAGAAAAATCTTGCGTTACTCATCAAAAAATAAGAGATGTGATAAGAGAAAAAAATAAGCTATGAAGATGAAACCCAAATAATTAGCAAACATGGAAAATAAGCTACTACAGTCCTTAAAAATGGCTCAGCACAAGCTGTAACAGAAAAACATGCATTTTTCTACATCAAGAGTGGAATATATTTGATTTTATTTTATTAGAATTATTTATAGTTATTAATTTCCCTGCAAAACTAAACCAGAGAAACAGATATAAATGT
This sequence comes from Lagopus muta, assembly GCF_023343835.1. NCBI lineage: Eukaryota > Metazoa > Chordata > Aves > Galliformes > Phasianidae > Lagopus > Lagopus muta. Next base: position 19,493,549 of record NC_064440.1, on the reverse strand, counting down.
ATCATTAAGATTACTGAAGAAATGATGTTATCTCCTTCTAAGCATGCAATGTCGTCTTGCAACATGAAAGACTTCGAGTAACTTTCTCCGAATTTCAGAAAGTCCCTTGCTCAGTCTGTCAGGCCATTATGGAGCAGCTTGCAGGCCTCACCCTTGGCTGCCAGTCCTACCAGCATCATTCCAGCAATAATAAGATAAAGTAATTCAAAGATATTCTGCAAACACTACCATTTCCCTGACTGAATGCCTATCCCTGATGCATTAGCAATTTCTGCAGCCGCATATTACAGTGGAACATACAAAATATATAAAACATATGAACACAGACTGTGTTCTGGTAGCTTGTTGCTTTGTATTTCAAATAGCTGGCAACACTTCTGGGAATTTGGCCCTGCAATCATAGTTTTTCTCTGATCATTCAAAACTGACAGCAGGACACAATGATCTAGATGTGTAATGCTGTAACAGTTGTACTATTTTAAAATGCAGGAAAGAAGCTCGCATGCAGTAAATAAAATACTTAAGTATTTACTTCTGTTACACTTACCTTTCATTTAACAGAATTAGAACTATGGACATATGGCAAAAACACTGAACTAGAATTCATGAACTATTTCTGTGCTGTGTAGGTACTGCTACATTTGTCATGGGACTGTCTGAGCTCCTCCAGGACAAAACAAGGTGACAAGCATCTGTCACATATTTACTCTCTCGGTTTCTCTCCACTGAAATGTCTACAGAGCGTGGGAGGGAAAAGGATGGCTGTTTTACGTGTCTTGGAAGAGAAGCTAAGTTTGCTAAGGACCTAATTCCTGTAAAAGTGATTGAATAATTTTAAGGTTTCCCAGTCAAGTTCTGTCTCCAACACAATTGAACATTACTTTGTACGCAAAGAGTCCACTTCTGCTAGAAAAGCACAGCTATCAGCAGCAGTGATAATCACAAGACTTCACTTGGTTTCTAAAATACTCTGAACCTGAAAGTGCATATGCTTCTTAGCCAAGTATTACTGCCCATCACTGGGGGAATACCACCAGTATGGACCAGGATGCATTTAACTTGTTAGCTCTACCTCCTTCAGAAAATAATGCATCTTTCAGTTTGGATACTACACTTGACGCTTTTGTTGAGGGGTCTTAACTCTCATGAACAGCTTTGCAAATGCTCCTTTACAACACTGACATTTCAAACCTTTTTAAGATGCTTACAGAGTAAGAGATACAAAAGTATCTATGAATTATTACTTAAAGCATGGAAGAATACTTATTATCATAAAGGGTAAGATTGTGTCAAGAAGTGGTACAACATTAGTGAATAAGACAAGCAAAAGGAACTGCATACTATTTCATTTATACATTTATTAAAGGCTAAATGTGACAATTAGGAAAGTACCCTCAATGAAGCAGGACAGACAGAAAGAGAGGTGGAAGTAGTTATTTCCACATGAGGGAAACATGCTAAAATACTGTCTTTATCTGCTGTCAAGAGATGCATGTTATATAACAAAAAAATTTTTACTTTCTATAGACATCACAAAAATGCATCCAATTAAACTCCTTTATCCAGAAAGGAGGCATCCAAGGAGTTATTTGTTACTATAACCTTCCTACTCTCTCTATAAAATAAATCTTAAAAGTTTAGAACCTTCACACCAATGTCGAATACTATAGTGTTCTTCCCACGCTATAATTGCAGAATGCCAGCATAGTAATAATCACAAGTTCTTTCATGGGAGTCTTGATCTGGTGAGACCAAAGGCACAGAACTCTTTATAAAGGGGAACTGGGAAATACAGCTGCACTCCGAACACAGTATAAGATTCACCCTGTGCAAAGCACTTGAACTATGCCTACACATCAGTTAGACTCAGTATAGCCTTAAAACAGAACTCTGAATTTTATGATCAGTTGGCTATGTTCAGGTCCTATCACCAAGATGCCTTTCTTCCTTGCCTTCACCACCTACCTTCTTTACAGGGAGATGATAATCAGAGTGTGACACAAACTCTCACAGATGTTCCCTTTGCTTTCTCCAGCTTTATAATACATCTAAAGCATCCTTATAAGTTGCTATCACATGCATCAGCCACATGCTTTGCATTTTTACTTTTTTTTTTTCAATGCCATTACCAAAAGTTTCCCATCAAAATCCAAAGGCAAAAATAAGCTGTTTACCTTACTATAATTTTTAGAAACTTGGCAAAGAGCACCGCTTGACATACTGTCCTTATCTGGCATTCCTGAGAAAAGAATACAGTAAATAAATACTGCATATTCTTTATGTCACAAAAGAGATATTTATTACTAAGGAATTTGACATCTTTAAAACTTTGATAACATAAATATTCATATATGATTTTTAGATTTAAAAAAAAAAACAAGAACATTTATTCTGGCAAAATTCTTCCATTAGAAAAAAGAAAAAGAAAGTTAGCTCCTGAGTTTAAGATTGCTAGAAATTGTACTTGCTCACAACTTACTATTTGAAGTACATATACAAGAATTAGTTATATTTTTTCATTTGATGTTATCTGTGCTTTATTATCTGGAAGTCAGATGCAGCACTGTGTTTGTACTATCTAGGACAGTTATGCTACACTGTGCTATGAGCAATACGCTAATCACAAAACATACGGCCCAAAATTTACTGATGCAAGAGTAGGCCATTAGATAGCATCCAAGTAGGCATCTAAGTAATCCTCTGGCAATTCAGTGCAAATACTTTGAATTAACAGAAGTGGTACATTCCAAAGACTGCCCTTGGACTCATGTTTAAACTGTTATCCCACAGTCTGACAGATTCTCATGAGGCAAAACCACACTGAAACTTATTTACCTGCGTAACTAGGGTCAGAGAGCAGCATGCCTGCTGCAGGCTCTATTTCCAAATACTAACTCATGTTATCAAATAAGTTGCATAGCATACTATAACTAGAGAATAATAATAGTAAGTCAGCCAGTCCGTAAAACGTAGATGCTACATACAGTCTGTGAAATGCTACTAAAATACAACTAGTTAAATGCTATGTGACATAATACAATCAGTGTACAGATTTGTGTACAGTTCTGTATGCAGTTGTATACAGTTAAGAAAGCAATAAAGTTCCAAATTATTTCCTCCTATACAGAACAGAAATATCTGTTGAACATCTGACTTGAATTTAACATTTAAATTCTCACATCACAAACCAGAAGATGTTCATCGACCTTTTTCTTCTTCCCTTTAATTTCCGTAACATTTGATTTGTATTTTCTCAGACTTACTGTCATTGTTGGAGCCAGTTTCCATAACACCATAAGGAGGAGTAAGAAGTCCAGACATATACTGTCGGTATTTCTGAAAGACAGCAATGGCAAATTCAGTCAGTTACAGATGTTTAAGTCAGTACAGATGAACGAGTACAGATGGATGCTGCAATACTTGTATCTGCGTGCCTGTTGCTTCGTATTTCACATGCCCACAAGCAGTTCGTGGCTGAGATAGTTGAACATGCCTTTACTATTAGTGCTACAAGGCTAGTGTTCTTGATTTGAGCACACTGTCTTTATTTTATCAAGAGCTGTGCTAAGACAGTTCCCTCCTTGATTTCCCCAAAGCATGGCTTGGAGGGTTCTAATAAATTAATATCACCCTTAGTTGTGTGATTTCCCATACAGACTGCTTAAAAGCTTGTTTGAAATTACACCGCTCTGCTAAACTTGAGCTAGAAAGCTCAAGCTTTATTGTAAGGATGGAAACAAATCTGTGAAATAAGAATAAGACTCATATACCACTATAATTTTGGTAGCAGATTTGAAACAGACAGGATTTACTGCTAAGACTCCAAACATGTACTTCTAACACATTAGGGAAGCAAAAGTTTGGTTTTCAAAACTGTAAGGCTACGCAACAGACACAGCCCCAATTCTATGTATACATTCACATAAATCAGGCAGTCAAATAAAATTTTGTAAAAATAACGTCCTTTGTACAACTGTAAACTACATAATTGTAATTGATGTCAGTAACTGATGTTTTTCTTCAGTGAATGTCAGTGACAAGATGAAAAAGGTTCAAAGCTCTGTCTGGGGCTTAAGAAATCCACAAGTATAACACCACAGGGAAAAAAAAAAAAACACAACTTCCTTATCACATACAAATCATTCAAAGAATAACTGATACATTCTGGTTTTCAATCACACTATGCTACTGCCATAGTCAAGGATAAACTATTATAATTCCCTTTTTTGGAACAGCCACAAAGCAAGCTTGTGCAACAGGGATGCTGCTGATCAGCATAAGCAAAATGTATTATGTGGTCCATAGGTTGTGCAGTGAGCTGAACATGAACAGTCAGTAGAAATACACATAGGTTTCAAGTAAACACGCATAACAATTGAGTTAAAAAGCTTTCCTGATAGACCAATTTTAATGAAAAAGATTTGTCCTTTGCATTATGGAGCTGTTGGGATGCATGTATTCACTTTCTAAATGCTGTCTGCTAGAGTTTAACAGATGCTTGAATTATTCTTTTAATGATGTTTTTTTTCCTAGAGATGCATATGAAAATCTTATCTGTTCTAATACTGAAGAATGAATGTCTTGCATTCTAAATAATAACAAAAGCTACAAAGATTACATTAATCTTAATCCAATCCTATTTTTAGATGTGCGATTACATCCTAAAGCTTAGTAACATTATTTAAATCTCACCCATAATCCAGCTGAAAACTCATAGGAGTTAAATTATGTTTTATTTCAGGTCAGTCACACAAAACACAATCTACTATTGAATTTGAGGATAAAGCTCTCCTATTTTCTTTCCCAAGCCATTCACTTCCCCATGCTTTGTTTCCAGTCATATGCCTGAAACTCAGCAAGAGGAATAACACAAGAAGTAACTACATTCTCAGTTCAGTAAGTAAGTCGTACATATAAAACAAGGGAAAAAGACTCATTTTGGTTGACAAAATGAAAGAAAGGAGAACATGTTATAAGGGGCTGAAATCACATTTTATTCACAGAGTAGATAAACCCTTTGTTCTATTTTTCTACTTAATTTCATCTTGGAATTAGGTTTAAAAACAAAGCTGAAATGTTTCATTGGAAATAAGATAAAATGAAATTTATGCAATATTTTTTCTGTTCTTCCATTCAGATGATATTCGGTTCTTTGTTTTGTTTTATCCAAGGTAGCATTTTTCCAGAAATACATCATTAGTCCACATTTAATGCACCTTGATAAGGAACTTCAGTAGTAGGACAACAGTAATTTTCTCTTTTTAGTTTTCAAATGTATGCATTCCCTATATCACACTCACAATCATCATACACTGCAGAGCAGTTTTCTTTCATTAATTCTCTAATATTTCTCCTGCTTGTTCTTCTTATGAAATAAAACAGAACACCATGCAATTTCCACGAAATTTTGAAGCCTAGCTACCTGCACAAGTCTTGCAGGTAGAATAAGCCAGAATTGCATATAACACATGAAGAGGATAGAATCACTTGCTATTGAGTACCAAATGTGCATGATTTCTGCTTAGGGATAATTCCTCTGACTTTCTTATGCAACTGCCCTGTACAACATAAGCTGGGAAAAAACCACACAGTTGTTTGCCATGAAGCAGTAAAATATCCAAAGATATTTTATGAAGCTGTCACTTTGCAGGTTTTGGAACACAATGCATCTTTCAGAGAAAATTAAAAAAAAGCAATAAAAAACATCCGACTTCGGGTGGAGGTCTGATTTTCACCAAATAGGCAGGGAAGACAGATGCAGTTTTGTACTCCACTGTATTATTTGCTGCATTATTTACACTCAGTGTTTTAGGAACACTAGAAGACTTCTTGTTTATGGAGGCCCCTAGCCATACTGAGCCCCACCTGACACTCAGGATGGCAAAGCCCAAAAAGAACATAAGCATAGGCTGCCAAGGACTTGCACTTTGCCATCTTCCACACCAAAGCCCTAACCTGTCCTGGGTAAGTCTACTGAGGAGACTGAAGGAGCAAGCACAGCATAGTGCAGCCTTTGCAGGAAGTCAGGCAACATACCAGAAGAGGCACCAGTTCCGGACATGCCCTCAGAAGGCTCATCTGTTCAGACTCCTCCAGCAGATTTCAGTATAGATTAAGCTACCTTCTATACCTAGGTACCTTGAGGGAAGGCTGACAGGACTGCCTACACATGGAGTCCATAAGATACCCGGGTTTGGGGAGGAAGGCACAATTTACACCTAAAATTTTGCCAGCTTATCAGCCAAGTTAAATGTCAAAGGACACTAGTCAAGAAGTATGGTAAATGCTGTCCACTGGGAAACATAAATATGCAAAAATAAAAATAACTGCATAAAAATTCACAAGCTGAGCTCTCTCAAAGCTGAGACAATCAGGAGAACATAACAATTGAGCATGTAATATCTATTAATGAAAAGAAAATGCAATCAGTAAAATTTTTCTGGTAGATGACATTTAAAATGATCCTGAAGATAAACAGACTAAATATTTACAAAAGGCTTCTGAAAGTGTATTCCACTGTTGGAGTGTCCTCTGGATAGGGTTTCATTGTGAAAAACAAGAACAGCTATCATATAAGCTTGTTTATTAGCAGAAGTTGTCATGTTCTGTAAATCCAATGTGACAGCAGGTTTTAGAACTACACTCAGTGACCTATTCACTCAGTCTTCAGATTTCTACCAATTTACAAACTCTATCACGCAATAGCTTAAAGATCAGACACTTCTTGCAGCTACTCTGACAGCACAAGTAATAAAGACCATATTTTTTCTTCCTGTTAGTGACTATCCCACATCCACACAGTAGTAAAAATTAACATGACCTTTCCAGTCACTGCTATAGCCTAAAGCACAGAAGAGCACTGGTGAGGAGCAGTAGAGGATGGGAGGAAAAGAGGAAAAGATTGAATAACAAGTAGCATGCTTTCCTCACTGGGGATGTGCTGGAGGTGAATTTTCATGCAAACAGTTTTTAAAGGCAGCTCTTGGTTAGCTGGTGAAGAGTCTCAGCTGCCTTCATGACTTCACTGGATTTTCTTCTATACCACAAACGCACTTTGGTAAATTTTTTATATGATAATGTTTAGAAAGGCCATTACTATAATTCCAGCACAAACTGTTTGAACCCCTTATGCATCTCCTATTGTACACAAGGTGTATAAAACATCTTAGCGTTAGTCTCATCTACTGCAAGTACTGAAGATCTAATCTCTGTTTAAAGGGAAAGACTGACCAAAAGAAGAGATCTAATACAAACATTCCAAAACAAGCCAGGAAGATGCAAAGAAAATTGAGGTGTCTCCGTTGCCTTCCACACGTGTTGCATAGCAAAGCATCAGTATTAACACGACCAGCTCACAGATTTGTGCCCAACTGGTCAAGCTCCACTCCAGATACACTCCTAAGTCCAGCAGTCCTCTGGTCAGGAAGGAGTAACTATGGGCTGTTCAGTAAGAACTTCACTTGCAAAACACTAGGGAGCCAAGCCCAACTTCTAAAGGTTCCCCATGCCCTGGTGAATACACATAACTAGAAGTGACAGTCTTCTAACACTGAAGGAGGTTATGCGGACCATAACACACACAATGTTATCTTTCCCCTTAGCGTCCCCACTCTCAGCCTCAAAACACAATGCCACTATGCATTGCCCTGCCCCGTGGCCATTAAATGCTGGGTGGTAAATCCTCTTCTGAAGCTGCTGGATCAATGTAACCTTAAGACCCTGTACTATCAGGTGGACTCCTGCTGCCTCCAACTCTACCTACCACCAGGTGCACGGAAGATAAGGTAGATTATGCATTACTTGCAGACTTGTCAGTGAGACAAAATACATTTCATTCATTTCAGTTCTAGAAATCTTAGTTCAAACATCAAGTTGACCTTTCCACACATTCTTCAAAACCTCATGTAACTATTCTATTAGATGATGTTCCTTTGACTGTTACTTGAGTTCTGTAATCCTCTCTGCTATCTACCACAACTCCTGTTACTGTTCCTCCTAGGGGATATGACATGTAGCTATTCACTGTAGGCCAGCTTCTCTATTTTCTTTTAATAATAAATAATTCATCAGTGATGCTCTCAGTGCAGCTCTGTTCTTCCTCTAAGTTGGTTGTGCCTGTTATATCATTTTGAAAATAAACTCCCTTGTGAGCTCAGCATGGTGCCATGTTTCTTCTCCTTCCTCCAGAACAACAAGAAGAGATGTGAATGAGTCCAAAAGATCTCTAGCTCCCCTTTTCATTTCCCAAAGCAAGCATGGATTGGCATTTTAAAGTCTAGATCTTTGTCTTTAGATCCAATTCTTCCCCTTACAAACATCACTCTTAAATGAAGTAACTGAACTAACAGACAAAATCTCAGGTAATCAGAACAAAAGAAAAATGACTTTGACTATACTTTGTATAGAAGTAGAAAACTGGCTGAACAGTGTGACAGGGCTCTGGCAGCTTCTCAAACAAGAAAGAACTGGACTCTCTCACAGTGTGCTTCAAGATTGGGCTACATGTAATAATAGCTCTGGCCCCGTCTACAAGTGAGGTCCATTTGGGCTGAGAGAGCTTGCAGAACTGAAGACTCACTCCCTTTCAGGACTGTAGCCTTGACCTCTTCATATAGGATTTTGCTGGCATCCTCAGCTCTGCTGCCGAGCAGGGTGGCTACAGCAGACGGTCTTCCTCACCTCTAGCAAGGGTATCCAGTCATCCACCTCCTGCACGCTAAGATGTGCTTCATGAGTAATGTTGCACAGCTTGCATGCACCTCACTGTGCATCTTCACACTTGAAATCAGTTTCAGTTCATTAGGCACATATACAGCACAATAGGATATTGAAGGGTGTTTATCTCAATACAAAAGGGAATTTCATGTTGAAACTGTCTAACTCTCCATATTAGAATGGAGAATACCAAGAATCCTGAATATTGCTAAATACTAGCATTTGTGATTCCCAAGACATCACCCAAGTTACAGGTAACAGAACAGAACTGAAACATTTCTAAAGGAAAGGGTAAAGACAAATCAGAATAAAAACCAAACAATATCACAAGAGAGAAAACATCTTGATGTATAGTGGAAAAATAGAAAAAGATTCTACCACACGATTCATTGAAAAAAGACTCTTCTATGTATGTCAGTCTACTCAAGTCATTAAAACAAGATACACAAGACTTGAAATAGCAGAACTGAAGTACTATTTAGTTGTATTGAGATAAAATAAATACAGGAAATGCCTGTACTTGCTGAACCAGAATTAGTACAGATTATATAACAGCAGATGAATCTGCATCTTTTCTATTTGCCTACTTACCATCTTCTGAATGTTTCTATATGGCCCTAATCAACTGTGCTCTTGACTTTATTTGATCTCTTTGTTTTGGAGATATATATTTTTCTGTCACATTCCTGCTTAAATCAATTTATCATGCTTGAAAACCTCTGTATGCAGAATTTGCTTGATCACAGAATCCCCTTGAGTCTTAGCTGAACAGAAAAATGTACCCTGCTCACTGAAATCATGCCAAATAGCAGACTTGGCTACCAGATAGAAATCCAAAGATAAGACTGCACTGCAAAAAATCAAATCCAAGGAAATTAGAGCATGAGCAATCATTAAACAAATTACACAGCCTATTCTGCTCCATCTCATTTAAAGATAGAAATGACATCATGCAGCCCTCTGATTCTGTCTCCTGGAAGAATCCACTCAGGAAATGCAATTGGGTGGAGATAGGACTTGTTTGGGAGGGGTGGGAAGATAACATGTATATAAAAAGGGGCAAAGGAAATATATAAAGAAGAAAAAACAGGCCATCTGGGTTACACATTTTTTTACTGCATTTGTGTAACCACAGAATAATGCACTTATGGCAAAAAAAAAAAAAAACAACAAAACTATAACAATTCAACTGCCCTCAACATGAAGTTCATGTTTTCAAATGCACCTGAAAAAGAGCATCATGCAATTCTGGTTTTTTTTGGTTTTTTTTTTTTTTTTTTTTTTTTTTTTTTACAATCACATTGGTGTTATTTGTTCACATTAAAATGAGATGACAATATCTGTCAGCTCCAAACTCTATACAAGAACAGAAAAATCAAGCTGTGCTCCACTTTCTTCCTTTTTCATTATCACTGGTAGGAGAGAGGGAGCAAATTGCACCTTAACTGGAATTTTCTGAATGATGCAGAATGTAATTTCACATTCATTTCACGTCTTGAAAACGTTCTGCAAAGTTAAGAACTGTAAATCTGCATCTTGATTAGCAAAACCAACAGAAAACACCTGAAAACAAAGTGCTGAGCTACAGTGAGAAAGACACTAATTTAATATAAGTTTTCCTACTGCTACAGCCAACCTTTAAACCTACAGTGACAGCACTTATATTAGGTCTGGTGTCATCTCATGAGTTGTGAACAGGGCAAACCTACTCCAAGAATAATTTCTGACAGTTCTGAAAGTAGAAGTCGCTGAAAATGAAAGGAGGTCATTTTCTATTTTTCAGACATAATCCTTCAGTGAGAGGAGAACCAAAGATGTTCTTTCAGGAGGACTCAGTCTGGGTACACTATGCAAGAAGACAGCCTGAAAGAGATATTGGATACACGTACTAACAGACTTACAAGAAGAAGATAAGGCTGGTAATGCTCAGCTCATTGTCTGGGCAGCTATGAGCTGCTTTCTACATCATACCCTCCATATGATACTTCTACCTGAACTGATCCCTTCCATCCTTCTGGAGCAGAGCTTCAGCTCGGACAAAGGGTCACACCAGAAAGAAGCTTTTGTTTTTAAACAGATTTAACAGTAAATTCTGTTTAATTGCATAATGTGTATACCTTTTATCTGATCACATATAGTAAGCTGCATTGCAAATTTATGTGCTAGAGAAGTCAGAATCAGCAAGAGCCTCTAAACGAAATCATTGCTCCAGCCTGAGATCATCACCTTCCAAATTATCAAGTTCCAATGCGCACAACCAATGCATCTTTGCAAGAATGCTATGATAAAGGCAGTGTCTGAAGAAGAGTAACTAGCTATGTACCACTGAGACAGGAAAAGTGCAAAGCTTCCAGGGCAGGCAAGGCTCCAGCAGCAGGCTGAAGTCACACTCCTCCAGTGGAGTTCTGTAAGGTCAGCACAAGGTCTGTGCAGTACTTAAGTCTAAAAATAGGTTTTAAGTGCAACTTAAATGACACTTAAATGGCCTGGAACTGATGCTGTGCAGCAGTGGCTTCTTCCATTGCACATCAACGGTACATTTTCTTCTCTACTCTCACAGATTTCACAAGATTTGAAACAAAAAGAAAAAGCAAACTGGTGAGCTGATTTTTAATTCTGCTTTCATGTTTATAACCTCCAAGCACAGAAGCATGTTGGTCCAGAAATTTGTTTTAATCTGGAAAGAAACTCTGGGTTAAATATTAATTGCTCTTGAACCAATACAAACCTCTTAATGAGTTCAGTGGGATCAACCTAATGCTCCACCTTCACTCCCTTTGCTTCTCACAGAAACAAGCAAACATCAACTTTCAATGTGTCTGTTTCCACTACAGTTGTGCCTAACAATAGTGAGGATATTTTGTTAATGCAAATAAATAAACATACAGGGAAATTTTCTTTGTAATATCAGTCTTACTTCAATGCTTTAAAAAATATTATTTTGATTACAGTGCGAGTTGCTTTAAAAGCAGCTTGTGAAGCCCTCTCAGCAACACTGCTGTGAAATCAAAACATGTACAATACTAAATAATTAGGGAGAAAATTTGAAGGCAAACTGCATAATTATAATTCAGAGAGTATGACTGAACATAGCCTACTTTTTCTAGTGTACGAAAACAACCATATTCCAGCAAAGAATCACAGAATCATAGGGGTTGGAAAAGATCTCTGGAGTCCAACCCTCCTGCTGAAGCAATGCTGAAGCATTAAGTTGGTCATTCTGGAAGACCTGGCTTTAAAAAGGATACTGTAATTCTTATGTTTGGTTATAAAAATGACATACTTAATCGCAAACTCATTGGGAAGCAAACTGGTTTTCTGAACTTTTATGTAGCCATTCCACTTCAGCAAACAACCATTTCTTCTTTGTACCCATATTGCACACAGTCAAAGTAATTTCAGTAGCATACTGAAATCTCAACCTATCCCATTTAGATAGGTTAAAACAGCCATGATAGAGCGGGCTGTCATTGCCAAAGTAAAACAGCTTTTTAGTCCCATTCAGTTGTTTAATTTTTAAATATCTTTGTATCTTGATCCTTTTTAATGGAATCATATTTTGTTTAAAAGATGACAAAAAGGTAGTAATAGATATACCACAACACCTAATTCTCATGAACCCTGGCCATTCTCGCTCCAACCCCACTAGAAGAAAGGCACTACAAGGGCTAAGATTTCCACAAAGCAAGCAGCAATGCTAGAAAATGAACTCACTGTTTTTACACAGAGAGCAGAGCAAATCAGTTCGAGTTCTGTATCTCATCTACTTCATTGGGTGGCAGCCAGCTGAGCAGACTGTGCACACTCTAGCTGACTAATGGCCATGGGTATTACCCCATACAGGGGCACCACACACAGTGTCTCTCATCAAGTAGGTGCATCACAGAACTTATGATATCTGTAACAGAAAGGAGTCCAAATGGAAAGGAAAAACTTGTTCATTAATTCCACCTGCAGAAAAGCCTCCGTTATTTTCATTGGCTATGATTACTTCTATATTCCAAATTCATTTCTCAATTTCAGTTCCTAATATTTACAATTCCTATAAGTGTTATCACTTACGGCTATGCACCAATATACTGCAGTTGCAACTTTTTAGTTTTGTGGCATACCAGTATCAAAACTTATGTATTTGAAGCAGGTGGCTCTGCACTGTAGTGATAACACATATACATGGGCATTCTCATGCACTCCTGACAGAAGTGAAACAGGTTTTATTGAGAAGTGATGTGATATACTATACCCTTCTCGCAGCAGCAAGAAATCATTAATTCTTGAAGTGAATTGGTGTACTGAGATGAGACTTTCAGTACTTCTAGACAACCGAAGTCACTGGCAATATTAGAGTTGAGCACTTCTTAACTGAAGGGCTACTTAATTTGTAATGACCTACACTCCTGTCCATTCTTGTAGGGCCTTTTCTCTATTGTGAAGCAATACAGACAAAGCTTATTATTGCCCCTTTGATACTGTCTATCTAGTCACCATTCTAAGGAAGTCCTCATAATAGAAGAGCTGTAAAAACAAGCTACAGCTTGAGCTGTAGTATGGTGGTGATTTCTCATGGCAAAAATCACAAAATTTGTGTATCAGTATCACTTAAATTTAGAAAACTTAACAGATATAACAGATCTGACATGATTAGAAAGAGTAGTCTAAGTAGGCTTGCAGACATACTACTGAATGACTGCACTCCCCAGTGAGGGCCAGTAGTGATAGCTTCAAATGGGGCTAATCCTTCCTGCAAGCTTAGCGCTCCTATAAGTGTCCAGAAGTACCACTTCAATAAAGAAGCAAGTAAAGAAGAGCCAATGTAAAGTTGCCAAGCACAATCAACACTGCCTGCACGGGTCTGCTGCTTCGCTCTGCCTTAAGACAGAATTTAAGTACCTTGTACATCAACGTTACTCCAATTACATACCAGTTAAACATTTTTCCAAAGGGACAAAAAATTCAAATAATGCTCATATAGGTCACTTAGAGTGAGAGGTGTGATTAAGCTTTTAAGCTGATGTATCCAGAGTGTATAAGTAGCAGGAAGAGACAATGATGGCCAGAAAAGCTGTTTCAAACTACCAGAAGATGCAATGTTGATGTGACAAGACTCTGGATTCAACTGTCATTTTCTTTACTGGAGCAGCAGTCTCACTAAAGAGAAAAAGATTGCCTTTTCTCTAACTTGCAAAACTACATTTTACTTAGATCTATCATCATCACTCCAAACAGTACAAAGAACAGTAGCACACGCATAAAAAAAAAAAAAAACAACCCTCAAGTGGCTCTATCTGGAAGAAAAGTCTTCAAAGAGGCTGAGCCAAATAATCTCTGAATTTATCACTATGTTTTTATAGTCACTGAAAGATAAAAGATGTATCCATTTAGAACTCTAATTCTCAGTGTCACAAGTTAGGCTTTGCTCACTAATGAGACTCTGTCCCATGTTTGATGTGCTCCTTTATGGTTCTTCTCTCAAGCCTTGCAGCAGGACAGCCAAACCTCTACATCTGCAACATCCAGAGTCTCATTTTGAAACAGCTCCTTGCAACACAGCCCAAGCCATATCCCCCTCTTCATGTATTGTGGTACAATTCAGCTTGCTGGCACTGCATTAGCAGAAGGGACAGCAAGGGACACTTGTCAACTAGGTGAACACACTGGCCTAACACCTGCTAACCCAGTACCTGACAGGAAAGAAAGCAGGAGGACAAGTAAAGGAGCTTACAGGCCAAACATGACCCATTGGGCACCAAGGCTATTCATGAAGGACTCTAATTCCCGGTTTGTATCAATTCATCACCATCCTGATGAACACACAGCCCAGTGAGATGCTGCTGAATGAAGTGCTTAGTATTTGTAAAATGTTTCAAGATACATAGATTAAGGATACCACTGATGTGCCAGCCAAAATATTATTATTCTGACACTGCATTCCTTCAGGAATACACAGATATGCACTATACAGTGTAACTGGGCTGATCTCTCTTTAAATATAGATCATTAGAGTTCCAGTGCAATTCCCCTCAGTGTCAGTAAATGTATGTACAAAGAACTACTCAATTGATTATCTTACAATGCAAGCCCTATGCATATATCCAGAACAGTTATATATTCAGTATATTCCCTTTTATGTCAGTACATCAACTGTGCTTCTATTGAGCTTCAGCATTTGTCATCACATTCTGGCAAGTTTTGCCTTGCTTTCTCATCTCCCACACTTGATCTGCCTTTTTAAACTCAGCTTTTCTAGCAACCTCTCCCAGAAAGGTCTGAAACTAGATTCTTCTCTCCTGCTCAACAAGCAAGAGAATAGTACATAATTTCCTGTTTTATATACAGCATCTGGCACCGTAAAAAGAACCACTGCAAATCTTACCAAGGCAGCAGAAAAAAGTAGTTGAAAATCCTTCTGCACGGAAAATGCCTCTGCAGAACCAGCTATAAAATCTATTACATATTATATGAAAGGTTAGCAGATTTCCTGGCATAGTACAGTATGTGGGATTTGACTGCTGTATAGAAACAGAGCACTGAAAGCAAGCGAGCCTTCCATCCAACACTAAATGACAGAACTTCAATCTAATTTTCTCTGCTCTAAATAAAAAACGTCAAGAGAAATCTGGCAGGAGTCTACACTTCTTAATGTTAATATTTTGAGTGATATCCTACACAAAGCATCTGCAATAAAATAACCTTCCCTACCTAACTCGCAAACAAACTGCGGCTACAAAATTTGCCAAAACACCAGAATGACTCAACCACCTCCATTTATAGCAATGACTTAGACATATCAGAAGCTATGCAGCGCTGACTTTCAATGACACAAGGGACAAAATTTAAATATATTTCAGCATTCAGAAACAGTTACCTAAGCACTGACTCTTTCAATAATCACACAACAGATAAATGACAGGTTGGGGTTTCCACATGAAGAATTCTCATCTTTATCAAGCCACCAAATAAAAAAAAGTTTATTAAATAAAAATAATCCCCTATTAAAATATAATACAAGGGAACCATGAAGTTCACCTTCACAACGACAGCATTTGACAAGGCATGCAGTTGCAGGGTGAGACTGTGCAGGGAGTGATCTCTAGTAGCACTAGAAGCTTTCAAAACTGCAGGAGACATTTTATGTTTGATTAAGACTGTTCAAACAGAGCAGACTCATCATTGCACACAGGCAGACAAGTAGGATGAGAGGGCATGAGTCTTCTAGTGACCTGACCTGTCTCTTGAACTTCCCCTGTTAACAAAGCAGTGTTGCTTTCCAAATCTTTGTACAAAATCCTTGTCAGTTTTCTGCTTTTATTCAACCATGCTAAGGAGCCTGGGAATGAAGTACCTGAGATACTGCAGTATCTGCCAAGCCAGGACTAGTCCACAGATCTTGGATATTTTCCAGGTTATTTTATGGGCCCTGTCTACACAGTACTGTCTAACTCAGACACCCACAGCAACCTGCACAGTGCATTTGTGGAAATAACTTGGAACTTCGCCATACACTTACATAAGGTCATGACATGATGTGGTTACTTGTCGTTTCTGATATTTATTGAAGTGGAATAAAGCACTATTCACGAGCTAAAAGCCAGCCCAATGTTTTATTCAGAATTAAAATGCTTTTTCCAAACAGGATGGCTTTTCCAGCATGGTAAGCACTGGGCCAGTTCTGTTTCCGTTAATCTCAAAGGCAGCTTCTGAAAAGAGCAGCCCTAATGTGAATCATTATGCTGGCTGTTGAGAACAGGTCCAGTCTGGCAAGTCAGCACCAACTCCATGAGGATGAATAGAGCTAAGATGGCACGGAAATCTGACCCTGGGCACAAAGGCAACTTGTGAATTACAAGACTATCCCGGCTAACTGGAAAATATTTTCCCAATGTGGTCAAGCTAGAGAGACGCAAGAGAAACTCTGTGATGATAAACTACATTGCAGAAGGAAGGTCAAGGATGTCAGTGAGATATCAGCAGGAATTTTAATTACAATTTCTTTATGACTGAAATAATTTCTGTCTAGCAGCGGAGACTATATATTCCTCCCAGGCCTCCACTCTGCCTGAATTCAATATAGCATACCTGCAGCTCAGACATTTAGGTTAGACTAATAATTTAATCTATCACATGCATTTCTAAATTATTTTTCACTTAGCTATTGCTGTTGTTGCAGGCCATTTTAATTTAAATTACAAATGTACATGATACGAACAGCTTAGACTGACTATGAATTGTTTAAGCGAGTGAGATACCATTGCATGTCACATTACCAGGTTATATGACCAATCCTAGGAATTTCCACAGGGAGAAAACCTACAGTGATGATGACAGTCAGACTGCCGTGGCTGGGGCATTGCTATCCAATGATGAGGTCAGCCAAGATCTAAAACCTCTCACAACTCTGTGCTAGGTTTAAAAATCTTTCACATTGCTGCAAACTGCTGCCTGGCTTCTTCTGTCACCTCTTAAGTGGAGACAGAAATCATTAATTTTGTAAAGCCAAAGCAGCACGCTAAATTCAAGGACTGTTACCGTTAGCCACAGAAATCATCACAGTTATCAGAGTTGAGATCCACACACAAAAAAACCACCACAACACAAAACTTTTTAACAAAGTATTTTCAGAAAAATAAGTTGTTCTTCCCCAAACATAGTAAGGCTTGTGCCGAAGACCACAAATGCTAAGCTTTCATTCAGGTATAACTGTATCTAGTTTACATTTTAAGTAGTTCATGCCAGTAACAGATGCAACCATTCAACATCATTTTCTTGAAACTTTTGCACATACACTGGTATATCTACAATATACATTGGATTATCTACACATTCAGCTTTTAAACTTTGTAGACACTGATGGGACTGAGTGACACCACGTTACTGTTTACAAATCTCATTTCTTGAAATTCCTTTCCTGAATAACCTGTGTAAATGCAGATTACATTCAGCTTTTCACGTATTTCCATTTGTTCTACAATAGAAAGCATTAAACACAACAGCAACCAACAGTTTGCCAGCTTCTGGTGCAGCACAGGGGCAGGAACATGTCTACTTATTGGCCAGGTTTGCAAAGATGTGATGGGGTTCTACTGTGAACAGGGACAAATGAATGAATAAATTTTGAAAATTGCTGCAGGCAGAAAGAATAGCCAAAAAGGGGTGACGCAAATCTTGAGACAGCACTGCAATCAATTCCCTTGAAAACCAAGAAAATAACCACATTTTTCCTGCACAACACCATCTCCAATTAGGTATTTGCAGAAGAAATCAAAGCAGTGCAAAACACTAACATAGGAACAGATCATTTGGTTTGACTTTTCAATGTTAATATATACTTATTCCTATAAAATCTCAGTAATATTTCAATGCAAGAATATTTCAATGCAAGAAGATGTACACACATGTACATACTGCCTACATTACTCCTCCATACTGCATTTAGAGTATCTTATTGAAGCAATTTAATTAAAACTAGAAAAGAAAAAAATATTCATCTAACACAATGATTCACAATCTAGTTGTATAATCTTCTCATTAAAATAATGTCAATTTTACCACCAAAGGAAAACTATAACAGTAGTTAATTCTCCTGTCCGCCCTGAACTTGCACGCCCCACCTCACCGTCTCTATACAAAGATTGGTCAGACACTTCCAACTGTCTTCCAAATAACAAAGCAAGTTATAGAATCCATGATGAGCCATCACTGCCACCCTTCATCCTGCTCACAGGGCAAGGAGCACCTAAGTCCTGAAGGTTATCCGCATATCATACTTTTACCAACATCTGATTTGAAAGTGTACTTTTCTCTTTGTTGTTTAGTTATGAGTCATTCTGTTTCTATAAACAAGTGGATGGCAGACAATTACTGAAAAAGAGTATCAGTCCAAGACCCTAGGAGGAGCCCCAAAATGACCAAGGATCAGACATGCTCATGCAGGTCTATTTCCAGAGACCTTAGAATCATAACATAGTCATGCACTGTAACATTAGATTACATTACTTAAACAAAAACAGCAACACCAAACTCATAAGCACCAAATGGGGTAGCCCATTAAGCACTATCACAACTTTCAAACTCAAAATAAAATTCCATTAACTCAAACAAAGCTTCTTTCCTCGTTCTAATACCCTGATGCCACGGTCTTTTCCTGTAGATTGATACAGCAATGAAGAGTTCCAGTGCATTAGGTTCAGTTCACAGTATGTCTATCCACTCTTTTTCCTCCCTGCACTAACTGTCCTAGAAACTTCCGTAGAGAACATAAGCGTATCTATAGATTTGGCTGTACTTACGATCCATCAGAGTATAAAAATGGGCAGGCATCTGGACTCCAAGCCCTTTTGAGAGCAGATTTTATTAACAGTCATTCACTGGAGTTCATAAAGAAAGAAGCTGACAGAGGAAAAGGCTGGTGCAGCAGCTGTACAGGTCATGAGTACAGCCACAGCTGAGATGACCACAAGCCTAACATCCTGTTTTTGATGTGGGGCTGCCCACCTCAAGCCTGGAGTTTTACTACATGTTTTTAAGCATACCATCTTTCACATTTCACAGGAAAAAAATTGAAAATTAATCTGTGGATCTATCCAGGGATTTAATCAACTTCAAACTATCACTAGAAATAAAAGCAGTAATGAATTCATCTAAAAATCAACTAACTTTTCACCCTCTCCTACAATTCCCCATGAAGCACTCAGTGAATAATCTGCCAATTAAAAGCTAGACAGTCCACAAGTTCAGTAGTCATCCATTTATGAAAAGACACAGGGCATCCATTTTAATGCTGCAGTCACATCTTAATTAAAAAAATCTCAGAGGTCTTTGAAGAGAGAAGATACACTCTCTGACAAGCACATTCTTAAAATGACTTTTTTGGTTTAACAGCTTTTAGTTCAAAAAAGAAAGCAGCACACAAGTCACAGATTAAACGGTGCCGTAAACGAATAGGACTCAGCAACATCAAGCAAGTGTCAGAATGCACAAACTGAGGGGCATGGGACAGTAGTTATAACACATGCACTGACTTTTCAAAGTTTGCCACTGTCCAACTGGTTTGGGATAGTGTGCATGACAGCACCGGTCGTCTACTGGAACAGACACCTTCAGACTGCAAAACCTCAATGCCTCCTTGCACCAGAAGCTTCATAAGGAAATGTGACGAACTAATTTTGGAATCTGGAAAAAAAGACAAACTTCAGGAAGGAAGTTTAAAAATATTTGGAAAAAAGTAATTTCAAAGAAAAAGGAAATAGATTAGATATATTAAAAATAATAATAAGTCAGCCCCAAATTGCAGTAATACGTCTCTTTTGGAAACAGCACATCAGTACTGCTGGTGCCTCTCTGGAACACTTCAGACGTAGCAGGAAGTCATTGTTATCTTTAGAAGGGTTTAACTCAGGGGTTTCCAGTTGTTCCTGTATATGCTGATACTCCAGCTCTCCAACTATTTGCATCCAGCACAAATCAAACTCCAAATCATGTCTGCACAGAGTTCCAATATATCCTCCCTTCAGTTTCAAACACTCCCATCCATAAGACAATTTTTGACACAGAAGATTGGGAATGATAGAAGCTAACAGGCATTGAACTTGCTAGGAAAAAATGAAGCAAACTCCTTTCAAGTTTCTAGGATAAAGGCACAGTCCCTTATTTTCATATAAAGTTTGCAGAACCTTGCACATGCTGCCTGCTAGAACCATCCTCCACTGGTTTTGCTAAGGCCAGTGCGGAGTACTTGATAAAGCCTCACTCACATCTTTGAGGAACATCAGGATCATCTCAGCTTCCCATCCACCACATAAACGCAGTCTCCAATAGAAAAAACTGAAAAGCAGTCCATCTTCTTAAGCCTTCACAAATTCTTAGTTCACCAAGGAATAAAATTAATGTTATTAATCTTTTTATGAAAGTAGAAATCCTCATCATGCCCTGAAATGGTCTAATTTACGTAGCAGTGAATCTCAAAGGGGTGAATGGATTTATGTTTTCCTTACAACAACCCATAGGGCAAAGGTTTCCTCCTAGTCTCAATTTGTCCTCCCCTCCTCTTCCTTCCTCCCACCCTACTTTTTCCTCTAACAGCCCTGTAAACAGTACAGAATACAACCAATGGAAAGTGGGAGAATGGGCAGTAAGCAAAGAGGGCTGCTGCCTCTTTCTCCATCCATCTCTCCTCCTGCACAGCAGCAAACTGAATTGTAACAGCAAAGACAGCTAAAGCAAGGAAAAGGAATGACACAGATCACTAAATTCAATTGTTTTCAAAACACTGGTTTTCACAGAAAGGTGCTATAAGCATCAGAACTGGCAATTGCAACTGAATTCCAACTAGCCTTTGTAAAAAGAAAGAACGCTGCCTCTAGATTCAGTGCACGAAATGAGCACAAGGGTCAACAAAATTTCACAATGAGTAAGAAATACGTATTATACACCAGTCTTTTTTTCACAATACATTTTCTGAAGTTTAAATACAACTTCTCCTATGAATATATGCTATACATTTCAGACATCTTCAATATACCAAGTGATACCTAAGCTTCTTTTCTTGCTCTACTATGCCCCAACATGCTTTGCTGCAAGCAACTTTGAATTTATATACTAAACAAGGCCCAACTAGCTAAATAATGAGCACAGACAGCTCTCCTTAGGAAGTGGTTATTTATTCTATATCAGCCCCATACAACTCATACCCTAATTCGCGGAACCAATATAGTACGGGAATTTCACATTTCAGTAATACAATCCATATCTTCACCACAAGCACTAATTACAGATAGCTCAGCCAATTCTCTTTTTAAAGCTGTCTACCACTGTTCTCATACAGTCTAACTTTGTTAACTCACCTATATTTTCAGCAAAGTATCCCACACTTCCTGACCTGCTCTGTAGTACTCCTGCACAGTTTTTCAGAGAACGAAGTAGTCAGACCCAGCTGTGGTGACACTGCTACATTTCCAAAGCTCTGTGCAATCATTGTGCAGTTTTCCTTCTGACACATGCATGTCAATACCAAATACCTGCATCTGTAAAATGCTTTTGATTTCCTGACAATGAAGGGATCTATGTAAAGGTCAGATTAATAACGTTTTTCTTACAAAAAAAGTATTTTAAGGAGAATTTAAACAGAGGTGCAATTCTAGCATGCTGGCATTTCTTATAGCTGCTGTTTCCTAGCTAAACACCATGCCTGCTTAGAGTCATGTGCGTTCACATGATCTGCTAAGCTGGAGGCTGTTTTGCTCTTGAACTTTTTCCTCCTTCACTTTAAGATCTGCCCAGCAATGTGTTTGTCGTACACTGCTGAGTACACAAACATATGTAAAGGGCACACGATGTCAGTTGCTTCCAAACAGTTGGTTCTTTTATACCAGTCTGTCCTTTATCCTTATATATTTGGGTATGGAAGTAACTTTATTAGCATTTCAGTAGTTCAGGAATTTCTTCATGTGTTGTTTTTAAACAAACTGAATGCAATTTAAACTGCACTGCACCTTACTTGGCAACCACAAAGTAAAAGAACTGTATGTTCAATTTTCGTTTACTCTAGATATGAAAATACATACGCTAACACACTTCAGAGAGTATTGATATCAATTTTTCTTTTCTGAAGACTACTTAAATGTTTACTTAAAGACTAGGGTATAATGGAATTCTAATAACACCATTTCAGGCTTCCGCATGAGTAATGTACAATGCATTATCTCTGGAAAGACATGCAGCTTATAAGGACTCTGTTCAACACTATAGCAATGAGCATTTAGAAGTATAAGCAATCATTATAAGAATAACATAACCCATCAAAATCCATAGATCGGTCAGTTCTATTTCTGTGTTATAACAGGAACTGTTGCATCAACATAGGGCATTATACAGGGATTAATGACTAGCTGGAATTAATGGCCCCAGGCTCTGCCTGAGGCAATGAACTCCTCCCACCTACTCATTAATCCCAGGAGACACTGAGTCTCCTTTGGAGCATTAACATCTAAGGCTTTTTATAATATCCTTTCTGCATAGGATTTTTGTGCTTAGATTATTTGGATTATATGCATATGTGAATAAAAATAAAGTGAATTAGGTGGCTGAAAACCATCATCAGTGCCCTCAAGACTGCTCAGTGGGAATAGATGTCCTCCAAACAACAAAGAATATACACAGGCTGATACGTTTGACCAGTTGCTCTCCATATATTTGAAGTGAAAGCAATATTGCTTTAGCAGATTTCTGTTTGTTTTCCAGAGCTCCAGCTCCTTCAGGAAGTGTCTGCTTCACTCCTGCTGAAGCTTCTTGTTTTTCACAACACCCCATGCCACTACTATCACCACTGCTCCCTAAATGTCACTGGATCTTCTGGATAGGCATTAGCCTCTTTCAAAATTGACCACAGTACACGTACATCAAATACAACAAGCATTTCAGTCATCACTGTGATGCAGTTCTTAGCACATTACATCTCAGTGGGGAAGGGGGTAGAAAAAAGATGACACGTAATTCTTTACTTTGATCTCTGGCACAGTCTCTCCTTGGACAGCTAACATGCAACAGACTTTCAGCAGCTACACTTGCACAAAGTATTTACAGTTCTTGGGTGAGCACATCAAAACTGCAAAAAAAAAAAAAACCCTACTTAAAATCCAAACCCTCTATATTCTACTTTTCCAGTAAAGCATTGCTCCAAGTAATAATCCATGTGACTGAGACGCAATCTGGAATATTGCCATTTACCACAGTAGCAATTCTTCATATGAGAAGCAGCAAATGAAAAATATCTCTCTGACTGGTGAGCACTGCACATTGCTCAGCAAGCTGAGCTCCACAGTGACATTCAAATATCCCCTACTAACACATAGCTTACTCAAAAAGAGCTCAGCAAACAGGAACAGTTATCACGTGGTATAAGAGATAAGCTGTCTTATGTATATTGAAACTTCTAGCTTGCTTTATATGTTGCAAACCACTCCTGGTCAAATTCTCCACTGAAATACACACAAGAGCTTTTCCACTGAAGCCTATGTGGCTTGTGTATACCTACTGAGATTAAAGAAGGCAGAGTTCTGATCATCATAACTAAACTCAATGAGAAACTTCATGATTACATCATTTTTTTTGTTCCTGGTTCCTGGAAAAAAATCCAACTTGTGCTCAAGCAATCCCTCAAAAATGCAGATCCAGTAACAGAAAACTGAGTTAGTTGTGACAGTTAATAGAAGCAAAAGTAATAACAGGCATTGAAAAAATTATACTTGCCACCCTGTTTATTCAGAATTGTCCACAGGTTGCTTTAGTATTAAAAGCATAGATCTGTACTGAAGTATCTTCCTCTGCAAAATGGTGTTCGCAATTCTATTGTTATTCATAATGGGCTGGGAAAATTACACATTTGTGTGCATGATCTGTTTCCCATAGCCTTTTGCAGTCTGCAGAACTATTCTTGCAGTGGCAGTGTAACTAGGATGGTTAAGTTCCATCCCCACAAAAACAGATAAAAGCTCAAATGACAGAGTTGCAGGCAAAAGAATTTCTGGCAGAGGAAGCAAACTAGGAAATCCAGCTCCTGATATAAAACAGCCCACTCTGTCTAGTCTGAGAGAAGGCTCATTGCCTGGGTGTTTCTCAAATCTCCTTGCTGGATGAAGAACTGCCAGGATTTAAAACATCTAAAACTTTCTTGTTATGAGAATTATGTGATTTACAGATCATGATAAATCCTGACTAAAAGATGAAAGTGACAGTGTTTCAAACAGTTCCTTTCCTTCAGGAAGGTTACATTTACAGTGTAGTGAGGGGAGTAGGTAGACAAGGTCCTTCCTCTCTTGACAGATTGCTAATATATATAAGCAGTATTCAAGCACTGAACAAAAATGGTGACAAATATTGTCCTTACAGAATTACTCAGTATCTCAAGAATTTTCTTTGTATTTTTCATCACACCTCCCTTTGTCTCCTGTCTGCCAGCAGTCACCATCTCCAGAGAAATAAACACTAGATTACTCAGTGGCCCTCTTATTATACAAAGTTGTCAAGCTAAGTGGGTAAATTGAGAAATGGGGTTTGTATTGACCTGAAGTGAAAAGTTCAACCTCTTTCCCTTCTCCTGCAAAGTTCAGCTACAGTCACAGAGGGAACACAAAACGGAGGCAGAAGCAGGCAAGAAAGAGCACTGGCAGCCTCATACTGTGGCTGGAAATAAGAAACAGTCACCCATCTGCACCCACAGCTCATGCAGGAAGCTCACTGGAAGGCAGCCCATCTGTAGTACAAGAAGCCACGGGATACTTCTCCTGCAGCCTTGAACCCCATCACCAATGCTGACAGTGAACTCTACATTTTATTGCCCCTCTTCCTTTCAGTGATTGCCCCCTCTATCTTTTAGCTATTTGCTTAGATTTTCAGCACACAAAAATCCTGGCATTGTCACTATGGGCTCTGAGCCATCTGAGCAATCTTCTTAAAATACACCAACACATCATCCATATGGTTACCCAATATGTAACTATTTACTTTCCAGGATAATAATAGAGAGGTAACAAACTGCTGAAAGCTTCATAAAACTTCACAAGCCACCACCACCCTAATCAGGATTTTCACTGAATAAGAGCATTATGGATATCAGTCAGCATGATTCCCTCTTCAAACGTATTTTCATTATAAGCCGCCATTAAACAAGACTCAAAGATCAGCTGAGTGGTTGTCCTTCAGCATTACCTGTTTATCCTTAGGAGTTACCTGCTTGAGATCACTGCTACATGTCCCAGCAGTCTGGTATCATGCAGTGTACAATGTTCTGGAAGAAATCCACTTCAGAGGTAGCATTTAGCAAGATTGGGAAGACAATGTAAAAAGTAGGAGAGATAAAGGTAATTCCTTTCCATGTGTGATTATCTTCTGTAATAGTTCAGAAATATTCAGTGATTTTCAATGCAAGATTCAAGATTGCATTGGAGGATCTAATCAGGGTGTAAAATAACCCAGTTTTCCTGTCAACTGAAACTGGGACTATTGACACTTTAGTCAAATCACACAAAAATTCTCTTGCTTCTTTCAGAGATTCATTGGATCATAATTCACTATGTTGAGACAGTTATCATTTACATCCCCTTCACAGAATGTGCAATGCTGTCTGAGGGCAAAGTTGTTCAACACAATTTTCCAGGTGTACTTCAGGTGATAACTGATGTGAAAGTATGAGTTGATCTGCAGTTACTTCATATACTACAGATTGCAAGTTAACACGTAGGAAGTTGGTAGTGATAAGGACTATCCAAGCAGTCCAGTGAATGGTTTTGTGATTATTGAACTTGTGGAAGAAATCAATGAGCTCTTAGGTTTGTGTGAATTAAGTAAGACAGGAGCTTTTCTGGCATTCTTCAAAGACCTGCAGTTCTTAAGATTCTTAGGCTATCTGGGAAACAGTGTCTCTTCACAGAGGTGACTACAGCCCAAGAAGGACAACGATGAACAAGAAGGACAGCCAGGTCACACCTCAGCCTCGGCAGCACGACTAGCAAGATTTGGGACAGGAATACAATGAAGAAGTTGTACAAAAAAGGAGCACATTCTCTCTTTTGGCATCACAGAGCTTGAAGGGCCTCTCCCTGGGGCAATACAGCTTTCTTAAGAGATCAGCACTGAGACAAAAGAGACCAAACTTTCAGCTTCAGAATGAAGTTGTACTATTTTATAAAAAGAAAACTAAAATAAATGTTTTAAGCAAAACAGTTTGAATCCCTATGATTATACTCAGGTATTTTTCTTGAGATATCTTTGTGCAAGATACCACATAGGACAAACAAAGCTTTAAGGATACAGGCACTGCATTAGTAATATTGGTGAATAGAAGCCCTTCCACCGAACTCAACATAGACAAGAATATTGTGCATATTTTTACCTGAACATCATAGGTTTAAGCAAATTCAATATCCTGAAGTCAGCATCAATGAATTGCCTACTGCTCTGAAAGTGCAGGGAACGATGTCTATTAGCATACTTTTCCCTTAAGCACAATATAATTAGCATGAATTTGATTAAAACTGAAAGTGAAAATGAAGACCAGATTGGAGTCCAGTGAAAGATCTAAAAAGGTAACTGTGAACTACAGCATAATAAACAAACTCAGAGTTTCATTCTAGAGGGAAAGTACGTGCCTTCTCTTGACTAACCTGAACTACATACACAGCCAAACTCAGCCTCCAAAATGCACTTTTGCCTCTTCAGCTAAAAAGAAAACAATAGAGAACATGATCCAGTTTTGCCATATACAATGCAATTCATTTAGCACATAATTTAAGTACAACTACACAGTAAACTCCATAGAAATACACAGAAGCAAATTTTTGCATTAAGATCACACTATAAACACAACTACAGACTATGTAACACTTTTGAACTGTTCAGTATAGCTTTGAAATGAATCTTTTAAAACTTTGTCCAGGTACAAGTGAAGGAAGACTACTTATTTGTTTCATTATCTTTGTAAACCAGAGTACTATGTTGCTATTGCAATGAATGCAGAAAAAAAAGATGCCTCTATTTCACTAACAGAAGTAGATTTTATTCCCAGGAACAGACTGATTACACTGTTGTCATATGTGAAAAATACAGGAATCTGTCATGGAGTTTACATCTTAATACCACACTGGGTACATGAAAGCACAAGAAACCATGTCTAAGGAACCTCCAATCCTCCGTGTTTCCTGTAGCCATACAGCTTTCCTCTCATTTTCCATTATTTTTCCAATGAGAAAGTTAAGCTTATGGATTCGCAATAGAAACTCAGCAGCTTCAGGGAATGAGTAACTGAGAGCCTGTTTGATCACACATACACATTTTCTGCACAAAAATCAACTGTCCGCTTGGTCCACATTTCACCTGTGAGCTTGCCAGGTTGGTTATATATTTTGCTGAGAAGAACAACCTTTTTTCATAAAGCCTCACCCTTTTTCCAAACTCATCTCTTATCTACTAATAAGTGTAAGCTAACTAGAAGAACATATATTTGGCACAGGCATTAGTCAAAACAAAAGCATCTGCACCCCAAGAACTGAAATTGGCTCACTTTGAGTATTTTAGCTCTATGAAGTGGGGGGGAAAAAAAAAAAGCATACAACCATACCTACAGTTTAAAACTGCCATAGAAACAACTCATTAGTAGATTAAATGCAAACTACACCTGTTTCTAAGCCTCGTTACATTTGTCCACAACTGCAAAATACAAAGTAAGCAGGTATTCTTCTGTGTCTTTTCACTGATGCATCATAAGCCTTTAAAGCATCTTTGTTTGTTGTTTTGCATTTTGAAGTGCTTCCAAACTTTCCCCATTTTCCAATTGCACAGCAAAAGCTATCTTGGATTTTCCTGCCTCTTTTCTGAAAGTCACGAGAGAAAGTATAAGATTCCACCTTGGTAATTTTTACTGTACACTTCTTTCTTTGAGCAAAGCATCACCTTAACACCTGAACTGCGATATTCTGTTTTTTCCATCTATTACTTAAACATGCTGCACTGATTGCTATAGAGAGATTCCTGGTAGCAAAAGTCAACAACATTTTTACAGTCTGACAGAGCTAGAAATGTGGGCTATCCAGGATACTCTCACACATTTGTTTGCTATATTATAGTCTGAATTTAAATATGATAATTTAATTTAGTAAAAAACAAAATTGGAATCAGATTTACTGCTAAAACTTTTTAAATTTAATTTTCAGACTGGCAATCAATGCTTATTCAGTTTCCATGTTATCCTTGCCTCCCCTTTTTGCAGATGCTCAAGTGACATTAAATTAAACAATTGCACAGGTTTTAAAACAGTAGGAAAATCGCCATTTGCACATAATACAGGAATACAAAAAGGTCCACAGAAATCACTCCTTGTAAGTACTTTTCTTCACCAAAATAGTAAAATAATGCAAAAAATCTCCTAGGAGAAGTAACATATATTTGTGGCATTCTGCCTATCAAGCCCTTTCGAAATGTAAGACAACAGAGATGAAGAAGAGATCTCACTATCATCTCTCCCAAAAGCTTATTCATTTTCTGAGACACAACTGTTAAGATTAAATATTAAAACATCCCTAAAAAAAGAGCTATGTTGACACAGCAGTAAAGCCCGTTATTATTCACAAACATTGTCAAACTAACAGCTGTTTAGCATTATACTTCACTCCATTATATTCCCTCTAAATCTATGCAAAATAAAAAAACAATCTTGTAAACACCAATGATTACAGAAGGAAACAAAAAATAAAGAAATCTTAAACTTACATTGATGTGTTATTATGTGTCCTGCACAGCAAGTAGCCCTAAGGGTACATATTAGTTTTTTTATCCATGCTGCGTTCTTGTTGCTGATGTGACCACTTAGGCACATGGTCAAGTTGCAATCAGCTTCTCTCTTAGTGATGTATGAGAGCTGTGCTGATTTATCTAGTCCTTCTGCAGCAGATTAGCACTAATGTTTCTGCCTCTGCATCCTACCTTCCTTCAGCAGTAGACTCTGCATTATCATTGGCAATCCGAATTAAAGAGCCAGTGAACACAGAACAGATTTTTCTTTTCTCTCTGAAACAACAGCGAAGAAGGTATTCTCACATAAATACCATGTTTTGATCTAGTGAGCCTCTGTTTTTAATAGCTTTAGTATTAACAGTAGTCAGGGATATAGCAGAATGGTTCCAGTAAGTCTGCTATAATCTTTTTATGATTTACTGTTAAAAGAAAATTCTCCTATGCAGATGGCCCTAGGCAAGAAAAGGCTGTAATACACAAACATTTCAGCCAAAACCATGAAGTTTTCACTTTCTAATACAAAGGCATCATATGCACGCAGTAGAACTCTGATTTATACCAAAGTGGTTAATGAGCAATTAATACAATTAGAGCTTACAGAGAGAAAGAAAAAAAAAAAAAAAAAACTTGGGCTTAAAGGTACTTACCATATTAATTCACTCAGCTAAAAAATATTTCACTGCCTTACAGTGTATTTTTTCATTATGAATTCTCTCTTTTCTCCCTACAACTGACATATTTTACATATGGGACTGTCAAATTTAGCTATTAGAAGTGTTACAAAGAACCTCACTGAACCTTATTATTATTATTGTGACTTTCCAGTAAACAAAAAATATTTTAGCAGTAAAAAGCAATTGTTAATTCATGATCTTTTCAATTTAAGGAACCACAAGACAGCTATTTAAATTTTCATTAGGACTTTGAAAAATATTTAGGAAAAATGGATGTCTTAGACTATCTAGTCTTGAAAATGTGAACATTCTGACAAGTTTGCTCACTGTCAAAATGATTCACATCACTGCTGTTCTTAACTGCTACTCTTTCTGATCACAGAGGCTAAGTAATCCTCCAAAAATCAAATGCCATAGCTGAATATTAACCAAGAAATATGTACCACTCAAACATTGGTAATATTTAAATAGCACACAAATTCCACCTACTCAAAGACCTATCCTCTGCTTCTCATCAGCATCCATTCTAAACAAATGGTACACAGAGTATCTCACCCTAAACAGAAAACCAGGAAAGAGGGAAATAGAATTAGTTTACTGCTTTACAATAAACCCTAAAACAAAGAGGGGCTATTTTTCTTCTAACATGAAAGTCTTCTGTGGCAAAACGCAGTAGTATCCATTTCAAAGTGCTTTCTGCATTTTACATATATTTACCACAGGAGCACAATACCCTGGCCACAGAATCTAAGACTTATCCATGCTCATTATCACAGAAAAAACAATTCTGTCAGAGTAACAAAGATCTAGTTGCTGCAGTTCACATGACTCCTTCAAGCCTCCCCAGATTTCTTCCACTTTTTGTGCATTGTTGATAAGGAATGAAATGGGTGACTGCAGAAGGGCACTCAGAAGCCAGAACAAGGATCTCCTGAGGAAAGAGCTGAAGCTCAGAAAGTGTTTCAAAGCACATCCAGTGCTGAGCTGCCAGTAGCTGGCAAAA
The DNA here is from genome assembly GCF_023343835.1 of Lagopus muta. Classification (NCBI taxonomy): domain Eukaryota; kingdom Metazoa; phylum Chordata; class Aves; order Galliformes; family Phasianidae; genus Lagopus; species Lagopus muta. The sequence goes on along the minus strand of NC_064440.1, from coordinate 19,462,877 downwards.
TGAACACTGAGGAGATCACATACCTACAAGTCTAAGCTCCTCACAGATGCTGAGTAAGCATCCTACAATTTTGAGTTAGGGAAGTCTGTGGATGCTAAGTACCTACCACCACACATTCAAACAACTGAAGGAGTTTAAAAGAAATCTGGCACAGAAGACAGTGCTGCTCCTCTCTTTTATTTTGAATCCTTCTCAGGACTGCGCTCACCCAACGAGCAGTAATTCTGCACTGCGTTCTTGGTACTGTGATTCAAGTGCCCAACTTTCTCATCTCAGGACAATGTCTTAAAGAAATATATCTATTCTCCTAGCTGCGCTCCAATCCATGTGCCATCTGTGGAAAAGTGTGCTACAAAAACAAAAAAATTCAAGTGTCTCCCCATGGAAGAGAAGAAGTGATGGTGACCTTCCTGACAGGCTTGTATCTGCAAAGCAAAGCATAACACTGACATGGCAAACAAAAGTGAAATGTACTGTAACTTGAAAGGCAAGGTCAGTCATATGGATACTTTTTCCACTAAGAATTGATACAAGATCTGAACTCCATGGTTTCAGGTAGGTCTTTGCTGAAGCAGGAAAAAAAAAACGTTGCCAAAATACTGAAACTTGGTGAATAAGCATACCATCAGCACCACTATTCTAAGTAAGTAGAAAGTTAGCCTAAAAATGCTCAACTCCACTTTAAACAGACCCAATCAGGGACTTTCTTTGCCCCCAAAAATCCCACGAGAAGGTTATTTCAGAGCTTCATTCTTAATGGTCAGAGAGATGCTTCTAATACATAGCCAAGCTGCGTTAGTGCCAACCTGTCCCTGAACAGCACTGTTTAACAGCTTCTTTCCCCTGAATGGTGGTTTTATGTATTTGTAGAAGGCAACCTCATTTCCTATCAGCTTTCACATCAACGGACAAGATATGCTCTTTTAGTCTCATGATATAAAATAGACACTCCATTTCTTCTTACCATGGCAGTTCTTCACCACATCTGCTCCAGTTTGAGTTTGTCTCTTCTAAACATGGGTAAGAGAAAATACAAAATCAAAGAATGGTTTGGGTTGGAGGGGAACTTAAATATCATCCAGCTCTAAATCTCAGCCAGGCTCTCATCAGCCACCAGCTCAGGCTGGTTATCCAGATCATCCAACATGGCCTTGACACCTCTAGGAATGCAGCATCCACAGCTTCTCTGGGCAACATGTTGCCAGCACCTCATCACCATCTGAGTCAAAAATTTCACCCTAACAACAAATCTAAATCTACAAGGGCTGCTCCAAAAGTAATGCCTCTTATTTTATTACATTGGTCCACGATGACAGAGGCAGATGTTGGTGGTATGGCACCAGAGGCTGAACCCTTCCATCAATATTCCATTACATTTTGTTGTTGTACGACAGATGGCAGCAGAGGGGCAGTCTGACAAAAAAGTATCTGACCTGGAACTGTGTATGAAGCAAAGATGTGCCACTGAACTCCTTCATGCAGAAAAAATTGCACCCACTGACATTCATTGACACTTGCTGAACCTTCGTGGGGACCAAACAGCAGGTGTGAGCACCATCAGGGAGTAAATGGTGCATTTTGGCAGCGGCAACAGCAACATGAATGATAATCCACATTCTGGATGGCTACGCACAGCTGTCGTGCCACAAAGTGGAGAGCATCTTATCAGCTCATTCATGAGAAGCAGAGGATTACAACCCAAGAACTGTGTATGTGCTTCAATGTGCTGGAAACAATGGTGGCATTGGAATAGTGCAAAGTTTGAGCCAGGTAGGTTCTATGAATGCTCACTCAGGAACAGAATGAACGCTATATGCAAGTTTGCTAGGAGCCATTGAACCAATATAAGGGTGAAGGTGGCAGTTTTGTGGATCATGTCATTACCAGTGACAAGATATACTATCACCATTACAAGCCAGAGTCAAAACAGCAGTCCATGAAGTGGCAACAAGTGAATTCCCCAAACATTCAAGACTACACTTCCTCCTCCCCCCCCCCCCCCCCCCCCCCCCCACCAGGGACTAGAACAGCCATCATATCACTATCACTAAAAAGAATCAATTGCTCTTTGTAAGCTCCAGTGGTTTGCTTAAGTGTTGCACACAAGCTACGTAAAAGACACTAATATTTCAAACATGCAGACATATTATATGCATTTCTACAGGAAATTGCTCAAGGCAATTAAAAGTGCAAAGTCGAACAAATTATAATCTATAGCTGAAAACATGCAAATAATGTGGTCTATATCTGCAGCAATGAGCAAGAGCACAACAGAAGAGCTATCTCATGGATTACCAAATGCACTTGACAAACACTGTACTGAGAATCGCTGGAACAAGTCAAATTAATAGGGAACAAACCATTGTTTAATCCTTCTGAACTGCTAACAAGCAGCCTCTTTTTTCTCTCTACAGCAATGTTGCAATGAAGTTGAGTTTCTCTTACTTCTTTCTTAAGAATTCTGACTGCATTTTAGTGGCAGTGTTGTTGAATGTCCTTTTCCACTTCCCGTGTGACAACAAACTACAGGTTGAACACAATAAAGGATGACAGCTATAAAGTGACTGCAAAGCAATGTTAACATTGCAGTTGTTTTATCTCTTGATTTCCCTTAAGGAATATTTGACATGCTGAATCTTTCATTAATTCATATATATATTTATGTATATTCAAAAGCTTTAAAAACTTTAACCTGGTCTGATGAAACTGATTCCTCAACTAAGAAAGGGAATGCTGCATTTGTTCAATTGACAGACAAGCCCTCGTTAATTAACATTTAGCTTTAGGTAGCTCATGAGCAAAGGCCATTGTAAGACATTTTAAATCACAGTTGAAATACATTAGAGATGGTTAAAATCCAACTTGAGTGAAGAGATAAAAACAGTTTCTGCAAAGGTAAACAGCTACCCCTAGATGAAAGAATAGTGTTACATATAGTGTCCAGAAATCAATTCCTTGAATTTTTCATTGGATATCATGCAGATAATTTCTCTTCCTTCAACTAAGCTTGGAATAAGTAAATCCTGATACGCTAAATGTATGGTTATCCCACAGGGGATTCTTTTTATATTTTTCAATAAAGTTTGATGAAGATACTTTCACTTTTCCATACAGAAAAACTTCCAAAGGTTTCTGGTTCCTAGCAACATCCCTCTCATCTCAATCAGAAAGGCCTGAATAAGGTAGTTTTCTCACAGAACAGCATGCTGAAAAAGGTGAAGCAGTCCTGCAGTGGTAAAAATCCAAGAGTCCAAAGAAGAAATAGATAGAGAAATAAAGAGTTATTGAAAAATGAGTTATGATTGCTTAAACATTACTGCATTTTGAAAATCAAAGCCATTTAGAGAACAGAAATGAATAAGGAAGCCATCAACCACCAGGTTGGAGCAGGCAAAAAAAGAGTTGTTTTTGACTTTTCAGAAGTACAAGCACAACTCTTATAACCAAGCTTCAGATGAGCAAATTTGTCTGCAGGAGTTGAAAACAGATGAAGTTGCTTAATATACTTTCACATGACTATTTACAGAATCCACAGAAGTGGATTCATAACTTCTGATAGTCAATGAAGTCAACAGCACCTGCATTGAACGGTACAGGTTCTGCACGATAAAACATTTCATTTCTACTTTGTTTCTCTCTTAATTCAGCTGCCAGTATGCAGTTAGCCACACGGTTTTTGACTGGAGAAAACAAACCTTCATGAAGCAAAAAGGCATGGGATCACTTCTTCCCTCCTCTCCTTTCTTGCAACATTAACAGAAAGGAACACTGCACAAACACCAGGACACAACTTCAACATATGGAAAAATACTTGGTTATCTCAGAGTCACCAATGGCATTTACCATTGAGAGATTCTACACGATTTGTTAATTTATCTCTGTAACAACATACATACTGATAGGGGGGTAAATTTAGCAAAGCAATAATCGTGATAAAAGGTCAAAAAGCTTAAGTTGCTTTAAGTGTTAGGAGAGGTGCCAAAGAATAATGCAATGAAGGTTACACCAGGTTACACTGGTGAATTTCGTCCTTAGAGCTAGGAATAACTCAGGGGAGGAATAAAACTCTGGGGAGTAAATAATTTGAGTTTTGCATTCTTTAATGCCTCATTTTCAAAAACTTCATTCTTTTGAGAGTGAGCTTCACAACAGATTCTATGTACCTTTCCAGTATCAGAACCCTGGTTATTTCACTATTTATCATCCAGTGCACATGGTGGTGTAACTCACACCACTAACTTCACTTCGGTTCAGAACTTACCTAGCATACTGGGACACTTTACAACTTGTACATAATCAAAAACACTTAGAAAATATTTTTCATAAGCAAGGGAAGAAACATGACTCCCACTGGATTACAGAGCTCACTCCTCATATTAACAGCAACAATCATAAGCTTTATTTTTTATATTGCTGAAGTGGTAGAAGAAAGAGCTGCAGTAGCTGTCACATACTTGGATATCAGTATAACACCAAACAGTGATAGCTCAAAAAAAATGCCTTGGGTGGAAACATTGTCATGCAAATTTTAAAAAAAAGTTACATGACTGCAAACCAAAGGTAATGAAACATGGCAACACAAAAAAAAAAAGGAGTCCAAAGATGTAGTAAAAGGGCAGGGGTTTTTTTTGTTGTTGTTGTTTTTTTTATATAAAGTCTCAGAAAGAGAATAAACTACTTCATAGCGCTATAAAAACACCACAGAAGGAAAAGGTAGAAACAATAGTCAAAATAAGAAAGTGATGCATAGGTCTGCAAAGACTTAGAAATGCTTAAGGAAAAGTCAATTTGGAAAAAATTCAAGGGAGATATTCAAGTAGAGCTAGTGAGTGGAAACAATCCTGAACATAGTTCAAGTACACAGCACATTACTTATCACTATCATCCCCATTTCTTTGTAGATACTTACAAAAGATTAACTGCAACAACAATCTTAACACAGACAAAAAGCTGTTACTGTAACAATTATCAAATTCTAGCATAAAATACTGCTAATTTAATGTGGTCCAGGTAGAGAGGAAAGACAGATTAGAAAATTCACAGTAGTATGATGGAATTCCAGAAAAATTATCAATAGTTATGTCTAAAATTTTCCTTTTAAGTGATGCCAGTACATAGCTATGACAACTGTGTGCAAACAAAAATGTAAGTACTGAAGGCAGAAATTATCTCAAATACATGAAAGCAGTAGATAGAAGAACCAAAGAATCAAGTCTTAAAATTGGGAAGGGAAATGAGAATAACCTTGTCTGTAGCACTCGACGCACTGAACTGCAGCATATTTCTCTATAACTTGTGGCCATTCACAAATCACTCAGGATGGCTACTTTACATGTGAACAGACAAAACTTTAGAGAATACACAGAACAGAATAATACATGCCTGGAAGGGAGATAAAAACAGTGAATGGAAAAATAGAAATGGAAATAAAGATCCTATTACATAAAGACATTTTAACTTCAAAAGAAGGGACAGATCTGGTTCTACTCTTTAAAACTGACCAGGAGAAAGCACGACGGGTTTCATTTATGCAGTTTGCTATGTTGTTAAACTCAATTTCTAAAAATACATAGACAACAGCAAGAGACAGAAGCCAGAGGATGCAGACCCCTTTGCCCCATGTGTGACAAAGTCTACTGTCCTTTATTGCACTGAAATTATTGGAACTGGACACTTAAAGCACTGCACCTTTCTACATCCTATTAAAAGTACAACTTAATGGAAGTTCACTACCCTTGTTTTAAGACTCCAAATACTTGATGTGTGCTACTGCTCTCTCACCATGCAGAGCATCTAACAAGAATTTCCCTCAACTCCCTGTTGGAGCATTCTGTGGCTGATGCCTGCTGCAAAGAGATGAGCACAGCTGGAGAAGTAAAAATGCCAAGAGAGTGCTGCTATTACAGAACTGCTGAAAGGCAGTGCATTCACGGTGAGGAAGGCAGTGCGTGCCCTACTTACAATTTGACAATTAAAACTTTAAGAAATTTTCCCTTTCTTAAGCGATTTTGCTTTCTATGGCACCAGACATTCTTATTTTTATCATATTGAGCAATCTGATTCTGAGAAATTACATGGGCATCTCCTATAGCAAATCCTACTTGCACATAAAACTATTCAAAACTGATCATTTAAATATAATAGATAGCATTCATTGTTTTAATAGATTTGAAAGTAAGAGTTGCTTTCTCCTTCCATAAAAGCTCTTTAGCATATTAAATTAACATTTTCATTTGTACATACAGCAACACTTTCATCAGATAATATAGTTACGAATGCATAAACTAAAGATGAAGCTCCAGCAATGAAGACATACTTGAAAGGAAAAATCAATAGAAACATTAATTGGCAAGGATATGAGCATACTAAAGCTTTGCAATAGCTGGGCAATCATGATAGTCAATCATGGTCAAGAATCTATTTCAGTCAACTTCCTGTATACTATTTCAGTATTTTAACATATACATGCAATCACATAAAGGGTGAGCTGTGTCTTTATTCTATAATTCTATATATATTCAATATGGGGAATAGGCATGTATAAAGAACCTCTCAAACTCTGTGAAAGCTACTTGCAACAGAGCAGCCTCACTAAGATTGTATTTTGTGTATTCTGCTGTTTTCTCACACTTTTTGTGTGCACAATCACTATTCACTGTAGGAATTATTGTTAAAGAATGGGAGGGAAATATAACTCATGCTTTGCTTCTGGATAACATCATCAGTTATTATGTTTTAGTCAATGTAGATAAATTCAATTCTCATCCAAAGACAGTGGTACCAGGAAAAACAATTCCCCTACCACTCTGTAATGATACTTGGATTAACAGTTTGGATGCCTTTGTAACATCCATTCCTCCTAGAACTCCTATGGTAATAAAATATGCATTACTACCATTCCTATGGCTTGAAGCATGCATTTCCAGAATTTCCTGTTCCCTGCAGCTTTATATAACGTGAAAGAACAAAGTTGACAGCAGTTCACTGAAAGATCAGTTCTTGTGGGCTGGTTGGTAGCATGCACTGTTTTCTGATGAAATATAAATAATAATTGAAAAACCTTCAGAAAGTTTTGAAGGCAGAAAAATCCTCCCCCGTTGTTAAAACAGGAAAAGCCTGTCTCAGAATAAAATAGCACAGAGTACATTTTGTTTATGAGATCAGATTGAAGTAACACACTCTTTAAGGAAATTCCATATGGCAGATGTATGTAAACACATCAGACAACCTGCTAAATCAGTTTTGTTGTGAACTTCTGTTGCAACCTCAAGTATATAGACTTTTGACCATTGTCACAGCAACAGCTTAGGTAAATGCTCCAGCTATTACTTGCTCAGATTAAACTTCTCTTTAAAGGAGGAACTATGATTTACATAAAATGGTACCTTCTTCACAACTGAATCAGTGTATTCAGACAACTGCTTAATTGTCAGTACATTTACTACATTTTACATTCTCTCTGCAGAGCTAGAAAGAGTACTAAGAAATACACATAGTTATGGTATAATTCTCACCAATGATACAAGAGTTATTTCCTAACCACTCGATCTCCGATTATCTAACCACCCAGACAAACCTAGGGAGAAATACTCAATGAACTCTTCCTTGGAGATCAACTAATGCGGCATAAAATGCTAGCAGGATAAACAATGACAAGTACAGAAAGGGAGACCACATGGATAAATGTATAGAAGGGAAGCATATCAGAAAACTGTCTCAAAAATGACGGTAAAATTTTAAAAAGGGACCTTTGGAAAGAGTTCCATGCTTTTACAGAGGAGACAGGCTTGGAGACTATTGGCAGAAGGGAAAATGGGAGAAAAACCTGTACCAAGCTTTTAATCTTCCCTTAGTTGTACTAAGAGTCTCCAGCATTATCCCCAGAGAGAATTAAGCATAAAAGACAAGGTAACTCAAGCAAGTTCCCTTACAAGTCAGCCCATTCAGAACAGCATAACTTCTTTGAATGACTCAGTTTCTCAAAGACTGGGTCATACAAAAATAGTACTGCACAGCATATTTTTATGATGCTAAAACAGAACCGTGATATTCTGGCTGTTTTCCACTAATCAGTACTTGGGAGTGTCTGAATGAGGTTCTAGGGAAACTCACAGAATAAAGCTTGTCTGAGTGTTCTTAGAAAATGAAGTGGTTCATACCACAATAAAATATTTTGTGCTGGTTGTCAAAAAAAAAAAAAAAAGGTATTTTTCAAAGGTCACAAGAGAAGTGGAATGCAAAATTAAGTAGAAATTACTTGGGAAACGGTCAGAGGTTAGAATGTAAGTTTAATTACATCAATAAGTACTAAACGCAAGATGGCAAGGCTTAATTTTAAATGCTGATTATTCATCACCCTCAAACACATGGCATACAAGCCTAGTTCAGAGCCAAGCACCATGTGTAAAAAGAAAGAATTTTACTAACGTAATCTAAAATGAATAAAAATCAGAAGATACTTGGAATGTAAGCTTTTATTTGGAAACCTCACATTTTTCAATTTTTGCTTTTGAAATGCAACCAAATAACTATTTTAAGAAGAGTTCAGGGAAAATACACATTAGTGGCATTATGTAATCAAGATGAAATGAATGAAAAAGGAACAGAACTTTCAGCGCCACATCACTGACAGCACGGTATGAATTTACACATTCCTATAAACCCCTGAATTCAACAACAGCACGAAACAGCAATAATAGATATAATCATTCTGTGAACATCCACTTCTTTACAGATTCCAAAAAATACGGAGTGTATATGCTTTACAGGGCTCCTATCTCTTATGTGCTGTTCATGAATGTTTGTTATATAGCCACTCACCAAAACACTACATAAATACATCCACATAAGCAGATTGTTTCATAAATTCCCATGAGATTTAAGCATTTAAGGGGACCTGTGGCCCCATTAGAGCATGTTTCAGACCTGATACTTCTACACTGCTATTGAACACATTTCTAGGAATTTTGTATCTCACAGGAAAAAATAATGGAATTACAGCAATGCACAAACCCTGTGAACTCTAATTGCTTGAGTTCCAGTGTTCAGACTGAAGCAAGGATTGATTACAGAGCAGACCTTTTTATTCATTTCCTCTTTCCCCTCACCTAGTACCAGCCATAACCAGCACAAATGAAAGGCTGGGTCCTCTAATTGTTATTTTCTGCCAAAGGAGATATTCCACATTCAGTCAATAGTGCTTTATATTTTCACTTTCAAATGCATCTCCAAGATGCCAAGAGTTTTAACTCTTTGATACAGCTTACCCCAGTACAACTATTGAGTTAACCATTTTATTAAGCACCCCAAGAGTTAACCATTTTATTAAGCACCCCAAGATACCAAGCCACCAAATCATTTCAGTGATGCCGAGCTCTCACACCACACCAGATACGTCACTGGATAAAAACAATCACAGAAAGGAAAAAGGGTAAAGAGGATTTAAACAGCCTGCAATGCATCCTACATAAGGAGACGAAAGAAATTACTAATTACCTGGGCCGAAGTCCCACAACGTTCATTGACTTCAGTAAGGTAGTATTTACCATGGTTGAAGAGGGAAGGATACAGTCCAAATGAAAGGGCAAATGCTGAACCTTACAGCTCTGATTACATCGAAGAAAATGAAAGGCATCTATTAGAACTGTTCTAAGGCAAATAAAAGTCTGTTTCTGTTTGAGTCCATTTATTAAACCCTAAAACTAATAAATAGGTATGTTTTAGTGTCTTAGCTTGTTTTGTCTTTTAAGGTGTTGAATACTCATTCAAGCGAGTGCTTCCTTAAGGGAAGATGAATTCACATTGTGATAAGTGGCTCTTGCAGGTTATACTGTTCTTGCTGTACAAGCGGACACAAACTATTTCACAAGGTATTTTATAAACAAAAGTGTCAGAAAAGAGACTAAAATATAACTGTGCTTTCATTGTGCTCATCTGCAAAGTATGTTCTACCACTACAGATCTTATCGTCTTTTTCTTTTATTAAGTGCCAGCAGCTTTAAGCAAATGGATTTTAAAAACATCAATGTTAAAACACATTCATTGATCTAATAAATGGCATTACGTTATTCGCCCAACCCACTGTAAAGCACAACCAGAAAGCATCTATTCAAATGCAGTATGCAAGCATGCATTCTAAAGAAATGTCTTGGAGGAACGCACAACCATATCCATTGCCGTAAAGCAACCATAAATGTCTGTAATTCATTGCTGAAAAGCAGCTGCTAAGGAATTCCTGTTTTCAAGAACATGCAGGAACCAAATTGCCTCAGGATAGACAATAGATTTGTTTTGTGTGAGGAAGTAAAGAAATGAAGGACTGAGATAAGGCTGACTAGAAGATCAGAAAGCATCAGTCTCCAAAACCAACTCATCCACATCACCCTCGTGGTTGAGAAAAGGAGCAGTGTCAAACCCAAAAGTTAAGAAATGAACGAAGCCTTGTGGAGTTGATCATTTTGGTACCCATTCTAAAGGCAATAAAATACCCTGCCAACAAGTGCAGTTCCAAGCTCCAGGCAATTTAACACAGAACTTTGACACGTTGAGTGAGTTATTTAATGCAATAATATATACATGCAAGATAGATAATAGATTATATACACATAGCTACATACAAAGTGTTAGCTCTTTTTCCTCTGACAGATGAGAACAAGATCAATAGTTAAAATGTATATTTGACCAAAAAAAAAAAAAAAAAACACTTTTTCAAGCATCAAATCTGATTCTTCTGAAAGACAGGGTTACATAATAAAAAAGGACTAATGAAAGTTTGCTCCCTGAAATAATATTCATAGGCTTCCAATTGTGTTACAATACATGACTTTTCCCTGTTTAGCATATCAAGCTTAGAGATACCACATTAAATAATACAATCTGCTGAGGATGAAAAGCAGTTGCTTTGCTAATAAAAAAGCTGGTTATAGAAAATGCAAGTTTGGCAGTAATGCTTCCAAGGAAAAAAAACATCATAGCCTCAAAAGCATCTGCACAGCTTAAGTGTATACACTGCAGCTTGCTCTTCTGAAATTTAAATATTTTAGGAATAATCAAAACACTTTTCTTGAAAACTGGATGAGTCCATATTTTATTATGTTAGAAATAAAATTAAAAAAAAAAACCATGAGAAAAAACAATAAATGAATTACTTAGCAGGAAGAGAAATCCAGCAAGCATGTTAGTCTATTTGCTCTTTTCCCAGTGAGGAATCTCTAAGTCAAGCTCTCCACAATATAATTTAAGACTCTTTTGAAGTGCTAATAAAGATAAATATTCACAAGGGATGTAAGCAAGAGTAACCATATATTTGCACACTATCTGGCATCATGGGCTTCAAGCTGACGGGCGTTATTATGGAGACACAGAATTGTATCTATGAGAAATGGCACACTAATTAAGGTTAAGAAAACACTGCTCTACAAAACTTTTGTCTCCAAGTGGTTAATTAACAACAGCCACAAAGTGTTGCAACTAAAATAGAAATAGCAATAAAGAGGAACACTGAGGTGCAAACATGTGACACTGAAGAACAACAACCAGGAAGACATGTTGCAGAGAAACATAAGGAAGGCTCGGGTCTTTGCAACTTGTTATTTTTCAGCATTTTCTGTTGCTTAAGGAATATCCTGAGTGCCTAAGTCACCATAAACAAAGAACAAGGAAAGGGAAATTTACAAGCTTCAGACTGGATCCCCTTTATTTTTTGCAGAAACTGCACCATCAACAAACCAGAAGTCTACCTTATAAGATATAGTCATGAGAAGCAATCACAAAAACAAAAAGGGAAGATCCAAGGAGTTGATTACAGCAGTAATGAAAGGCAACAAAACAGCAATATTAAAGGCAAGGCTCTGCTCCCACTTAGCTTCATGTATATTAAATTGTATTGTCTTCATTTGAAATATACACACTTTGCACCAGTAAAACTAGGGGTACAATTTCACAAGTTATGCTTGTAAACCATCAACTTTGGAATCTTCCCCTACTACTCACTTCATGTTTTTACCAGTATTAACACAGAAGGTATGAAGGTGGAATGTTAGTTACTTACAAATCTTCGCTCATATCTTGCCAACTCTGTGTTTGCTGTCATATTCTAAAGCCAGGAGGAAGGATTTTTCTTATTCCTCCCCCCTTCCATGTGTTAGTCTAGGAAAACTGATTGCCTATCATCACTTCATATATCAATGTCTAACACACTGGCTCTGCCTCTTTGCATACAAATTTGAATCTCTCAGCAGCTGAAGACTTGCAGACAGCACAAGACAACAAGTTCCACACACTTGAGTCCTTCCACATCTAAATTCCATGTTGTATTCCCTGTCCAATACCATGGAAAAGTTCTTCCTTATTCTTACAAGATGGTCGTTTGAAAGTTTGATGAACACAGTATTCCAGCTACAGTCCAAAGACAAGCTACTAGAAGCTCATCTTTCACATTTCTCAAATAAAACTGAATTAGAGACACAAATAATCAAGATATAGTTTGAGTAGTAAACGGAGAGCCTGACATGAAGCAGGCAAAGAAAGCCAGACATTCCACTACTACCTTCTTACCCTTTTGTGGGTCTCCAAGCTCTTCACTATTTTAAATAACACTATCATCCATTCTGTAAAGCTAAACTGCTTTCATTTTATTAACTACAGTTTTATGTCCCTGCTATACTTACCTACAGAAAATCAGTAAATTGTTGCAAAGACTTCTGCAACCGATTGCTAGACAACATACTGACAGTAGTACAGTAAAATCAATCTGAGAGTTTGTTTGGATGGGCACTAATCCAATTATTTCTTTGATTCACTTCCAATCACCCTATCACCCCTCTTCTCCAGTACCTAATTTCTCACATCCTAGCAATTCTCTCACTTTATGAGATGGAAATTTCTGATCTGGAACACTCCATCAGGAAGTATTGATACTGACATGAGATTCCTGGTACTCTTCAAAAATGTCCAAGTAATCAGAAGTATACCAGAGAGAGAAGCAAGAACTCTGTCCAGTAACAATGTGACATATTCTCAGCAGCCTAAGGCAAGGAAAAGGCTGCCTCTCTAAAATGCTGCCTACTGTATTGCTTTCCCTGTGACTCAGTGACATATATTGATAGATAATGCACTTATGGCACAAATGAATTTTAAAAAATGAAAAATTTGTCTATGTTTATTTTCATTAATGTATTTTTACAGTGCCTACTATAATATTTAGATACAATTTCAAAAGACAAACTGATACTATATGGAAATGCACTGAGAGCTACACCCTCAATTCAGTTGAACATAAACAGAACTTACTCAGAAGTATCACTGTACGCTGCTACACTTAAATCACATGTATCAAGTGACCAGCTATTTCCTAAACAGCATTCCATTCAAGCTATTTTAAAAATTTATTGTTTTTGACAGGCAGCCTGTTTTGAAAGAGTTCATTAAACACAAACATTTATAATGTTCAGAATATAAAGTTAAGAAAGCAGTTTCTTCCAAAGCTGTTGTTTCAGACCTCTGAAGCCTGTTGAGGGCTACCAAATGATCAGACAGACAAAACGAGGAAAAAAAAGACACTACTGTTAACCAGACAATGAGATGCTTAAGTGTTAATGGGTACAAAGAAAAAAATTAAAATATTCATTCTGACCTTCCAGGGGCCAAGACACCCTCTCTCCAAAGTTATGGCATTCCGAGGTAGTAGTTGCTCTTCCTTTACTCAAGATCAAGTGTTTCTCAGAGCACATTCAGTAACTCCTAACTGAATCTTATTCCACACAAAAGGAAATTGGTTATTTGTATGTTATTCAAGGAAGCCTGAGTAATTCACTGTGGTAGGAAAGACCTCTAAAAATAAGCCACCTCTCAGCAGATTCACTCCCTTCCTGTCTGGACTTGAATCACTTCACAATTGTGTGGAAGGACAAAGCTTGAGGATGAACTACAGAGAACTTCCGCAACAATACCACAGTTCAAATACAATCATTTTGCTCCCACTCTGTTTAAAATATTAAACTACTAGAAGGTAGAGCAAGCCACTGACCCATCAGGGCATGCCTGACCAGAGCTGCTTGTGCGCAATCTTCTGCATTTGTGGGGTTTTTTTTTTGTTTTTGTTTTTTTTGGGATGTAACCACCCTTGTGGTTTGGGGCAAGGTAGTTAATACTGCACTCAGCGATGCTAAAGAGGGAAAGCACACTCTTACCACCAAAGAGTATATTATCCTTACACATTCATGGAGGACCACTGAAGTCTACAGTGCTTATTGCAGTTGCTACAGATCCTCAGAAATGAGCACCAGGGGCAGGAGGCACACCAACATCTGACACCCATGATTCCCACAATCTCCTAGAGCTCCTTTCCTCAGAACAGTGTTTGGCTGTGTGAAAACCTAACCACAGATTTCATCATCTCCAATCTATTCTAGCAGCTGTGGATAGAAAAATAAGTCTCCAAGGATGAGTAAGCTCAGAAGTTCAGCAGAGGTTCCTGAACAGGATGCTACTTAGATACAGCCATCAGAGATAAGACTAGGCCATTTTAAGTGGTAACTGGTGTTAATGGGACAGTATTATTTGTTTAGACTGGCATTCCCTGAATGTTAAAGGTGGAGATTGTAGAAAAATCTTTCTGTAAAGAGCTGAGTATGAGGCTCTGTGTATCACAGAAGGCAGCTAATCATGTTTTTGATAAAGAGTATCCTGTATTTTCCACAAAGAGTATTCAAGTCCATAAAACTGAAAAAAGGAAAATGATGAAGAGTCACCTAGAAATCTTTCAGCAATCTTTCAGATAAAACCCAATTATAATTGCACTCTAAGAAATCACTACATCCTGCTGCATTTTGTACATTAAATATGTTAATAAGCCACAAGTGGCCTGTTAAACACATGAATACAAGTACAGTTTCTTAAAGCAGTACAGCTAATACAGAAAATTACTTTTCTACTTAAGCAAAAAGCAGAAAAGATTGTAAATTCATAGAACAATATAGAGATATTGAAAATTTTTATATGTATAAAAATTAAAATAGATCTCTCTCCCTCTTACAATATAGCTTTAGAACTTTTACCAAAAGCCTCATAAGCAGTATGAATGTAAATTTATCTTCCAAGGCGCTGCCTAGATTTGTGATAGCAGAAACCCATTTCTTGCAAGTGGGATTCAATAGGCTTTAGCATTAAGATATTTTTACTATAAAGGAAAGAAGCTCATAGCTCCCAGTCCTATCATTTCTGGTCAGCTGCACAATAACTGAATGTCAGTATATATTTGTTCATTTTCCAAGCTTATATTCACCTCCTAATACATGTATTTTAATTGCAGCTTCATAACTCACATGCAGTTATGGTTTGCCAGAAGTCTGTAGTCAGGAAATTTTCATTCTCTTAACTAAAAGGAAGTATCACAGAACAAAACAAACAAACATGAAAAATAGCCATCCTCAATCATAATTTTTGCACTTTTTATTATTAATCAAAGAAATCCTAAATTCATAAAGTAGTAACAGTGGTAAGAAATACAGACCAACAAGTTAGGTTGCTCTTAAACTGCAGTACTACATTTTGGTTATAGAGAAACTACTTTTTTCTGGAATTAAGTTCTCATCATACAAGAGTTGAAGTGTGTATGCACAAGACTTCAGTTTCTGCTTTATTTATGCTGTGATGATACTGACATTGTTGCCCTGTAGCATTTTTTCCATTGTACCACTGATAATAAGTGTCTGTGGTCACTGTGTAAGGATTTTCATTACATTTTAAGTTATGAGAATGGTATCACTAATCATTTCCTCATATGGGCTTTAACAAATCAAAGATATATGAATTTCAGGATAAGTCACATTGAACACCACAACACAATACATAACATAAAAGCTTCCCTAGAGAAAAATTATTTGCTTTAGAGATATTAAATGGGATAAGAACTTACCGTTGCTACTACTTCCATTGCTAATATGTTTTCAGGGGAATTTTCTCAAATAATTTTGTCTGTTTTGAATACACTGCTCACCATACCTGAACTGCACTTTAGGGAGGCGTCGGGATTAGTACTTACCAAGGTAATATTACCTTGAAAACAAAGAAGTGAATTACACTGTTCTCTACCCCCGACTAACCAGTAGAGTTATTTTGTGTATTGCATAATTTTGCATTCTTACTAAAAGCAAAGTTCCAGTCTCCCCAAAATAAACCACACCAAACATGGAACATTTCACTGCAAACAAAAAGCACCATAAAGCTTTACTGTGGTCTCTGACTGACCCCTGCAGTATCTGTGACACATCCTAAAATTTCATAAAATTTGACATTTAAAATTTTTTTTGCTAAAGCTCCCCACGCTTTCAATATGTGGCCTTTTTAAGAGCATCAAAAACTCATCAAGTCAGTAAAATTATTAGAAACATTATATTAGTGATCAAAGAGCAAATGATGCAGGTATTTTTGTTTCAAAACAGCTTTAAGCATACTTTTAAATTCAAGATTTTAAACACAGGAACTTATCCTCTACTCCCCCAGTATTTCTGATAGGACACTAACACCTCTAAATGCTTTACAGAAAAGTCATATACATAACAAAGGACTTTGCTTTTATCACTTAAAAGTGAATTTAAAGGAAAAAAAAAAAAACCTTTTTTTCCCTTAAGAAACCTCTGATTGGATTTATTACCCTACACCAGGACTTTGTAAAGCACCTACATGAAAAATTTCTATAACAGATGTTAAAATAGATCAATAAATAAAAGAGCGTATTTAAGCTCGTAAAGCCAGGGCACAGAACTGTAACTCAGTTTCTGCAGGGGAAGTGCCACAATCAGCATCTATTTCTTAAAATTAAGTGCAGCCACTAGAGCAGCACCTTCAGGACACCATTTTACCATCTGACAGTTCTATGGAACACCTAAACTTGTGCAGCTGCCATTTAAAATGGGCAATACAAGTGCAGTACAGCACAGGCCAAGCCAACAGCATACCTTGAAATCCGCAGAATATTTTTCCAGCTATGCTTACAAAAACAAACATATTGAAATCTTAGCACAGCAATGTGTTGATTGAGTTTTCTCAGCACGAATACCCAAGTACACACAGTGTAAAGAATAAAGACCTTCAGCTGTATGTTCTCTAGAAGAAAAAGTTTTTAAGGGAACTCAGACATAATCAATTACTTAAAGTGATTTTATCCATCTGCCTATATAAATTCCTTATAACTGCTAATGAAACCAGAGTAAAGCAGAATAATTTAAAACCAGTGCACAGTATGTATGGGTGCACTCTTTGCAAATGCAGGCAGTAACAGCAAGCTTGAGTGTAAGACAGCAACACCTGCAGCATGTATACAAATTCCAGTGGAAACTCCACCTAAGTTACTTCATTAGAAGACATGAAATAAGAAATTAATTTGGAAGCCCATAAGAAAGCAATATAGTAGTGTGTAGTCACACAGTCAAAATAAAAGACTTTCCTTTTTGTCCAAACTAATTTTAAAGCATTATTCCTATGCTTAGGCTACAACTGTGCTTGCATTTCATTATTAACACTTAAAATATTAAATCCCTGTTCTGCATAAACTGCAAATAAATCTGAACTCACCTCCCAAAGTGCTTTGAAGTCCTTCTGCTCAATTCGAAGGAGCTCGCTATATTCTCTGGTAACGATGGTAGCATGGCGAGGAGTGTTATCCAGAATGGACTCTCCAAAAGCAGTTCCTATTCCCAGAGTGCATATTGTTACAGCATCCTTTGAATTAAAAAGGACATATTAAAGACCCATAAATCCTGGAGAATTAATGCCACATTTGCTAACAGCACCACCTTAACATATTTTAGCAATTTTCTTTCAAAAAAATTTGGAGTACCAAACAAAGAAAGCTCACAATATGCTTGTTGGTAGCACACAAAGTTTCAGTGTGGAAGCAAGAACAACTTCTGTTTTCTATGACCACTAGTTGGATGAGAAATATCTGGCTGCAAGCAATAACCTTCACCTCTGGAAGAAAGTTATGATCTCTGTTTATCTATCTTTAAATATTCTGTAAAGACTGCTGTGATGACAAAATCCTTTAGGAATATCAGAGTGATCAGAAGGTAACTAGTGTCAATAAGGCAAACTTGGAACAAAAATTCTTGCCCAGTATAGTATACCTTCATCAAAAAGGAAATTTGTCTTACATTTTCTTAGTAATAAGAATTATTACAATACACTCTTCCATTCATAATGATTTGCCTGTTGATTAAAAACAAAAATCAAATTCACATAATTCAGGTATTTCAAGAAAACTATTAAGCTTGAAAACATCCTGGAGTAAGTCTGGAGTAATTGGGATGATCCTAAGCACACAGTAAAGGCCATTTCAAAAGATCTAAGAGCACACACCATTCATGTGATAGAAAAATATCTACTTCAAATCTATTGGCCAGGAACTCCTATGTGACTGTTCCAGTATAAATCAAGAGGCCCTGCAGGCAAAAGCATTAGACTACTAGAAATTAAATACCTTACTGAATAAAGGTCTTTAGTTACATGCCCTATTCCGTGCTTAGAAGTGGGTTTGTTCCTGAGCACCACACTGTAGATAAGCACAGATCTCCTAAGCTGGACCCTAACTGACTGCCTTCTCAGTAATTTAAAAACAAAAGTAGAAGCAGCATTAAAAATCTAAACAGACGTAAGCTGCAGTTTTCTAAGGAAATAGTACATGTGTTTAGACAAATACATAAACAAAAATATGCTAATTTTACTTGATATTTCATTAAAAATGTAGATTAATTCTAAAGTATAAGATTCACATAATGGCTACAAAAAGAGAAGCAGAACATGTTGTCATTCCATCTACTCCTTCATCTTAGATGATAATTCAGAGAGATACATAAGCATATTTCAGCATCATTTGTGTTTAAGAATTGCACTGTTTTCCTTTCAAGTATCTAATAAGTGGTAATAGGCAAATGTTATTAAGATCAAGTTTGTAGCTTTATAACTGCATTACTAAGACAAATGTCCATAATAGTCCAGTTCCCTGAACCACATCAAATTGCTTTTGCAGATATTACCACATAACATTATCTGTACAAGAAAACAAAATCAAGTCTGTTTTAGAGAAGATCCGGGAAGAATTTACTGGCTTTCAGAAACATACTTTCAAGGAAAGCAGATATGAACAGGCACTGTCTGAAAAAATATTTGCAGTGAGTACATAAGAAAAGGGTGCCCCTAGAAATAGGCTACAATACAGGTGGAGCACTAAAATTATGCTCAACTTTATTGAGAAAGTTCAGATAGAAGATTTGTTCAGGGCAGAATAACTATCAGTTTCCATTAGGTGGATTTTAAGTCATGTTTACATCTCTAAACTTCTTTCTCCCCTTCTTCTTTTCCCCTGCCTCTGCACCCCAAGCAACTCCATAGAAAACCTTCACTTTTTTGTTTCTTTACAACTTTAAAGAATATACATGCAGAATAGAAAAAGAGAAAAGGAGAGAGACTGGTTAAGGAACCACTTTCTAAGAGAACATCTGATTAGGCAGCTGTTCGGCCTTAGAAGTTAACATTGAGAAGCATTAGGTGAAGGAGATGGACCAGTCCTGCCCATCTTCATTAAAGAAAAGTTCAGGCTACTATCAAGTGAAAGTTTTTTTGTTTTTTTCTCCTCCACCCATCATCCCTTTCCACAGAGATGCAGTTCCTCAACCAACTAAGGAGCAAGCCCATCTGCCTTCCTGAAGGCTTCAGAGATCTGTTTTCTCTCTGCCCTTATCTTACACATCTTTAGCCTCCTAGGGAATCAAGTGTGCATTTCCTATTACACCTGCTAACATTACACTCAAGAATCCCCTGCTGTTCAGTGAAGACTTCAGGAGGATTGCTGGCAGCTCAAAACTCAGTTTGCTGTTGCCCTCCACAATCCCAGAAGCAGCAGGAAGTTCTAGCTGGTGGTAGCCAGCTAAAATTCAAACAGTTCTTTAAAAGGCAGTATTAAAGATTTAAAAAGATGAGATTGTTTCCATTGCTTTCTGTTCTCTGAACACACTGTAAAAATGGTACCATTCAAAGCACAGGCTGATCATACATTCAATTTCATTATCACTAGCAGGTAAGATACACGGTGACAGAGTTCATGTCAGCCATCTCCCCATCTCACCCCAAACCAATCTAAAACAAAGATTTTGTCCAAGCATTCTACAGCTATGGATTAGTAATTTAAGGTTCTGCACGATTCCATCCCCAATCATAAGATACATCCCTTCATACTCTCTTCTCCTGACTCATGACTCTCTACTTTCTAACCTGACATACAAAGCTTTTGCATTCTAAGCAAAATCATGGTATAAGACAGAAACAAAGAAAATTTTAAAATTGACTGATGTTAGAAAGAAAGAAACAGGGTGAGGGTTTTTGCTGTAGTGGGATTTTTTTTTTTTTTAAATGAAATTAATACTAATAATATTTTGCATTTAAAGGGAAACTGATGGATCTGGTTGTAATGAGATGGAAAGCATGGCAGTGATGGCAGGGCAGCAAGATCCAGACTGCAGCAAGTTCGGATTTACTCGAATGCAGCCATTGTGGGCACAGAAATAAAGAAACTACCTTAGGAAAGCCACAGGTACACAGGAATCTCCAGCAAGACTCCCTCACCTCCACCCAACCCTCAGATGAGGTCTGGGAAGGGGTGGATCCTGGCTCCACCCCTCCCAGTCACTCAGAGGCATTGCATGCACCTGAACTCCCCTGGGTTGCCCCTGCCTTCCCACCAGGTGTTCAATCACTGATTCAAGCTCTGACTTAGCATTTTCACTATACTTGCTGTAGCATTTTTGTGTTTATTTTTAATTTCATCACTTTCCCATATTTTCTACTTTTATCTCACTTCTGCACGTGTCCCTCCAGGACTCCATATAATCTTGATGTTTAACTGGAAATTTGCAAAAGCCAGCATTTTGAAAATTTGCTTATTACTACTTTAACACAGCTCAGCCTGCCTTCAGCAAAAAATCTCCCTTCATAACAGAGAAGCCAAAGGATACATGTGAAAGTAAATTAAATTTTCTATGAACTGATCTCCCTTCTCCATAGCCTCCACTGCAAAATGTGCTTCAGTCCCAATTCAGAAAGGAAATCTTTATTATTCACTACTTTTAATGGTAACACAGCAATATCCTTCCACAGTAGAACTGCAGTTTGACAACACATTAGGCCATCCTCTCAAGCAACAAAGTTATTTGCTTAAAGGAATCGTTACTCCTAGAAAGACTGGGAACAAGTTCTCCTCTAGTTCCTAATTTAAGTATTTGCAGATCAGATTAACTGTACTGTAATAACATTATTTCCATACATTCCCATCTAATCCTATAAATGCATCCGCAACACCTCAGTCTTTTTCCTAGGGTGTCTGGCAGACAATCAAAATTATTTTTCTAGATGTTCTTTACATAAGCTAAGTTAAATCAAGATAACCACAATGCTGTGGAGCTCAGCACAGACTAAAACACCTGGCTTCTCACTAAAGTCTTTCTATCCACCCAATCCTTGTATTACAAAAGGTAGAGCAGTTATCATGCTTAAACAAATAACTTAAGACTTCACATTTACACTTCACTACAGACTGCAGTAAAAACCTATGTCTCAGCTTCTTGTAAGTTATCCCTAAAATTCATAATGCCATTTTACATTTACAACACAGCATTGCAAGGACTGTCATCTTGAAATCCTTTCCCTCATTTCCACTTCATCTTATCACATACCTTCTTTATTCTCAGCTTCAGACATGCAGGAAATTCTTTCCTTTCTCATACAGACACTTGTATCTCTTCTTCATGGTCATTTTTTCCAACAATACCACTAACTTGTTTGGCTTTTGATCCTCAGCCCTCTGCATTTTCCTACAGCTGACAGCATTGTACTACCTAAGCACTCATAGCTCCTCCTTCAAAGCTTAGCTAAAGAAGGCTAATTGTGAAGTCAGTACCTTGTGTTTAGCAGTTTGGTCTGCTTCTAAAATCTAAAATCTTGTCATTTAAAAAAAAAAAAATCTCCAAACAGACAAATTATCCACAGCCCTGAGCATGCACTGAATCAGCTGGCAAACTACAGCAAAACCACAGATTAAAGTGCTTTTTGATCTTTGTCCTTCTTTTCATTTCTTCCCAGAAGAAATTTCCTCTAGTATCAGACAAGCATATAAATCTTTATCATTTAGGGTAAAAGTCTCTGAATCAAATCCAGTGAAACAACACTGAGGAATCTGGCAGAGATGTCATACTGATCTTTTTGTCATGCATTTGTTCCCAGCTTTATTCTGAGACACTACTCACAGTCATCCTTCATAACCTGTTCATTTTCAAAGTAAACCTTAAAACGTAAGCAAAGATGAGGCAGTTGACAGCGTTTGAGACAACACTAAACTAGAAATATCTCTAAAATGAACTTATACTGCTATATATTTTGGTAGATAACAGTGACAAGAATTACATTCAGAATCTGTTCATAACTGAGGGCAGTATCTCTAAACAGAAACAGGCTGCCAATTCTGTTTATTTTGAAGGGTACTTACTATAAACATTTCATAAAGATTCAGTATCTACCAGGTTATTTGTTAAAAGTAAAATGAGGTAAGACCAAGCATTTCATTACACTTACCTCTACACGTGGTAGCATGATACTACCTTAAAAATCAAAAACCTCACATCCTCCTCTTCAGTCTCTTCTTGACTATTCAACACCCAGAAAATTTGAAAATATTTTGTACAGAAAGCAGATCAACCACCATTCAGGATACACTGGGTAGGTGATTGTAAAATCTATTATAACACCATATATAGTAAATAATACAGTATCGCCCCATTTCAATGACAAATTAATTTATTGCCATGATCATCAGCAGCCAGCATATTTTACTGCCTCAGTGGAACAGAAATAACAGTAACAGAGAAATCTGAACTAGTCGAATTCTTTAAGGCATTCAGTAAACAGTTTGATATGATTTTCAAACCAGCCATTTCAGTGCTTAACAGCATCTGTACTGTTCATTATGTATTCTAACACTGCCCTCTTGTGACATAACACAGCTCTGCAAGGAGTCAAAAAGTTCTTCCAAAGTGAGATGAAATTCAGAGCTTATCTATGAAATCCCAAATGTTTATTATTGAATTAATAAATAGAAAAATGCCTCCTATTATGTTAGAAAACCCTAGGTAATGTAAGCATTAACACTGTTTACATGTTTACAAGTTGGTCCTTAGCAGCATTACTAACATTTCCTGCAAATAATCACAGGTGTCTGGACAAGCTTATACACACCAAGATCTTCTATGAAGATATGTTTCATTAGCTTCACTGGAGACTTGATACAATCACACATTTAGATACACTTTCTTGTGCAAGATATGTAACTACATGCCTTGGTAAGAGTAAAAGCCATTGAGATACTCCTAGTAAGGATACAACACACAATAACTGACTGCTTTCAACAAAAGACAGCAGCCGATCTCCAAACACAGCTTCATAAGGAGTTAGAACATATTAGCAGCTATACAACATTTATTCTCAAGCTCAATGAAAGACAAGCTCCCTAGGTAAACAAACACCAGTTAAAGGAGGAAGTATTACCTCATTTCTAATAAAAAAATATCATTGTCATATTTACATTAACACTATACTCAATATCATACAATTACAGGGTAACTCAAGCTGCAAAAAAAAAAAAAAAACCTCAGGTCATCCATTTTAACTTCCACAGACTTTAAACATCAAAAGTTATAGATCACAAATAACTTTTTAATTAATAACAATTTAAGCTAATTAATAAGAATAGCTTCTCTTTTTCTCAGGGATACAAAATAGTATTTCCACAATTCTACTTCATAAACACATAAGCCTAGACAGATTTTTGTAACACTAGTATGTGCAGAAAACTGAAGTAAAAATGGTCCAGGAAGTTGAAGATGATGCAAAGGAAGCTTAGTAACAAGCAACAAAGGTAGATTAAGGTTTAAGAGACAGAGCAAGACATGCACTGAATAGAGAATGAAGGCGAGCCTTTATAAAGACACTTTGTTATGAGCAAGATTTCCACTGAAAAAAATATTTAAAAATAAGACCTTGTTTCTGGGTCAGAGCATTGCTAAAGGCAAACAAACACCACAGGAAAAGCATAGGGCCTGGATTTCTAGGCTCAGGAGAACAACATGTCCATGTCCTGGAAAATAGCAGAATGAAGCTTCTAAGTCCTACAGGTACCCAGATTAAAGAGACCTTTCAAGACTCAATAAACCCCACATTAGAAGAGCTCAAAATCTCAGAAAGACTGTCCACTACAACTACGAAGGGACAAGAGCCAAAGTTGTGGATCCAAGTTTCTTGGTTCTGGATGTGAAATTAACAATTTCCAGGAGGCACTCAGTCTCTTCAGGCCAGCATGATAAACAGGCATAACAAATGAAAAGCTCCTGTTGAAATTTGGTTAATTGTTGCCAGTTAAGAGACCATAACCAGATTAATGAAACAATAATGGAAGTAAAGCAGATCTGAGTTTTATTTTCTTTCCCAGAACGCTTCTGTGAGGACAGCTATTTATTTTCTAGCAATAAACAGCATGAACTAAAACAAAACGCAATCCCTAAAGGCAGCTTTAAACCTCTACTTGGAAGGTGTACTTTTGAACACAAGATGATTGAGAAGCCAACCTGTGAGCAAACTTGAAACCTCCTATTTCTTGGCCAAGACTCTGTCAGTGAGACTATTCAGAGCTCTAGAACCAATACATATGGTTCATAACCCATGTGTGACTGGTAATGTATCATTTCTGGTACTGACAAATAGTTAGATTTAGCTCATCTTCAACAGGTGTGGAACAGAAGATGGAAGTTGCCGGGAGAGTTGATTATTGGCTCTGCTGTATATTCCAAAAATAGGATGAAATCATTTGTTTTGCAGTACCACCAATCACTGATTCCATGGATACACAAAGCAGCAAACAGCCTTTATCACAAGCAGCTGTCTCCCAAGAACACTTTCTCTTCATAGTGGTAACAGCCCATCTAGGTATGCGCACCACAGGTTAAAAGAACAAAATGAGGAATGGTGTCATTAATAGACTAATCCCCTTCAAATATTAGGAATTATTTTCCATCAGCATTAGTGCTATTTATGGCACAAGAATAAAAAACAGCAATTAATAACAAGCACAACTTGGCCAAGGTAGCTTTGGCTCCTTGGAGCTGCTATTAGAAAATGCATTCCAGGACAGATTACAGGCATTTGAGCACTGGTCATCCATTCCTAGCTAGGACAATGCGAGCAACTCAATCTATCAGTGCTGAGTCCATGGAGCTACAGCTTATTTCCTCCATCATCTGGGTTTGCAGTAAGCACAACAGGAAAGAGAGTAAGTATTTCAAACTCAAGAAGGACTGGCACTATCCCAGTGAGGGAGCTAAGGTATCACGAGAACAGGACACACTGGAGCTGAAATCAGGACAAGGAGCAGAAAAGCAAGGAACAGGAAGGATATGGCAGGATAAACAGAAAATGGGAGCAAAGCCAGAGAAAATACTGGGCTCAGATATTATTCAGGGGTCCCCACCCATACAACCTCTCCAGCATTAGAATGGTAAGTGTATGAGCTGCTCCTTCTAGCAGTGAGGCTGTATCCTATGGCAACTAGACAGTGGTAGAGTTCAGCTCATTGTTCCTGTGAGAAGGAAATGAACGGTTTAGAAATTACTGCACAATATAATTTCCATAACTAGAACTACATGAACTGTATTTCTGTAGTTCCCTGTTGGCAGGAAAATGCAGTGAACCTGAATGAGCAGAAAAAATATTTACATTTCTTAAGAGGCTGAACTGCTCAATCCTCCACCTACTGCAACAAATCAACACTCCAGATTCTTAACTTTCACATTCAGAATGTCATGGGGATACATTTGTTTCTCATTCAGTAAAGAGTATTTGTCTTAACAATGGTGCAGTGCCATCTCTCGGCAAACACCAGATAATATTCCTTATTGCTTCTGACTTGCACAGAAGTGTCTCAAAGTCCAAATATCACCGACAACCAGGCAATGTGGAGAATTGGTCAAACTGGGCTAATTACTCTCTAGTAGGTCTCTAGGTACTGTAATGAAGAGGTTGCTAAAAAAGTTACGTGAAAGCAACTCCTTTTTTTATATCATTTTACTGGAGGAAGTTGAAAGACCCAGCATTCACCCAGTGCCCTGATTTGCATTCTAATCCAAATTCACCAGTAATGCTGCACTCAGCTAAGTGAGAACTCCAGTTTTCACCAGTCTACCATAAGAAAGAAGCCTTCCCCAGTCAGTTGAACTTCAGGCAAAGAATTACAACTGTATGTACAGACAGGTGCACTCTGTATTTGAGGAGGCAGTGTTACACTTCATGTGCTTAGTAGCTAAGCTATACCACTAATGTGAAGGCACACTGAGTCATGTCATACGATGGAACGATCCATTTCTAAGGTTTCGAAGCCCCTCCCAAGCTCTGAATCCTAGGACAACTCTAAGGCAGGCACTACTACCTATCCAAGAGCTCCCTAAACAGTTGAGGGGAGATACTTTACTGCTGGGAGAAGCACCAATTCCTAAGCCAGATTCATCCAGTGGTACAAAAAAAAAAAAAAAGAGGGCCAGCAGTCACCACTGAGTTACTGCAGATATCCTTCATACAGCTGGTTTTTTGAGAAAACATTTCTACTGCTTTATCCAAAGTTAAAAATTGATGTGGCACATCAAGCTACTTGGAAGAAAGCACATACACACATATATGTGTATCAATCTTTATTCCATAGCTACATTGATCAAACCCCCTTCAATCAAAGTAGGTCTAAACCTTAACTATAATTTCTCGCAACACATTCTGAGACACAATAATATAAGTATAATTTGGGTAATGGATTTTTTAAATTGACATCCTTTTATTGGAAACTATTCAAAACTCCAATTTCTGTAAAAACAGGAGCGTCAAAATATTGACTAATCACTTGCAAATTGCTGGTATTTTACTCGTTCTTATATTTCTTTACACTGAAAATATATTTCCTCCAGGTTCAACATAGCAGTTCTGATACTCCATTATTACTTTCACATCTTTCCCTTCCTTCAGGAGAGACTGCAGTATGCTGCTAGACTGCGCTGTTGGTGGGTTTCTTTTTAACTTCAAACCAAAACTGAATTATATTTCTTGGGAATCAACAACTCACACCTTTAGTTTAACTGAATACAGCACTATGAGAAAATACTAGGACTCCTGTTTCATATTCACATGCAGATCCCTTTCCAGAGCATTTCATTCCAGCTTTCTTGAAATCAACGGCATGATCTGCCTCCATAGAGAAAAGGACCACTGAGGAAAAAAAATCTCTGTACAATACATCCCATTGTTTTCTACCTTGACATAACTCCTAAGCTCTTATTGTACTATCAATTGGATGGTTTTAACGAAGTGTTTTACCTGGTGGTTGCTTGTATCAGAAACCTTCACATCCAGTGATCCTGTCAGAACAGCATACCAGTTCGACCCAATATCACCTTGACGGAACACTGGAAAAAAGAAATACTGTAAATAAGAGGTATCACCTTACATATAGCAACATTATCAAATATTTTCCCTCATATTGCTATACTGCTATAGTCACTGCTGGCAGTAAAATATTTGCCGTATCAGACTATTTACTTGTCCAATTGTATTTCCAATGACACTGGAAAGTACACATTTTAGTAAAGTGATCAAGAGACTTCTGAACCAGTGAAATCACACATCACTTTGTTCTTTTCCAGTTTGCTTTTTTTTTTAAACTGTTTAGTTAACAAATAAACAATAACAAAAAAGTTTTCTGAAAAATGTACCCTTGAAATTTAGAATCTTCAAATACTACCTGCACTGAACTGCCCTCAGAGTTCTGGCTGAGAAACAACTGCAGGACTTTGACACTCAGATATTCCATCAGTGGGATTACAGAGCATCAGAATTCCTATTACTCTAACCTCAGTGCTGTGTACATAAAGAATGTCAGATTTATCTGAAGGGGTCTCAGAATTTACCAAACGTTGCTTACAGAAGTTTTCTACTAGCTACACCCCTGGTCTAACTCCAGCAATTCTTATGTTTCTATGACAAGGCAATCACTTCCACTTCAGCTTCACAGACTCACCACAACTGTCCAGCTTTATCTGCACTTTGATCACCTGAGCAAGCACAGAGCTTTTGCACCCTACAGAACTATGAAGTTCTGCAAATGTTGTGATTGAAAGCATATGCAATTAGTGATATGCCTCAGTGATATAAGTACACAAAGTACATATATTAAGGAGATCAATGATACATTTACAGGGGAAGAAGGAGGCTTAAGTGCAACAACTGCTGCTAATCTTTCAATGAAATGGTGGCAGAGTCCTAAATCCAATGATGTGTGTCTTGTTACCATAGATTCACCACATATTGTATTTGTAGAGCAAGCAGAACTTAGTCCTGCCTTCTCCCATCACTAAGACTGTAAACATTTTTACAGCCATTTACAGCACTGATAGCGCTCTCTCAACAATCTCCTAGAAACAATTCTTACCTAAACATCAACTTTACCTACTTAAAATAAATCATTACATGAAGCTTTCTTACATGTGATCCCCTTTTCCAGATTTTCATAATATCCACACAGACATATCTGCTGCAGAAGGTTTGGATGAAATTTCTCAAAGGCTTTCACTTCTTTCAGTCGTGTGAATATTATATCTACATCTTCACTGGAACGTTCCAAAGGTCTGCAAGACAACAAAAGGAAACCGTTCTCAATGGCTTTATCAGAGAAACCTATCCATCTGCATGTACTAAATTCACAAATATTGACATTAGAAGTCACACCATAATATAAATTAACTAAAATCATTTTACAGGTACATAATGAAATCCTTCCAAGGCATCCTACTTTCAGTTATCAACTTTAGCACGATTGTTATTATCTCAACATAGAAGTCCCACTGAGCACAAAATCCTGCTGTAACACTATCTATGAAAGTCCATATGATGGCACAGTCTACATCCTGATAAGCTTAGAATCATATACAGTAAAATATATACTATATAATATATATGGTACAGTCTATAAGGGAACAGATGCATAGATGCACAAACACACAAAAAGTCTCCAGAACCAGTTCCAAAAACTCATGCTCTCTATCTGGGTAAAATAAAATCTTTACAATTCAAATTCAGTCCAAGCACTCCTTGGAGCAGGAATTTAGTGACTTCTTTTTGGAATGACTTTAGGAATCCAAATCTTTGTCTCATGAAAGAATCCCAAATCCTCTTCACATTAAGTCTCTGGCTCTTACCTCTCTTATTAAATTAAGTCAAGCAGGGATTAAACGTCTACCTTCATTTATACTCCAACTTACCCTTATTAACTACAGATCTGAATAATAACTCTCTGGTGTATACAGTTGCTTCTACAGCACAGTGATATCCTCTTACCACTTCAAACTACAGCAGCTCCTTTTTGAAATCTCTCCAGGAAGATATTCACCTTAATCTTTTTTAAGCTGACAGGTACTAATAAACATAATTCTCTTGTCAAAACCCTTTTAAGATAATAAGAAGGTGCAGCCAGCAAATAGAATTAAAATCCATTTTTACAAGATCCCTACCCAAACTACAGTAGCACTTGGAACACTGCAATCCTTTTTGGACTCTCAAAATGAATACGCAAAACCCAGAAAGGAGAAAAGGAAATCATTCTCCATATATTCTCTTTTCCTAGAAAACCCCTTGAGGCTGTTTCACTCATACAACTGCTCTTAGAAGATTGAACAAGTTCACCAGTTTGTCTGCATAGAATTGAGTGTAGGATCTTAGTGTTCAGCATTCCTTAACTGCTTAATGCCATTGGATGGTGGGAAAGTCAAACAGAATTAATCATAAAATAGACACATCAGGTTTTATAAACTTAATCAACATCATCCAATGTTCTTGAAATATGAATGCTGGAATCCCTTCTACTTTTGGGACTGCCAGAAGGACAAGATCGGGGGCTTACCATACACCACAGAACATATAGCTTTTTTTATTCTGAGAGTTGCTGAAGGGACAGGGTTTCCATCTAGTTCAGATTAAGGTGACAGTAGGGCTTGCTTCCCTTGATGCAGAATGTCACATCTTGAACAGATCAAGTGTAGGAAAAACTTGCTTTTTTGACAAAACTGCTTCTTGGCTCTGGTAACATGAGCCATCACAGGAGGGTGAGCATTCTCACATGTGGCTAAGCCATGCTTCTCAGGATTTTCAACACAAGCACAGCAGTGAGAAACTAAATTCCATAGTTACTGAGAAAAATAAAGTAACATGTTCTTAGTGGCTAACTTCAGCAAGCAGTTGAGCCACAGTGCCTTGTGGTTGCAGATGTTACTTCCACTTGGACTGCAACTATGCTTATGCTCAAAAATCTGGATTCCTCTTTCTGTCCAGAGCATGTCTGCACACCGGCCATTAAATGGTCACTTTGAATACCATAGAGTTTTCATACCATAGAGCTGCAACACTTGGAGAAATCCTCAGCACTTAGGAGTAAGGAATTACCTTACACTAGGTTCCCTAAATTGAGGCAGCCCTTAATCTTTACTAGAACATGGAATTTTGCAGGTGAAAAACTTCAGATTGGAGTGCCATAGTAATATTCAAACTCATTTCTTTTAAGAGCTTATAATCTGTAACAATGAGACTTGTTTCAGCAGGATAGTTTTACTCAGTGAGGAAATAGAACAGCAATAATAAAATACTGTAGAATCAATTGCTTCTCAACACTACAGCACCCCTATCCTCTGTGCAGTGCTGTAGGGCTTTATGACTTTTAAATTCTCATTGAGAAAGAGAAGTCTAAGAGAGGGATACCAGCATACTATCAAAATACTTTAGACTTCCAGAAAGACTGAGGTCTTAACTATAAACAAAGCCACTTGTAACATAAGCAACGTCCATGCAGGTGCTTACTTCCATGGGGCAGAAGGCAATTCACTTCTCAAGAGACACTTAGCACATGTGATGGTAATATACCAAATCCATGTTTCCAACATTTGTTTTCAGCATTCACTTCAACATTCCCTTGCTCTCTCATAATGAGGCTTTCAGAAAATCAGTGACAGTTCATTTCCTTTGCTTGTCATTGTGTGACTTCAGGATTTCTGGTTTTTTTGTTTGTTTGTTTTTAATTTCCTCTGTAACACAGGTAGTCAAAATTTAGTTAAACCCCTTTCCCTAGGATTCTTACACATACATATCCTTCCGGAAATAAAATCGAAACTAACAAATCAACAGAACAACACAAGCAAAACTTGGTTTCCAACAAATCAGAATAAATTTCTGATGTTCTGCTACGCAGAGTCCAAGAAATGCCATAGATAATCCTGACCTATGTGGGCACTGACTGACTACTCAGTTAAATGCAGACTGATGGTCTATCAGCTTCTGTCAGACAATTTCTTCTGTCTTCCTCAGTGACAGGCAGTGCAAGTACTAGAGTTTCCCCTTCACCTACACACTCATTTCATAGTATTATATCACTCAATTATACTTGCAGCTTCAATCTGTTTGGCCAAAGCAGTGAGTAACTATTAGAAAGACAAAGCAATCAACTATGCTTTATTTCTTTCCTGCCCTACAAATTCCGCATCCTTCCAACAAATCAGTTTTTAAAACTGGATAAGCAGTAGAATGGCAAACAATGTATTTATTAAGCATTATATTCAAAAAGATTTAAAACTAAAAATGAATTGTTTGAACAATACACTGATAACAGGAAGCAAGAATAGTGATTTTCTTCTACCTTTACACCCTTGTTAAAAGGGCAAAATATTTCAAGGGAAAAAGAAACTACAAGGAAGTTTTCATCTTTCAATTCTTAAAAAGTGTATGCTGCACTCTTTGCAACTAAGGTATAACTTGCTTTAACTGAATTAAGCCTTCAACTTTCATAGCTCAGCACTGGTAACATACCATTTGATTGGAGATGAATGAAGTTATATTAACCAGCACTGCAACTTCATAGTAGTCAGTAAAAGTACTTTAAGATAAAGACAAACTATGGGATACACTACAAGTGTATTCAGTGGTGAGTGGAGATAGGACAAGGGGAAACGGCTGGAAACTGCAGCATAGGAAGTTCCGCACAAACATGCGCAAGAACTTCTTTACAGTGAGGTGACGGAGCACTGGAACAGGCTGCCCAGGGAGGTGGTGGAGTCTCCTTCTCTGGAGATGTTCAAGACCTGCCTGGATGCCTACCTGTGCGACCTGCTGTAGGGAACCTGCTTTGGCAGGGGGGTTGGACTCGATGATCTCTGGAGGTCCCTTCCAACCCCTACAATTCTGTGATTCTGTGAAGTGTATTTCAGAACTGAACAACATGCACAAGTAACAATACACTTTCATCCGAACTCTGGCCACTATCATTCACAAAACAAACTACACAAAACACATACTTGGTCGTTTTGGCTTATGTTATTAAAGAAAACAGATATTTCATAATTAAGAAATAACACCATGTTTAAATTGACCTGCATATATTTTTGAGAGCTGCTGAATTCAAACATGAAGTAGAAAGTTAATTCAGGAAACATTCATTGAGGAAAAGATAAAGTAGCAGGAGCAATAAGAGGCACATTCAAGTACGGCAGAGAAAATACTAACAGAGAACAATATCACAACAATGTAGGAAAACATAAAACACAGATAAAAACAGCACCACCCTAGATGAAAGAAATACTAACTACAGCAATTAAACAGATCAGTACATGGGGAAAAGTACAATACAATGACAGAATTATGATAAGAGAACTAACACAACAGAGAGATAACATGAAGGAAAGGAAGATTGCTCACCCATACCATATCAGAAGATTCTAGGCTCACAGAGAAAAACTTTACCAAGGAGAGACCTCCAGGAAGAAACCGTTCCTCACTGGCAGTCAGCCCTTAAATGCTGTCTAAGAGAGGTGCAGCCAGGCTCCACCCTTTCTGGTCACACAGCTGAATTGCCTTCACCTGTGCTCCCAGGGCTGACCAGGTTCTTTCCCCAGGTGCTCAATCAGTGCTTCAGGCCATGACTCAGTACCCATACAAGTGGCTACCTGATTGGTGTGCTACTCTTGCAACTGCAGATGTTGTCTGCTACAGGTCAAAACTGGAAAACTATATAAACTGATTTGCTGGAATTATTTGCAGTTAGGATTTCATCTCTCAAATGTTGATTTTGAGCAGAATGCTGTATGGCATTAATTATATTGTGTGTTAATTTTCTATTTTCATTGAAAGTCTCTGGTTTTTGTTAGTAAAAGTGGGATGGTTGTTGATGAAAAAATATTCACAAATGGAGTGGTTTTGATGTTTTTACATATTCTATAAATAAATATTTTGCAGGCTAAGTGTCTTTTATAACAGAAGCTCATATTCCAGCAGAGGAATAAAGTATCAACAAACCTAGCTCATTGAAACTGTGTTCTCTAAGTCTGGCAACCACTAGATATTCATCAAATATTTGCATATGGCCAATCTTCTTCTTTTCCTTCTCTCTATTGTGCTGGTCCTTTTATCATTGCACCTTTGTTGCAATGTCTTTTCTGTTGTACCAATCTAATTGCTGCACTGCTCCGAAAGGCTACCAACTAAAACTGCAGATATCATGCTCTAGTGGATCTATGTACATATTAGTTTGTTCTAGTGAGCCATGATAATGTTAATGTTAGGGTTATTGCTTCTTCTGTGTTGTAATACGCATGCACAGAAAAGGTAAATAACTTAGTACAACCAAATGTAAGAAATTGAGGCTGGTATTGCAGGTACTAAATCTCTGATAGAAGAGAATGAAACAGCTAGAATTTGTTCAGAATACAACTTCTGCTTTTACTATGAGCTATTTTGACATTGCATACTCACAAAAATGCAGAAAGCAACAGGTTTATGGCAGGCTACACTAACAATTATTTTGGTCTTTCTGAGGAGATGCAGAAAGAAAAAATACCTTCTTATTCATCAAAGGCTGCACCTTTGTACTGGACTAGAAAATGAGGTGTGTGATGTGGAAATACAAACTTGTTATCATTCATCACTCTCAGAAGTTTGCACCTTTGCGAGAGTGCTAGCAAGCACTTAGGCTACGCCTAGACTGTTCTTTCTCTTGGTTTCTACATCCTGACGCTTGCTGTAGGTACTGCAAGGCAGGCATGAGCTAAGCATGCACCTGCTCAGCCATGTTGCGCACACACAGAAAAAATGCACAGTGCGTAAGCCAACAGGAGCTGCAGTGTACGTCTGTGATTTTGTCCCAAACTAAGAAAATTTATCAGTCTTAAAAAGATATATTTTAAGAGTAAATTAAAACATTGTCCCTAAGTCTAAAATATTCACTCTATTGCCTGATTGTAAGTCTATATCCTGTTATCTCTGAGACAATTACAAGTTGTGGAAAAAATAATTGTCCTTATATTTTTACAATTCTTTCAGAATATCAGCTTTTTATTCTAGTCCATCTGCACATGTAGAAGAAAATACTGACTGTTAAGCACGTAACTTACATCTCAAAGACATGTTATGATGAGCTACGAGGCAAATTCAAATCTGTTCCTGTTACATAGCTTCAGTCTGAACCTACATTCAAATCTATGGGAGCTTGGCTTAAAGTATAAATCTTAACTATTATCCTGTACGCATTATTGTGGTTTTGTTAAAAGTAAATCCACACAAGCCTAAGGTCTACCTTAGACACACAAGCTCAGTGGGAATAATATGTCTGTGAAACACCTATTCATATTTAAATAATTTATAAGCAACTGAGCAAAGATCATAACATTCATAGCACAACAGCTGCATGCTTTGCTCTGTGATCTGCTCCTCCAGTCTGCTAAGGCACTGAAGGTTGTATTTAATAAGATGAAAACAGGATGTTGCAGGTAGCTATGAGATCCTGGAATCTGATTTTTGAATGCTGTGCATCATTTAAAAAGTTTGTATCTGAATCAAATTAAAGCTCTTGTTTGAATTCAAAACTCTGATCAGGCCTAGAGAAATAAGAGCTATGTAACAAATACTTTATTTAACAAACAGTAATTATATGTTGACATTGAAATGTTCTGGTTAGGCAATCTTTTGTGTGAAGGAAACCATGACAGTAGGTTAGGCATTGTTCCTAAGCTAAATGTAAGCACTTGCATAAATCAGCAACCACCTTTTATGTACGTGCAGTTTGGACATAGAGAAGAATTTGAAGACAGTAGGTGTGCTTTTGCTCCCTAGGAAATCAGTGACAAGGCAACTTTCACTGTCACAGACACAAGGACTGGTTTCCTGAAAATAAATATTACTTACATCTCCAGGTACAAGCGAGAAACATGGTTGCTCGCTGCAAATCATTTCTTTGTCCTGCAAATACAGACAGCAAACAGTTTTCTGACCTTTTGGTATTTCCTTATGTCTGCACTTATGACTTCATCCTGTGCAATGTATTTGATGTGTAAGTGCTGATCTTTGGCTTTGATGTCAGTTAGCACATACAGGAGTTGCATGGTTGAAGCACCAGAGTTCCTAGCCTATATACAGTACCCCACACAGTAATAACATTTTGCCTGAAATGTTTTGGAAGTTCTTGTTACGCACGTGCTCTCATTTTAGATGATAGTAAGTCAAGTTCAGCATGTGACTTTGGGAAAAACATGAAGAACGTATGCAAAATACATCAGTACTGTACATGAAAAACTTACTGCATCATAACCATTCATTATGCATTTTACTATTTCCATTTATAGTTTAATTCTCCTTTTTTTTAAAGAATGAAGTTGGATAATACACATTACATGACATATACGAATATATTACATGTATTTGCCGAGGCTCTCATAAAATTCTAAAATACCTCAGTTTTCAAAACACATTCGTATAAATTCATTAACTGAAACATATTAAAAGTACCCTAAATATTAAATAAAAAGATGTGGTTTCCTGCAGAGAATTGACTCATTAAATGACCCTGAATTTGCAGAATCCACACCTAGCTTAGAGAAGCTTCAAGATTTTTTTTTTAAACAGTTAGAAATTGTATAACTCAAATGAGTAAGTTGATAGGCCATCTATAGGAAAAAAATACAGATGTGTGAATTAATTTAGAGTGCTTTATCTAATAGTGCTTGGACTCCTACAGTACTTTACCGACATAATTGTAACAGTATTTTTTAAATGGAAAAACAGAAGAAAGTATGCATACGTAATTTAGGATTACAAAACAAAGCACAGCAGGACCTAGAAAAAGCCTGCAGTCTCTCCTGCCCCGGGTTTCTCCCGCCTCCAGATTGCCTTCTGGAAAGATGGATCATAGTAAATAATCCTTCAGGGCAATTGGAATTGATTCTTTCCACTTGTCAGGTGCTACCAAATTGTATCAACTCAATGAAAGGGAAGAAAAAGTTTCATCTTAACAGCTCCAATGAGGTTACCGTTACAACAAAAGTCAGTGTATCAATTTTACATATACATATATAGAGAATCACAGAATCATTTAGGATGAAAAAGACTTTCAACATCAAATTGGCAGATTCCTAAATGAAATTCCTCATTTATACTTCCTAGAAATAACACTCACAACCCAAGGCTACACTTTTCATTAAGCATGAACCCCTGAATTTCATTTTACAACCTGAGTCGCCATGTGCTGCATGTGAGTATCCTGAGAAATGTGACAGTACCACCAAAGTGCTGAGGCTTGCACTCTGCTTCTTCACACCTGAGCAGCGTCAGTTTAGAGTGAAGAATCAGGCCCTCCACTTCACTGTTTATTTATGGCTGGGTTACCATCACCACTTCTGTTCATATTGACATCTGGAGTGCTTTCAACACTTACACGCATTGCTTAAGCTCTAAGAGGTTTGTAGTTCTTGGGTTTTTTTAAGTTATGCACCAAAGGTGGGGGTGGGGGAGGCTGACTGGACAGTGTTTCGGTAGACAGCAAGTTTCAGCCCCTCACAGCTTGGTGCTGGGAGTAAGGAGAACATTCCTGGTCCTGAGAACACCAGGAAGTCACCTGGAAAACGCAGAACTGATGCAAGGATGTTTCTTTCTGTGTGCATAGGGGCACCCCTGGTGCCAGAGGTTGGCTGCTTCGGCACCCAGCCAGCTCTGGAGCTCTGAGCAGCACTGTGTGGCTGTGGCCTGCATTTCTCTTAAATGTTTCCCTAGGCTATGCCACCGGCCTCTCTACCAGAGGTGGCTGCCCCTGCGGGAGCCTTCGGGGCAGACGTGCTCCCCTCACGTCCTCCTACCGCCAGCAGCCGCGCACCTGCCTGCGCCACGGGGCGCCCAGACCTTCCCCCCCGATCGTTAGGTGCCTGGGGCAGGCAGGCACTGCGCTGAGAGGGGCGCGGGGCGCTGAGACGCGGGGCTGTGCGGTGAGGCGAGTGGCAGTGCGGGGCTATGAGGTGAGGCGAGGGGCAAAGCGGGGCTGTGCGATGATGCGAGGGGCAGTTCGGGGCTGTGCGGAGATGCGAGGGGCAGCGCGGGGCTGTGCGGTGATGCGAGGGGCAGCGCGGGGCTGTGAGGTTAGGCGCTGCGCGGAGCCGTGAGCGAGCGCAGCGGGCCCGCTATGGCGGGCATGGCACATCTCCGCCCGGCAGCCTCAGTTCTCGGCGCCACTTCCCAGCCCTGGCGCTCCCTCTCCGCCGCCACGTGCACCATTTTCCGGGCAGCGGCGCGGAGCGGCTCCCCCGGGGGCTGTCCGTCGCCTCCGCTGCCGGGAGCGTTCCGAGCCCTTCATTCTGCCTTTTCCCTCTACCCCGCTCGGCTTCCTCCGGGCATTTTGCTTCCCACCTGCCCGTTCTTATGTAAGGCAGCTCTTGATGGGGAGCAGGGAGGACCATCACGCACACACGCGCACATACATACATACACGCACGCAGCATCCCCCTGCAGCCGCTCTTGTGAACGCGCCCGATACCTTTTATCCAGGCACGCGATCCACTCGCCAGAGGACGCGGAATGGGAGGTGTGAGCGGCGACCATGTTGGACAGGGCTCAGGTCGCCGCACACCCGGCTGGTGGCGGCGGCTGCTCCCCCCTCCCTGCCGCCCGCCGGTCGCTCGGTCCGTCCTCCGCCGCTCCCAAGCTCCCTCCCTCCCTTCCTCCGCGCGATGGGCTCGCCCAGGGCCCCGCCGCCTCAGCACGGCAGGTAGCGCGCCGGGTAGCGGCCCCCGGCGGGACCCTCGGAACGGGGCTGGAGGGGAAAGCCAGGTGTGATCAGAGGAGCCTCTATGAGCTCCCCGGTGGGCAGCTTGAGCCCGATTTACCGGCATCCGCCTTTGCCTCACCAGAGGTGTCCTTGACAGGGTTATGGGAAAATATACAGCATTTAGTTAAAATAAGCAGCTCAAGCATATTTCGGAGACTTCTCCCCCGTGGTAAACCCGCACCAGCTGGAAAGAACGTGCAGTCTACACCTCAGGGCTTTTTTTCTCTTGAAGTCTTTTTCCAGCCTGGGGTGCTCATCCAGTCATTTGCCATGAAAATAAAGGCTCTGGTTTATTGCAGGTGAAAAAGGATCAGGGTGAATATGATCTGAATAGGATTTAACAGCTAGAAGAAACGTGGCATACAGCAGGAGAAAGGTGAGTGTAGTGTACAGTGAAAGCCATCCACTACTTTCTGTTGTGTTCCTGTGGCCTCCAAGACGCAGGTGTTTTGAGGATGGTGAAGAGCATGTGTGACTTAAAAAACGATGAGCAGAGGAAGGAATGCAGAGCTGCAGGTCTCCCTGGCTGCCAGGTTTTGCAAAGCTCTATGTGAAATATTTTCTGCAAAATATTTCAGGATATAGATTGTATCTTCCCATGTAATTTGTGTATAACCATAAGCTTGAGCTTACAGTCAACACAACCTGCCTTGAGCGCGTGGGAGAAGGATGGGAAGCTACATGAATCTCAGCAGGATGTTTTGAGTTACATGCAGATGACAGGAAAGTAACACTCAAACAGTGCCCTCCTGCAGGCTTATAGCTCCTCTCTGTTGTACAGTGGGGACACAAATGATTCATTCGGATGCTGATATTAGTGATTTCCACAGTTCTCCGTGGGCTATCTTCTCTGCCCCCTGTTTTGCTGGACTAAGTGTCATTTTCTTGCATACATGCACTACTTTACGTTTTGCATCTGCCTTTATTGATCTCATTTCTGCCACAGCTCCTTCAGCACTTTAACAGGGATAAATGTTACTATCAGGGAACTGAACAAAATGATGAAATAAATCTATGGAAACATACCTAGAAATCTCTTGTGCTGAAAGGACATGGCTAAGAAATTGGCAGAGCACAGAGAATACCACAAAAGCCAATTTTGTCTTAAAATGATTAAGGTGAATGCATGCCAGAGGAATAGAGGAGACTGCCAGTCCCTGAGATCAAAGCTGCAGCTCTTACTTTGCTATAGTCCCTGGGGAAAATATGAGAAATGCTTGCATCTGAGCAATCAATCTACTGGTGGAAAATTGATACTTTCATTTTTCAGCATGTTTTTGGGAACCAACAGAACAAGAGCTTCAAATCTAAAAATCTCTTAATTCTCAAATTAATGATTTATAGCATATTGTGTACATTACAGGTGAATCAATAAAGCTCACTAGTTTTGTACTTCCATTATAAAATATTCATCGCATTATTCCACATAATTACAGTTTTCCTTCCAGAACAATCATACAGGGCAGTTCTTACTGCTCTTTTCCCCCTCAACACAGCTTAAGCTGCAGTAGATGCTCAGTTCTCTTAAATGGCATCAGGCCTTTGAAAGAGCCCAGCAATCACTTCTAGCTAAAGGCCTTTTTATCTTTTCTCATGGATAATGTTTCCCTGACACAAACAGCATTACTTATACCAGTACCAGCAGTTTTGTGCATGGCAACAGCAAGCTCACTACAGATGCTGCAACTATTTAGTGTTCCTTCAAGCCACCTCTATAAAGTCCTTTCGTACGTGCATACTGTTTAACGACCCAACCACTAGAGGACAGGCTAGGCCTCCAAAAAAACATCAAGGAGGGGTATTTCCTAGGGAAGCGTATGACTGGATGAAAATAGTGTGAGTGTGGCAAGGCAAGTCCTTTGGAATATTCTCCTAGGTTGAAACCAGTAAAATTTGTGCTCACCAGTAAATCTGTACCGTTGACCAAAGAACCTTCCTGCCCTGGGATAGTCCCCTGCAGTTGCCAATTCTTTGGATTCAAGAATGCAGTGCATGTAGTCAGGAAGAAGGTTGAATGGGCAGGCAGTATGCAGTGGGCAGATGCTGCTCAGATATCTACCATGCTATGGTATACTTGTCATAGAAGACTTCAGTGTTTTGTGGATTGTGCAAGTTAGACAGGCTCAGAGTTAGCAAGGAATTTTGAGTATATCCATACTCCATTTGGAAGTGTCTCAGTTGGAGAGCAATTAGAGCAGAACAGCCCAAATATACCTCTGGTACTTGGATTAGGAATAATCATGTGGTTTTCTGTTTTAGATGACAGAAACTTATGAAACAGGGAATAAATATTTGATTGATTCAAGTATTAGCCTTTGTTGATCAAACCATCTGCACAGAAACGTTAGGACCTCCTGACTACTGCAACTTGACCCCAGCTCAGTATATGTTCTGAAAAACAAAGTACCAACTAAGCAGAGTGTGTGTGCATAATGACAAGTCAAGCAGTGCAGCATATTCTGTGACTTTGAAAAACTCAGACCATAACAAGCCTAGGAAACATGTCTGAGAGTACTGGCCTGATGTTAATGAGGTCAAGTGCCCATTCACCTGTGAATAAAAGCATATGCTAGAAGTAAAATGCTGAAGCGTGGCTCGTTAGTTTAAGGTCTATAACTCCTCTGGGTGCTTCATAGTGCCCATTCTTCCTTACATTTCTAAGTGACACATTCATGGGAAATAGAAATTATCCCCCCAAAATATTTGAGACCTAATATTGTTAATGTCCAAAAAATGCACTCATGCTCAGTCTCACCTATATCTCCCTACGTGTTATGCAAAGTTTCACAGAAAACACAAAGGACTGTCCATCATTAAAGTGACCAGTGGTATGAAAATACATTTCTCAGAAATAGATCCTTCTTTTTAGCAGTAATGGAACTTCACAATAATGTTTCAGATTTAATTTATCCTGAAGGAATAGAAAGCTAATGGGACTTCATGCAATCTGATTTTTAGGCTTGATTATCTGGCCAAATAGTTGGGATAGCAGCTGCTTCTGAAGCAGATTGCTGCTGAGAAATGGAAATTTGCCATCTGAAAGATGAAATGACCTTTTAACTCCTTAACTTTCCACAATTTATAAGGGACCATGCAGAAAACCAGAAATCAGCCAGCCTTTAAGCTGTCTTCAATACCAAGAATCAGAAAACATGGGGGCTCAAACTGCATTGTGCATTATAATACATAAGGCAGTTCGTACCTTGACTATTTTTTTGCTCTTACTCACCATAGAAATACTCATCCTCTTGCTTTTCTCTTTTTTACTTGAATATGGACAAAGAGCTTGTGTTAAAATCTTAACTAAGAAAAACAAACTCTCCTAAGCAGGAACCTGCTCTGAAAAACCTGATCCAAAAGATTAAGTGATAGTCATTAGAATTTGGAAAAGCAAAACAAAATAAGCAGCTAAGTGTATTTACTTATTAAGATGTGCATTATACAGTAACAGTACAGAAGAGGACTAAAATTGAGGACTGAACTCTGTATGCTACTGATTCTATCAAGAACTTTAGAATGTTACAAGCAACTGCAGTAACACTGTTAAAACTATGAATAGTAAGAATTGCCATGTTTTCTATAGTAGCTTAAAATTATACATACAGTACAGTATACTAATGAAACTAGTGTTTTAATACAATAAGAATCCATAAGCTACCAATTAGCATCAGAGCAGCTAGCAAACCAGACCGATTTCAATTCAGAAGAAACTCACACAGAATCCCCAAAAGCTCAATCCTCAGTTTTGGCCATTTGTCTTTTGTATAGGAATTAATAAGTCATGGCCTGAACCAATCACTGAGCACCTGGTAAAGGGGCAGAGCCATCCCTGGGATCACAGGTGAAAGCAATTCACTTGTGCAACCGGAAGGGATGGAGCCAGGTTCCACCCCTCCCTGAGCCTCATTTAAGGGCTGGCTGCCACAAAGGCATGATCTTTGCCTGGAGATCCCTTCTTTTGGAGTATTCAGGAAGCTGTGTTCTTTGGGTTAGGTAAGCAAACTTTTATTGTTTGAATAGATTGTGATTTTGGGTTTGGTTTGGTGTTTTTTTTTTTTTTTTTTTTTTTTTTTTGAGGGAGACAGGGTATTAATTGGAATTGGCTATCTGGAACTGCATTTTCCCATATGCTTAGAAGAGGACTTATTGGAAAGAACAGGCTCCCTGCTACTAATATACTCTCTTGATTCTGATGTCCAACAACATATTGCTTGACTTTAGGGTTCTTCAAATTCAGTCCAAGTTGAGTGAATTTAACTGACAGTATGAGGTATTGGCTACTCTCTTCTGTTCTTAAAGCACAGCTGGGAAATGGGAAGATAAAGCTGCCTTTACCAGTTTTAAAATAGTCAAGTATTGCTTTCTCTAGAGGAATCTCAAGTTGGTTACCAAAGCTAATTGTAAGTATGCTTTATGTTTCTCTACAGAAGCTGAATTAATTAGTATAAGCCTAGAGTAAGCATGTACATCTTACATCAGTGTTTAAGTTAAATGTATCTAATGTGTCCAGGATGTAAAATTAATGTAGCTAACAGAACTACAAGCAGATTTAGAATCCGATAGTGCTACTTCCTGTATAGCTAAGGTTGTGAGAACAAAAATGCATTCTAATTTGTAAAGATGCTATGTATACTGACTTCAAAGAAGTAATTGGCATTTAGTGGGCTGAAAACAGATACCTGTGTATGATTTCTTCAGGTATGTGTATCCTGTGATGCTGCATAAGACATGGTGTAAAAAATCAAAACTGACACATATATTAAAGTTGTCTTGTCAATAGTCAACATATTGTTTCTTTTCTTCTGTGCCAGTCCTTCATAAATACCATGGTATGTTTCCCCTTTACCTATTATTCAGGAGCCCCTGCTGCCATGCTTCTCATAATGGCTCTGTCATGGTATTCCAGAAAAGGTCTCAGTGTGGCAGCAGCAAAACAGATGTGAGATATATACGTACTAGGAAGAAAATAATGTCCTGTATAGGAGGCATAGCTCAAACACAGGTTCAAGGTAGAGAAAGCTGAGCTGAGATGTTGTTTAAGTGAAATGATGAAGTACATATCTATGGCTATTCAAAGCTGATTGGCAGCTTACA
This sequence comes from Lagopus muta, assembly GCF_023343835.1. Taxonomy (NCBI): domain Eukaryota; kingdom Metazoa; phylum Chordata; class Aves; order Galliformes; family Phasianidae; genus Lagopus; species Lagopus muta. Next base: position 19,419,532 of record NC_064440.1, on the reverse strand, counting down.
GTTGTCTTTAGCGGGGCCAGAACTGTTTTCTAATTTCTTTAAAGTCAAAAGAGGTTGCTGGGCTTATGGTATGTGTGCAAATTTGTAGAACCATACTTCTTAAATAAGATTGCTAAATCACTGACACTTATGCATTATTTTACCATGCTAATTTGATATTGTGCTTCCTAGTGATTGTAAGTTAAGTGGTATTTGTGGTTCAGTAAGATCCAGCACAGGGAGTTTTATTAGTTTTATACCCCTTTAAATAACACTTGCTAAAACCTGTAGCATGTTACAGAAAGCTTGTGATACCATTTCTCATTAACAAAACATGATGCAGCAGTCACTGTGTTACTGCATTGCACATCTTTACTAGCATGTTGTACAGAAATGGTAGAAATGATCTTCTGTTTGATGGCTGATATGAAAGCCTGTTTTGTGGACTGGTATTTTGAACAGATGCTCATTTGTGTGCTTATCCTGAGATGAACACCACCAAAAAAGACTTGGAGAAACCACACAGTAAGGCACATGCTTCAAATTATTAAGGTCGACTAGATAATGGAAATGTATAGCTTTCCTATTTTTTTACTTTACTACTTTTTTTAATAGTGATTTTCTCTCTGATTTTTTTTATTGAATTGTTCTAATCTTATAAAACTAGATAAGCAGGGGAATTAATGGGTCTGCTTAGTGCACTTCCCTGGTTATGGCAAGATCTAGATAATTTGGCTGGGAATGCAAGGCAGAATCTGATGCTCCTATTTCACGGGGGGGAAAAAGCCTACTGAAATTCTAACTTCCTCACAAAAATATTGTAAAGATTAATTAGCTGATGAAGAACAGTGCTTTGAAGATGCAATGTTTCACAGAAATACTCCTTTAATTTATTAGTGTTTAGGTATATCAATACAGTGGCTTTAACCAGAACTTTGTATGCACAGCTCAGGACAACATAAGGAATTTCAAGATAAGTATCAGGAAGTTACTTTGCTGTTGCCCAAGAGAATGCAATTATTAGTGTTTGGTTTGAGTTCACTCTACACAACTTAATGTCAGTGCTCTCGGCTAGACAGGCATGGATATGTGCCTGAGCAAGGAGAGCACTAACTAATGGCCTGCCCCTAAATTTACTGCAACTGCTGCTACAGTCATTAAGCTATTATGAGTTGCTGTTTTGAGTAACTAGTTTTTATCATTTTACTGGGTAGAGTTTGAGAGAGAGCCTGAGAATTCCTAGGAGCAAAGTAGTACATTTAACTTCCTGGTGCTTACTGTCTTATAGATGATGGCTCAAAGAAATTTCTATAGATAATTCTTAGTTAGTTTATTTTAATAATATTGTTTTTTCCAGGCTAAATTAATTAGATTTGAATTTAACCTCGCCTTACTTGATAACTGTAGAAAATCTATTTTACCTGAAATCTATTCCTTGTTTCTCCTAGCAATCAATTCCAGAAATTAAAAATATTCTTTTCACAACTGTAGCTAAATTAAATTAGTTAAAGCAGAGGTACTTAAACATTATTTGATGCAGTGCTTAGATTTGTCTATTTCTGTATTATTCATAAGGTGTGATATAAAAATCAGTTGACTGCAGTCTCCATGGGCTTCTCCATGATAATTTTTAGACAAAATCTCAGCAATAGAGACTCTGTTTAGCTGAGCAGCCACACAGAAAATCTGCCACACCTCTCCTTAGAATTAAGAGCTTTTCAAGGGAAGAAGGGACACAGTACTAAAATTCTTAGCTAATAAATCTCCTATCTTGTTTCACAGGGGATTTGTATAATCTTCCTTCTCTAGCTGTATTTTTTCAATGGCTGCTGTTTTCTAGACAGAAGCAAGCAGTCTTCCATGTCCTATTGATTCCTTACTTGTGAAATCAAGATGTGTAGAATGTTATCAGCATCATGAAATAAACACTCCTAACAAGCTTTATTGAAAAGGGCTACAAAATGGGAGCATTGAACTAGCCTTCACATGAACTAATGACATGATCTGCTGTGTTCAAAAATAAATAAAATCTCTAATATATTCTGTAAGTTCTAGTTTTCTACAAATTCTTTCAGTCAAAAAGATAGATGAGTGCAGGTCCAGTTCTGTAAAGTGAGCTCAGGTAAAACTTGCCAGTTACTTTGGTGCAAATAGTAATTTCATAAATTCTTTCAATGTAAGTTAAGAACATTCTGCAAGTCTGAGGCTGCACTTCTCAGGTAATTGCTGTCTAAGCTTTTTCATTTACATCAGCCTTCTTCACAACTCTAAGGACAGGAGTGTAATTAGTGTCACATGACTAATGAAAGCCTTCAGTGTTCTATATTTACTTGTACAGTGCAGTGTAACCTGTTATAGGTAAAGAGTTAGTCTCTGGATGTGACAGTATGCATGTATACACTATTTTTTGAGTCACTTCCATGCATTTGTACTGTTCTTTACAGTAAACATGTTTCTGCAAGGTTTGACTCTCACAGCTGCGGACTTAGTTTTTCTAAGATCCAGATGGGGGCACCAACACACATCCATGAAAACAAGTGATAAAATTAGGCAAATAAAATAAAGACAAATGCAATTATTTATGTGGTAGGAGTGACACAGTACTCCTCAGATTTATGTAATGCTTAGAGTTGTCTTTTCAGAGTTTCCTAAATGTGCTTTGCAATAAATCTGGTTGCAAATAAGTCAGAACAAATGGCTGAAGAGTGGGCTGAATACATCATAGACAGCCCTAATAATGTATTCTGTCTAAGAAACAAAAGTGAGCCATTTGGTAAGTGGGAAGGGAAACTACCATGGCTGTGAGCTGAGTTCTGGCTGGTAAGAACAGTTGGCATTTGGTAGCTAAAAAATGTAATGTTGAGCTGAGTAATAGGAATCCCAGCCATAGCAGCCCTGTGGTCAAACAGCGATCATGAGGTGACACCATTTGTTCAAAGAACCTGAATAGATGAAAAATGATGATTAAACTGCACAAGCATAATTATAATAAATATCTTGAAGAATGTTTTTTTCTGCATGTAAATCATATTGACTTTGAAGAAAAATTACAGAAATACAAAAGCTTTAAGTGGGTAACATAGAGCAAATCTTTACAGGAGTTTTCTGTTCTCTTCAGTTTTCTCTGATTTTCCTGTTGGGAGAAAGACTCCCCTTTTCAGATTCTGCCTTGTCTCCTGAAATAAGCAACATTCATGCTTGACAGCAGCTTTTAAATCATCTTGAAGTGCCTATTTTTCTAATGCTGCTTTCATAGGGGAAAGATGGGAAGAGTAGACAAACAAAAGCTAAGACAGAAAGCAAATGAGAGACTAGCACAAAAAGAGTAAGAGGTGAGCACTAGACTGGAAGGAAGAGAGATTGCTGGGTCAGAAGTTCACTGAATCCAAGTTTATACAGGATCTGAATTTCTCAAGGATGATAGAGCAGAATCTCATTTAGGAAATTCCACGCAGATAAAGAAAAATGAAGTTACTATTGGGGAAGTAATGGGGATGAAGTTGTCTTGGACAATAAGCAGAAATAAGGCTTCCAGGAGTACCCAAGAAACACAGTGAGGAAGCACCTTCTCATTGACGTAATGACTCATCAATAGTAAGGTTTTGGAGTTGTTCCTGTAGAAGGAAAGATGTGATAAAATTATATAATTACTGACAGCCTGTGTTATCCTTCCACATCCACAACTTAACTCTAAAATGTCAGGGTTTTTTTTTCCTTTCTAACATTTTTTTTTACTTTCATTGACAAAAGCTTTATTTCCTTAGCAAGTTAGACCCTCAAACTCTTACTAGTTTGTTAGCCAGCCTTTGCCAAACCATGGTCTCTGAAGAGTATCTTTAGAAAGTTTGGAGACGTTTAGACTTGGTGCCTTTGATGTGGTGTAATAAGTCTTTTATAGGGTGAATCTTGTGTGGGTAAGAGTGCAGTTATTACATGGTGTTTTTTTTTTCCCATGTCAGTCACTGTTTTGTCAGAGTGCTAAATGCAACAATATTGGCAGGAAGCTTCAACCTTTACTGCCATGCCGCTAACATCTGCCTCTGCCTTCACAGGCCAATGTAATAAAATAGCAGGCATTACTTTTGGAGCAGCTCTTGTAAAATATTTTAGATTTTAAGGTAAGGTTTCTCAGAAGTGAGGGACACTGCCTCTCGATAGCCCTTCTCATTTTAACTTGGCAGAGGAATGGATTTACTCTATCCTCTCTCAAAGAGATGGTTACAGCATCCTTCTACTGAGAATGCATTATGCAAATCCACCAGAAACACTGGAGCTACTTCCTAGCAGACGAACTAGTGAAATATGTGAATTGTAACAATTATTTTTTTGAAGACTTCTTTGGTTTTGCTCTCCGTAAACCAAGCAATAGCATGTAATCTAATTATAATCTTGTAAAACATTTCATTATTTGAAATTCACATAGGGCTACTTTTTCCCTGGAAGAAAAGACTAAGGATAACATACCACAATCCAATTACAGCAATAGATGTATTGAAATTAAAATATTTAAACAGATGTACAATGGAAATGAAATCTTTTATAGCAGCAGAAGCATGTCTGCTGTACTTTAAGTACTTCTTAGCCATGCCAAAGGAATACTGTAAAAAAAAAAAATCTTTTATGTACTTTTCCTTAAAGCTTACTGTATGAGAATATGGAAGGAGTCTTTTCAGTAGGAAAAAAAGGGTAACTTGACATTTCTTGCTTGCCCTACAGCTGCCATTTGTGAGTGCTATGGAAATAGAATCCTAGCCCTGGATTCCTTGCCTGATCTTCTTAAAATGCTGAATGTTGCTTAAAGGTGCTGAGCAAGAAGGAAAGGAGGCACACTATAATGCAGGATGAAACCTGTACAGAAATGCTGCAGTGCTGCGCTTATTTCTCACCTAGGTGTTTTCAGCCATTAGCTTATTCTTTTGCTTTTTTTTAATACAAAGAAAATGGTTAATATCACAACTGATCAGATGTACTCCTCCACAGATGTTACGATAGTTGGGGTCTTATTTTGGAGAGACGCTGGAGTTTCTGGTATGAATTCCAGTTTTGGGTCTGCAGTAGGAACCTTAATTACTTACAAGGTAGTTAGTCTAAAAGACAGTATCTCTCAGATATGGTTATTGAGAAACTTCTATCTCTATAAACTGTGTACTTTACTAGCACAGTAGACTCAGTAGTAATAAAAAAAAAACATCTCCAGCCATCAATCAGCCTTGGGTTTTTTTTACATTAATGTACCTGTTATATATTCCTATCAGGCACAAGTACAAAATTCTTAATTTTGATCAAGTAAGTTTAATCACAGGATATTATTTAAAGGCTTTGGAGAAAGTGAAATGGAATGTGTAAATTAGCAGCCCTAAGGCTGCTAAATACAAGAAATATGAACACATTTGCTTTGCAGGTACAGAAGCTGCCAGCACTTTTGACTACTAAAAATCTCTTGAAGATAGTTTATGTCCTAGATATGAATTGTACAGTTGCACGAAGCTTTTGCACTTGCAGCTGCTAAAACATGGAATCAGTTTAACTAGTATTATGTTCTGATGTGTTCCACATTTTCAATTATTTTGAAAGCACAATTTATGTAAATTATGCTTATTTTCTGGCAGAAGAATATTTTATGTCTTAGCAGACACCTCAATTATGAAATGCTATATAAAAGGGATTTGGAAGTACTGTTTTCATATTCATTTGTAGTGCAAGAAGCTTATGAGATTTGTATGCCTTCTAATACTTTCCTGGTTTCTTTAAATCTTAACTGTGTCTTGGTTTAGAAATTTAAGCTATTGCCTTTTGTTTCAGGCTTCCTTATTCTAATTTCAGTTTTAAGTGAAACCTCTCATTTCCTCATGGTACACAAAGTAGAGTTTATGTGCAGTCTTAAAAACAGCTTTCCAGGTTTATTGTAACTCAAGTGAATAGGGATCTGAATGTGAATTAGTTCAGGAGTGTATCCAAGTGACCTTATCATCCAAGTGACCCTATCAGCTAAGTGACCTTATTGCTGCTTTGTAGAAATATCATATTATTTTTCTGAATGTTTTTGCTGTCTAACATTCCACTGCAAGGGACAAAATTGTTCTCCCTGTCCCTACTACTGCAAAGTACCTTCTTCAACATTACCATAAAAACAATTTGTAAAGTGAATTGAATTCACCAGTGCACATGGTCCAGGCCTTTATTCTTCACTCTATGAATATAATTAAATTTGGCTTTAGACAGATGAATAAATACTTCTAAGTGAACTGCACAGCTATGTATCAAAACAGAAATGAAAAGACCATCTGACTGAGAAATGTGTTGGAAAGCTTAAGTTGAGAATTCCAGAAATCTTCTTCAATACAAAGTATCTGAAAACAGCTCCCTTCATTTGTGAAACCAGGCTTTTTCAATTTCTAATAAAAATAGCAAACCTTCTTGGACTAGAGAAGTTAGATAAAATTAAATCAGACTTCTTTTTGAAGACAAATACAGCTATTGGCTCACAAGTCACTGAACAATAGCTTGCTGGAGGTAAGGGAGATTTGGCTGTCACCAGGAAAGTGAGTTGGTAATTACCAGAGGAAAAAATAACAACATTCTCTCCCACCTCCAGAAGCAGTATTAGAAAGTCTTTTGATATGAGACTACACTTTTGCAAATAAGAGGAAAACAAGAAAAATGGAGAACACTGATAGATTATTCAAAGCCGAACACTGTTACTTTATTATTCTGAAGTGTTGAGAAACATCTAACACCATTTTAAAATAAGACAAACCAGTTTACATTTAGTGTTCATTTCTGAAAATTCTTACACATTTGCAGCATTAGTCTTGTAGAATTCCTTGGATTTCAGTGGAATAGGATAATCAAGTGTGCATATGCTGTAGTCTTTATGAAATCATGGATTTTTCTTTCTGTAATTCATTTTCAGGTGGTATTGTGTTATCACTATGAAAATTGCAATGAGAAGTCTGTTGCTATTATCCAATTTGTAAGAGCCAAACCTAAAAGGTAGAGACAGTAAACTAATTTCACCTCAGTGATTGCAAGCATATTAGTAGAAATCAATTATTTCTCCCAAAAAACTGCTTAACAAAAGAACCACTCATCTCTAACCACAGCCAAAAGCACCCTTCTTGCAAAGGTGGCACACCCTTATCACTTCCATGGTTTGGTAGTTCTGAGGAAGCCAGCAAAAAAAAAAAAATCTGTCAACTATCGGGTTAAGAAATGGCGAAACTACTGAAACTGAAAAATCACAGTGAATTCTTAGTATCTCTGTACTGCAAACTTGCCATTTAACAATTTTCTTTATTGAACTACTTGTGTATTCAGGATAGTAGAAGAAACATACTGATACTTAAGGATGAGAAATGTGAGATTTCATGCATCCTGCATTGTGGGTATAAAGACATGGCTTTGGGAGCACTGACTCTGATTTGGAATGACGCACTTTGTGAAAGGACCAATTGGTGGTGATTTTCATTGGTGTTTTTAATGTGTCTTTAATAATAGTTTCCCGTGGTAAATATAACAGAATTAGCTATAGAAGTCTCTACCAGCCACTGATTAATCTGCAGTTAGCTATAGTGGTGGTTGCAGTTTCTGAGCTTCCACTGCTGGCTAAAATATTTTTAAGTAAATATACTGAATTTATCATGGCTTATAAGGTCATAATTTCATTATGTAGAACTATGTGAAATTTCACTCATAGTCCAAGAAGGCTTGAGAATGTTTTTGCAATTGTTTGTCTAAGTCAGAAGTTCACTATTAAAGTAAATCTCACTGTTTCTGCTTACAGATAAAAATGTAAATGTGACCTTTGAAGATAAGCTACAACTAATTTTAAACATGATGGTTAGGCTTCTTTTGATTTTCAAAATACGATCTCACAGAATTCTGCTGTGATGAAGCAACTCTTTGAATTGTGAAATAGTATCAGAACTTCTAATATGCCAGAGATATTTGAGTACTACCAACATGTGATACGTGATATGTCATTCAATCCCTTTTGATAATACATTTTTGCCTGTGTGCTGTCAATGGATCTGTTTGTTCCATTTGTATTTTCAGTTCTTGCAAATATGCTGAATCAGTAAGTTACTTCAGCTGGCAGTATGAGCAAACCTTTTGTGTACCAGCTACTTTAACTCTATCTAAATCCAACATTATCTTCATCTCTTAATACTTCTCTGTAGAATTAAGAGTAGATATCTTTGCAGCTCAAGATGAACAAGACTGAAGTCATTTCTATCCCATACCTTTCCTCCAGACATGTTCACAGCACAAAATGGAGGCATTCTTACCATATAGGGCTCCAGAGCAGATGCAGTTTGACTATTCTGAGTAAGGGTCACAGGGTTTCATATTTCCTTCAGTTCAGACCACGCAACACTTGGTGAGCATTAGTCATCTGCCAGGCTTCTGCATGTTGCCCTTATTGGTATGGCTGGAAGGAAAAGTTGCTTTTTTGGTAAGCTGGGATGGCTGAGCAGAGATTTAGAACTGTTCTCAAGTCAGCACTCAGCCTTGTGAGGCCATTAGTACCACCTGACTGACTGCCAGCTGATGAGCAAATTGGTTGTTTTCTCTATGTATGGCAGAGCAGTGTTAACAAGAACAGATGGGCCAACCAGTGAGAACTTCTTGCAATTAGTCGTACGTGATTGCGTTGTTCAGTGTTGACTTTGCAATTTGGCATTTCTATTTGTTGCTCACTTGTGAAAAGGTATATCAGGTATGCATTTAATGCTATTTCAGTTCATAAGATTACATGTGTACACATGTTTGTAACTATCAGGAGTAGAAGTTAAACTATTTTCAGTGAATTCTATTACTGACTAAAACTGTATCCAAGCAACACAGAAATGGTGCTTCAGTTATTCATGACTTGGAAATACAATGTACCTGGTATCTGCCTCTCCCTCACCAACCACTTTAATGTCCAGATTTACTTGGCCTGCTTTATTTCACTGATCTGCAGTATGTTATATCAAAATGAGAAGATCCAATATGAAATTGGTTCATCTCTGCAACAAAAATTAGTAGAACTGTTTGATAGCTGTATGACAAGGCACAAGATTTTCATAGCTTCATTTGGAGAGCAATATAAGGAGCAACTTATAATCACAAAACTTTTTTTTTTTGCCATGAAATTGAGTGATTTTCTTACTTGAAGTTCAGAAGGACAGCTTCATAAGCAATACCACTATCCCAGAAATACTGGCTTATATCTGTGCATAACTCAGTAACCCATCACTTGAATGAGTCACTCGAACCCATCACACAAAGGTAACATTCTGTGCTTCACTAAAAAAAAAAATTGTTACAACTATTGGTTAAAAAGGGATTTAAATATTTAATATTTTAAGTACCTAATTAATAGACTGGACAGTAGAATGAGATACCTGATCTAGCCTGGGTTCTGGGAACAGTCTCACAGCATTAGTGCTGACCTACATGTATTTTGATCAGCTCTCACCCAGTGGCATTTGGCTATTGTTTTCTTTTGGAATAATGCATGTTCCAGAGGCATTGTAATTAACCTTACACAGGTCTTTCCCTTATTATGTATTAATCACATTTGTATGGAAGGTACAGTTTATCTCTGAAACTCTTCCCCTTCACAGCATTGGTTTTTTTACATGTAGGTGAGGACGACTTTCCTACTTCTTGTCTATGACATTGTATAGGCACATAGCATGATGGCTACTAGAAACAGCTACCTTTATTAGCTAAATGCTCCCACAGGCAAAAAGGGCTTCAACAAAAGCGAAGTAAATGGGCTGCTGCTTGGCTGAGTGTGGAGAGAGACCTGCCAACAGGACACAGAATTTTCAGAACAGTAAACTGCAAATGAGAAATACAAGAATTATAAGCCTGGTGTTCTCCTCAAGCTGACATCCTCCCCTTTGGTTGCAGTCCAGCAGCTTTTCAGAGACTTATTTTCAGGCCAATGAAAGTTCTCTTCCTAATTCAACCAGAAGTCACATTTCTGGTCAGCAGCAGTCACATCCAACAGGGTGTGCTTGTGTCCCTCAGCCTGTACCTGTGACCATTAACAGTCTTGAGGAGAAGTGGGAGGCTCTCCTGCTAGGCTTGAAAACAGCAGACAGGTGAGATCTGGCAGATTTCCTGATACAGCCTGGAACTTAGGTACTTGATATCCTAAGCCTATTTGAAAAGAGGGAGGGAAGTGGAGAAACACATTTTTCAATTTCTCTGTCTCTCTGACCATTCAATAAGAAGTTCTGGAAGTTCCCATTTCTTTAAAAAAAAAAAAAATTTCTAAAGCCAATTGTCTCTTATGTGTAAAGCTTTAAAGAGATTATTTTTTAAATTCTGGAGCTCTTGCTGTGTTGACATACACTTTCGTGCCCAAGTGGTTTCTGAAGAAATACAGCCCTTGGCTGTATTTCATACTACATACTGCAACACCTCACATAGTCTGAGTCCCTGCCATCTAGATTCTAGTAGACTGTATGCTACTTTTTGGCCCACATGTGAAGGATGTCCTGCTCATGGAAGATAGAGCTCTGGGGAGAAGTGATGCCCAATCTCACAGCTGAGTTGGATGAGGATGTGGTTAAACACTTTCAGATCACATTCAGTACCCCAGAGATGACAGCTGCCTAGGACCATGCAAAACAACCAGAGCAAAATGAGCCTGTCATGGGGCCTACACTGTATTCTTGGAAGGTCTTTTGAAATAAACAGCAAATAAAGTGTGGTTTTATTCTCAGAAGTATGAAATAAAAATGCCATGGTAGCGTTTCTAAATGTGTGCAGCGTTAATGCTTCTTTGCAAGGATGATAGGTGGGAGTACTCCTTGAGTTACAGTACCAAGGCAAAACACAGTATGCTTTTAATAGCTTCCTAAGGCTATGGCAATCTAAGTTGATTCCAGTCTAGCTATAAAGAATATGTTTCTTTCACATGGGATTTTATTTAGATGTATTTCCCATGCTTTTCACTCCTTTACTTGATCCTTTATTATAATCTATTTCAGTTACTGTTTTTGTAGACTCCAGTTTCAAATTGTCATTTTCCCCATTTTCTCTTTCAGATTGTTGGGACTCCTGTGTTACTATGAGCTTGGATGAACGCTTTCTAGCAGTCTGTGACCTTACAATGATGGGTAAGTACCTTGGAACTGTTCCTGTCTATCCATTAATTTCCAGTACAGCTTCAAAATCCTGTGCTTTAGAATGTTTTGCTTGTGTGAACAATATTCAGTCCTGAATATCCTTATAATTGATTACACGAAAGATGCCTAACAGTTCTAGGGATTTTCTCAAGCATTGCTGTTCCTTGAAATATTCTGAGAAGTGAAGGGTATTGACTGTGTGTGTCATAAGGCTTTGGAAACCTTTGGTTTTTCTTTTCAGTCTGCTGAGCTAAGAGATGAATCACATTATTACGTGTCCTGTCTCCCATTAGCTTGTTTAGATTTGCACTTACCTCTTTCTGAAGAGAAGTAAAGGTTTATCATACAGATGTTCTGGTATGCAGGTGATAGAATAAGAAAGTTTGCTGTGATTTGTTAGAACTGCTTTCTTAGCAAGGCAGGGAGGGAAGAGTTCTGAACACAGGGTATCATAACTTGTGCTAGTAGCACTTAAAATGCTAATTTCCAGATGGTATATTCAGTTTGGGAAAGAACAATGGGAGCTTAATAACTGGTATCGCATAAAAAGCTGATAGGAATCAATATCCATCAAAAGAACCTGAGTTTTGTGTCCTTTCCTTATATGCTCAAATTAGAGAATGTTATTTTCCAGGAGAAAGCTAGGACTTGCAGTAAGGACTTTTCAATTCTATTGGACAGGGAGTCAAGATAAAAAGTGAAAGATTTCAGGAGCTTAGTGCCAACACTGTGATTCTGTGAGAATGAATAAAAATTATGACAGCAACTCCATAAAAGCACCTTCTCATTCTTACCTTCATTAAGTAAATGTGTGAACCAGACAGTTCTGAAAAGGCAATCTTTAATGCCAAGTTGATCATCACTGAAAATGTTGTAGGACAGGATGGAACTTAATTGATTTTTTTTTTTTAATTTTAACTTAACCTGAAAATGTAAAATGTGTCCTTATTCTATTTTTCTGGTTAACAGAATGTGATGCTGTTAGGAAATTGTAGTCTGCAGAGTGACAGTCAGTACATGGTGTTTTTTTTATATAGGATTGCTACATTTTTATAGCACTTCTTAAATCAATGCTGATGGTTTTGATCAATGCCACTTAGCATTGCCATTTTCTCCCACACCCTTTCAGTCTCACCTTGCTGTTGCTGTCTTCTAAGTGCTCTCTTACTACAGAGGCTCTGGTCAGCAGTTGCAGCAGCTGCAGGAACAGTGTGTTCAGCATGCCAGACTGAAATTCATGTTTCAGGAATGTCTCCTAGGGGGGTTGAGCAATCCAGTCAGATTCATAGTTAAAAGCTTCTCACTGCAACACAATTACCCTGCAGTGGAGAGGAGGAATGGTTGGCACTTGTTTGCTACGAATGAGCCTTGCAAAACCACTGTTATGAAATCCTCAGGTGAAAATCCCACTGAGAATGGGATTTACCTGTGCTAGAATTACAGGCTGCTGAACTGGGGATATGAAGGGGGGAGGAAGAGAGCAATCAACAACACTGTGTTAGCTTTAATATCACGTTGCCCAAAAATATTACCACTGTCCAGTAGGATCTCAACTATGTTGGGAAGTTGTGGTTTTGAGAAACCATTTAGGAAAGCTTCTTTTTTTTTTTCTGGTTTTTATTCTTATTGTCATAAGAAACACAGAAAGGCTTTGCAGAGAATAAATCTGCCTTAGACAAGTGGGGCGTTCTCACTGACCATGTTACAAATTTAACTGGCTTATAGCCATTGAATTTGCAATTTCCATTACACATTCTGCAATTCTGGCTTAGTCTGAGTCATGGCCAGAAAAAAATAAGAGAGGAAACTGCCACTGTCTGGCTGAACTGTCTCATTTTAAAATGTACTGTGTATTTTTGTTTTGTGATTCCCACAGTCAAGTCCTAGCCTCTCAGCCCACTGGGGAACAAAAGCACGGGTATCTAAACTTGGTCATCTTTGTAACAACTTTCTGCGTCCTTGTAAGTGAAACAAAGGCACGCAGCAAGTGAGGCAGAGTGTTGAAGCATGCATATGCTAGTGGTAGTTCTGTGAAGCAGGTTAAGAAGAAAAGATCAAGAGATGCTTTGGATGTTTTATAGATTATTTAAGGATAGAGCCAGAGACTAGACTGGTAATTAGAGCTTAGTGGGAGCTTGGGAAGGAGATAGGCTAGACTACAGTTGGAGTTGAAGCATTTGTTCCCAACTCAGGTGAGATTTAAGCAAAGGGAATAGAGAAGAAAATGAGTTGAATAGTGGTGTAAGCAAAAATACGGAGAGAAAAGTCTTTGAGAGATGGCTAGCGACATAAGGGAAAGCTGCCTGGAAGTTGTCTCTCAGGACTTTCAGGGGTTCACTCAAGGGACTCGAGCACAAAAGTGGTTTCTTATCTAAGAATACCAAAGAAACATCTTAATTCCTTGTGAATGTACTCATCAGCAAGCAGTATGACAACAATGCAAAGGCCAGAATAGACATAAAGCAGAGAGCTTGCCTATGTTAGATCTGCACAACCTCTTTGATTTGCAGATATTGTCTAATTTTTGGCCTCATACAAAGCTTCCTCAGTCATGTAACTTGAGAAGTCCCAAGCATAATTTTCTCCTTTACACACTTTCTTCTGGAGTCCAGAACTGATGCGCTTTTGAAAGTGTATCTTGTAAGGTTTTATGCAGGTGGATGGTCAGTGCGCAGAGAAGAGAAGATTCATAGCCTTGTCAGACAGATCTGAAACCTGCATATAGGACAAAAAGAATCTGATGTTATAGCAAGGCTTCTAATCTGCGGAGAAGGATAAAGTATAACATCTGAAACAGAAGACTGAATTTTTGTGATGTTAAATTTGAGCTGGTGGCCCAGATGTTGCTTAAAGGCATCATGCTTTTTTCTTCCAACCTGCAACAGAATATGTAGCATACACTTGTTGTGTTAAATTAGGCTACTGAGACAAATATCTTCTAGGCAAATTAAAAAAGACTTGAATGAACAGTGCAAACTTGTGTAATCACTCTAAGTTACACGTGAGCAGTGATTTTAAACACCTGGAGGAAATGATTTCTGGAAATATCTATCTTTGTGTAAGGGAAGAACAAGAGAAACATAAGAAATGGGGAAAAAAAGAGTAAGAAAACATAAAATATAGCCTGAAATAGCAACAGCAGAATGATGGCTAGAAGAAAAATCCATACGTTTAGAACTGAAACCTAGTGAAGCTACAAGCAAAATCAGTCAGTGTTGTTGTTCAGATACTCCTAGAAGCTCAAAATCAGATCTTCATACACTCTCTTCAGAGATCCTCTGCTCTTATCATTAGCTTTTTTGCCAACAGAAACAGTCTGCAGAGTCTCAGATATGAAATAACCACGTAGGCCAAGAAGATGTAACAGTAATAAATACCTTTTGTGTCCTTCAAAATGAGTCATGTTTTTCAAAAGGTAACAGGGATTTAGTCACAATGAACAGGCAGTGATGGTTCAGCAATTACACTTTCAGCAGAATGTCAGGCAATCTGCACTGAACTATGAGAATGCATCTGTACTGATCTCATGGAAATATACAGGGGTATTTGTTTGCACATGGCCAGAAGTGAAAGCATTACTCAGAACCAGAAGTATAAAAGAGAGACTGATGAGTAGCCAAGTTTCCCAGCAGACAAGGCCAATAGATTTCTAAACCCTCTTATAGTCTTCTTTGATTGGCATCCTGGAAGAATGTTTTTGTAAGAGATTATCTGGATTTCTTTTAATGTTGCGTACTCCCATTGTATACCTCCAGGTGACTTCTAGAGGCCTAAAACACAGTGCTATCCATTCTCTGCTTCCAGGAATACTTAAGAATGCATCAAATGTTAAAGATGTGACAGTTGATCACAAGTGCATGCTGGTTTGTCAGAACATTTGTATACAGACATTTTCAGAAAATCCTTGAAGAAAAGCCATGTCTACTTTTGTAGCACCTAATGGAAGGTTATGTTTAGATAAATTGATTCATCTCTACTACACCAGTCTGTTCCAAGCAAGTATGGTATTTCCTTCTAGAGTCCCATTGGTTTCAAGAGTTTAGATATTACTATCTACGTATATAATACAGGCATTTTTAAGTCTGATTTTTTTCAAGAGTTCTTCCATCAAATGTAGGACTCAGCTCCTGTAATACACTACTCTTTGAGTCACATCCATCCATTTCATACTCGAGGGAAAAGGAGTCATTTAAATCTATTGATAGCACTCTCAGAACTTAACAGTTTAAGTTACAAACACCACTTTTTGATTTAAAAATCAGTAACAAATTTATGATATTTTTAAATGAAGCAGTACCTCTTCTGATTTACAGGTCAAGTAAGATTTTTAAGGGAATGTGATATAAAAATATTGTGTAAAGCTGTTTCAGTTACAAGAAGAGAAACATGTGGACCCATATACAAATAGCACTGTCAGATATTTTTAGAACCATCCAACTAAGAGGTTAGAGTTCAAAGACTTAAAAATTCAGATTTGCTTCTAAATGAACAAAATCTGTAGTGTTGACTTCCAGCTGCTTAAAATGCACTAAGGAGATTCCATCAAAACAAATGGAAAAAGGACCCTATGCAGGCTTCATAAGAGAGACTAGCCAAGTTCCAGCCCTTGTGTATCTACTCTGCTATTCTCTACAATGTAATATGTTCTACTTTCCAGCAGGTTGGAATATAAAACTTGTTTGTGTACGTGCATCCATGCAGAAGCCTATATGCATGTGCATAGATGTGTGAACATAGTTATTTACAATAAATATACTTTGTTCTACACATTAGCGCTCAGGCTCTGGTTGCCAAATCAGAACATTTTGAGTGTATGTATTGCTTGGAAAATGACTAAAAGAAGGCAGCTGGAGTCTTTGGCAACGTGTGTGGCGCTGCTAACAAACAGTATGTAGAAAGTTAAAATTAGAGTCAGAGCTTGTTTTTGATATTTTAAAAATAACTGACATTTGTCCTGGGAGTGTACAATATCTAGCACACATTAGTGAAAGTCTACATTTAAGTACTGTAGCAAAACAGAAAGGAAAAGCTTTTAACAGGGTGGGAGGGAGGGGAGAAGCAAAAAGGCCACATATTGCAAGACATAAACAGGAGGGTAAGCTGCAGGGCACAAAAAATAATACTTCTGCTTTTTCTTATGTTGTGTAGGCCACAGCTAAAGCACCAGTCTGATTTTAGACACTGTATTTTGGAAAGGTTTTGATGTGAGAGGACCAGGGGCAACATGATAACAGTCTTCAAAGATATAAAAAGCCATTGTATAAAGGAGAATAGTATTTTGTTTTCCCTGTTTACTTTGCACAAGGCAAGAAATAATAAACTAATAGTATATGTACTGCAAGACTGGAATAGACTGCCTGGAAAGATTGTGGGTTGTTTGTAATCGAAGTCTTTTAGGAAGTGCCTGTCAGTATTGACAGAGATTAAACTGAACCCACTACTGGGATGGAGGATGGGCTAAATTGCTTCTGCAGTTTTTTTTCCAGAACTGCAGTTCCATGATTCATTGAGAGGAGTCCTAACTTGCTGAGACATGAACTTTCTTGTAAGTTGTGAAATTTCCTGGGTGTACGGTGTCTGAAAGGATAGCTTCTGGTTCTGTTCATGTTCAGTTTCTATTCGTTTCCTTTCAGCACAAGTTTTCAGTTTAGGTAGGCATCTGTTTCTGATACTCATACACAAAGTTTTTCATACAGATCTTTTAACATACTAAAAACTATTTTATTATGAATCAATAACTTAGGGTTGGAAGTTGGATCAGATATTGAGTTTAGGGCTTAATATATAATAATATTATATTAAAATATAGTAAGTTTTGTCAGAGGTATTTTGTACTGATTGTTCTACTTAGTCATTCACTAACCGTATGTGCACAAGTTGATGGTCACCAGTGGGTTCATGTTCTCAGTATGGCCTGTAGCTGTTTCCCTTTTCTTTCCCTATTCTTTTCTTTAATCCTTTCTCTAGGCTTTTGCCTCACCTCCAGACTTAATAAGCTTGATTTCAAAGTCAACAACGAAGAATTCAAGAATAGTACACGTGTATCATTTTAAAGCAAACAGTGATGATGTAGAGCTGTTGGAACCAGAACATGTTAATAGTAAAACTGCCATTTTCTTAATCTCAGATTTGCTTTTAAAGTTATGGAATACTTCCAGTTCTGTGGGTATGTAGAAGATAGGAAGAACTCCAAATACTGAGTATACGAGGTTTAACTTACCTTCCCACTCATAGAAAACAACTTACATACAAGTAGGTATAGAATATCAAATTAACACACTTGTCTGCTTTGAAATCCGGATGTTTTTTCATGCTCTTCACAAGAAGCAGCAGTAACAAAACTATTTTTACACTTAATAAATTATTGCACAGTTTCTTAATTTCAACCAGGATCAGCTAAGAGTCATCACTGCAGTAAGCAAAAACTGTACTATTAACCTCCAGTTATACTCCTGTCTGTTTTGGTTTACATATGTGATACAGAAAATTTAACTGTATCAGCAGTAAAAACAGGATTTCTGGTTATCCAGAACTTTGAGGATCTAAAACTTCTTAAGCTGAGCATACTGCCTCACATTATTTTGTGGTCCAAGGATTGGAACGTTTAAGAAAAAAAAAGTTACCTTTATATGTATAATGTAATGCTCTATACATTAGACTTCATATTAAACAAGCATCAAATCCAGTGCGTTCATCCAGACTTCGCTTACACTCTACGTGGACTAAAATAACTTGACAATCAGAACAAGGTTTAAGAAAGGGAATAGTAATAGATCACATTCACTTTTTCAGTTGCTTTTTAAAAATCTGTTGCCACTGTTCAATGTTGCACAAAATTTGTATATGGTCTCCACAGTAATAACCAAGTAGATTATTTCTTGTATAGAAACAAGTATAAATGAATATATCACGTGTCTGTGGGAATCTGCATAAAATGTATGTTCATAAGATAGTATTACATTCAGCTGAAAATGAAAATCCAAATTAGTTGCAAAATCCTGTCATTATAATGATTAAATCCAAGGCTTACCTAAGCTTATATTTCAAATGAAATATTTCTGTATTTAAATGCTGTGAACAGACTATAGCAAATACTTAGCACAGTAAGAAAACAACACTTCTATAGCAGCCTGTCATCTTTCAGCCAGCATCTTTATCTTTCACTAAAATCTAAAATACTTTTTTCTG
The DNA here is from genome assembly GCF_023343835.1 of Lagopus muta. NCBI lineage: Eukaryota > Metazoa > Chordata > Aves > Galliformes > Phasianidae > Lagopus > Lagopus muta. The sequence continues at coordinate 19,401,236 of NC_064440.1, read as the reverse complement.
TCTTTGTGGATGTACAGTTATAGCAGCATATTTCACAGCAACACTGCAGCTGCACTTTGAAGCATAAATTCAAACTCAAATTTTCAGAAGCTGAGCCAAATTTAACCTCATTTCCCTATTTGGATACTTACCACTGTAACTGAGATAAAGAAAATTAAACAAATCACTATGAGAGAAGTCTTGGTGTTTTTCTCAACTACAAAAATATGAGGCACAGTGCATGAATTTGGCAGTTCAGATATCTGTACAATTTAGTCTGATTCATATCTTTTCACTCTGTATCAGAGTGTTACAAAGCCTAAACTAGCCTGGATAGTAGCTATTTCCATTTGTAATCTATAAGAGTCACTATTCGTGGTTGAAGAGAAATACACGTAGTCAGCCCATCTCTCTGTAAAATATTGAAAGCTGCACAGCAGTTGAACAAATTTGCCAGAAAGAATAACTTCTGTTAGTAGTCTCAGGGGAAATGCTAAAGTAGCATGAATGCAGGAACCAGCCTGTTTTGTGACTCTTCTGGAACAGAAATGTTGCATTTGTCAGTCTTCATCAAATCATTGCTTTATCCAGCCCATTATTCAACCTCTAAAACTGGCAAGTACTAGGTAGTTCTGAGGAAAATACAAAGGAACCTTAAAGAGAACATAGGCAGGTTTTGATTTATAGCCCAGTCAGATAATATTTGCACTGATGGTTGTTTTGGTACTTGTGGCTATTCTTATTACCCTTTACAAACGATTTATTCTTTTCTTCAGTTCTGCTAATCTATTGGTCCTGCAGATATCTCCTTCTTGTGATTGTTTCAATTTATCTACATAATGCATTCTAAGAAACATTTCATGAGTTTTAAACTTAGCCTTTAAATATATGGTGCTTCTCTGTTTCATCTCTGCTCTTAAATTGTGGGAGCTAGTAATTGAAAGTAGCAAATCTGTCTACCTACTTTTCGTAGTTCTGTATTATCTATTTTCTCATCTTCATAAAGGAACATAGCTACAGGCTTTTCAGCCCTTCTCATTTGGAAATCTGTGTGATTTGCTTTGTATTTAATCTTTTTCTTACTGTCCTGTATCTTTGTGAATAGGTGCTCAAAATGTAAATGAAATGTTTCAGAGAGAAGGAAAATCTGAAGTGTTTGCACATGAGCAATTTAGCAAAACAAATTAGCTGCACAGCATCTGAGCAGTATGCAAGGTGTGCTCAATGGCAGATGAGAACCTACTGTTCTGGGATCTCTCACCTGTCGGTTTAGACCCTGAGCACTGAGGTCGGATGCATTCAGAAAGCACTGGTGTTGAGCTGGTGCCTGAGTCAGATTGGTAGTGAGCCATCTGTGTAAGTAATGCACAATATATTGTGGCAGCTTCACTCAGTCTCTTTAGCAGTGGGTTTAAGGGTTAATTGCTTTACCCTTGCCATTTTGTCAGGCTAGCCAGAAAGGACCTACGCAACCATAGGCAAGAACTAGAAACTATGAAACTAAGAACTAGAAGCTATGTGAGCTCAGGTCTGGTGATGCACTCAGCCTTGTCCCATTGTTCAAACATGGTGTGCTTTTATTGTATTGAAGACACAGGCAAATTTGTTTTCTTAGCCATAAAAATTAAAACATAGGAAGTCCATACATACTGTGCTTCAATAGGGAGATCAGCTGTCCTCTGACAAGTAACTGGACGTGAGATTTCAAAGACAGACTGTGAAGTATGATGACTGAAGTGATTTTGTAGAAGTTCCTAGCTTATCTCTGCTGTTGCCAGGATGTGTATTGCAGTGTTACAATGGGTGTGGCTACACTAAAGATTTTGTAGCATGCTAATTGCATATTCCCAGAAACTTCTTAGCAAAGGGAATGTACCCGTATGCTTTGCTTTCAATCACCTTACTTCCTGAATATTCAGTATACTTGTCATAGGTCTTGCTTAGACTAGTAAGGTATGCAATGCTTTCTTGGTTAGTGAAGCTTGCTGTAAGGAACAAAAGACAGATGGATCTGAAGCTGGCTGATTGCCGCAGAAACCGATGTTGTTGACCTGATGAGCTGCCAAGGCCTGAACAGCAAGTACTGAAGTTCATTTGAATTGAGAGTTACTGGTTCTAAATGTAAGTGAATAGATGTAACGCACAGCATATTGGCATGTTTAATTTTAGACAGTGCAGGCTCAATTCACCAGATCACAAGACAAAAGCAAGATAGTTTTTTGTATGCACTGTAATATATCAACATTCTTATGGTTGCAACATTTCTTGCTCAACTGCCAAATTCATTTCTGTAGGAAGGAATTCCTACCACTTGACAGAAAAATGCAGTACTTACAGTAAGGCTGAGAAAATCTTCTCATTGAACGCTCAGAAAAGATACTACAGCCTGTGGAGAAGTGATGCTAACTCTTATCCTTACCTCCTACTAACTGAAATGTTAACAAAAAAAGGTTGATACCTGTTTGGCATAGGCTGCAGCCAATAAGTGAAAACTCTTGAAGAGCAACAGGGATTCTGTGCAGAGAATTTACAAGGTTTTGCTTTACCTTCTGGATAATTTTTAATCAATACACCTGCATCTCAATGAGAGACTGATAATTTGGAACTTTGAAAAAGCAAACCAAATATGTTATTTTAAAATGACATGATTTTCTTTAACAACATAGTAAGTTATCTCAAAAATTTTCACAATAATTTGAAAAGCCTCATACCTGGTAAGTACTTGTATCAGAAAGTGAATCCCTTCAACACAGTTATGTACTTTCTATGCTTAATTAGTAAGAGTATAGTAGGAATTGACAGCTAACAAAAGATTTTATGCATCTTGCAGGCAGTTTGAAATAACCACGTGTCAGGACTTGTTACACTGTTCTGAACATACGTTATTTGTGTATAAGTTACAGCTTGTTGTTTCCCAATCACTGTTAAGTGTAGAATAGTTTTACTTCTCTGACCCGTCAAATACAGCTGAAGACTCCAAAGGAACCCCTTTAGAGCACATCTAGATGTGTGTCCTGAACTCAAATGTCCAAAAAATCAACGCAGTATGTTTGGAAGAAAACAGATGTTTTCCTCTTTTTTTCAAATTTATGGGGAAAAGGATATTTTAACTACATGTATTGCTTGTACTTCAGGAGCACTTTAAACAATGAAGAAAACTTCTTAAAAAAAAAAAAAAAATTATCAGTCTTAGCAAATATATCTACTTTGTAATTCTGTTTTGGAGAAATATTTTTCAACATCGAATCTGTGCAAAGAGCTCAACATGGTGATAGTGAAATACTTGCCCCTACATCAGAATGGCAGTAGGAAAGGTAGTTTTCATTTGTTCTACTGCCTGGAGGGGTGTGGGTTTTTTGGTCTTTTTTTTTTTTTTTTTTTTGCAATCATATGGCCATTTTGTTTTAGTCTATTGATGTTTCTTAACTTGAGCCAGATTAAATGTGAACTGCCTATATAACAAAGAACACTGAAGCTAGAAGGGGTAGGAGGAGCACCAGAAAATAGGGAGCATGGAGGAGGAACACAGAAACATAAAAAAGAAGGTTGTAGATCACATTGTAGAAGAGGGCAAGGGATCATCGAAGTCTTCTACAAATCTACTATATTAACCAATCTCTAGGGCAGAGGGTTAAATGGTATTTCTAGTTCTATTTTGTTACTCAAAGAAACTTCCTATCTCATTAGCTTCCTTTATCTACAGTATTAAAACATCATAGCAAAGGTTTAGTTGTTTGTTTATAGAGAAATTGAAGACTGACTGAGATAAGCGTGTGACCAGTTTCTAAAAATGCAAATAGCTGTACTTCTCTAAATATATGAAAAACTTTTATGGAAGCATCTAAACTACTAGACTTTGTATGTAGTGTTCTTTGGGAAGAAGGATGAACTGGCTTGGCTTTGCCAGTCTGTTAGACATATTTAAAAGAAAGTCAAGAAAAGGAAAGAGTCCAAATAGACGTCATGAAAACTAAGAAGATAAGAAAAGTTGAAGTTCTGAAAAGAACCCTTTCACCGAGTGTGCTAATAAAGACGGTCCATCTCTTCATTACCATGCTACTTATCCACCTCTGTTACGCTGCACAAAAGGGAAAAAAGCAGTCTTTATAGTTGTACATGATTATATTTTCCTTTTGTGTTGAGTTCAAAGTCTTTTCTAAAAAAGCAAGAGTAGATTGCTCACAATGTAATGGGCCATTCCCAGAAAATGAAAAAATGGCCTTAACGTTTTATATTAATACAATAGGTTATGTATATAACAGGTTTTTAAAAGTTAATGCATATTAGCTTAGAACAGCCATATTTTAACACTGTGCGACTGAAAGTTCCAGTAGAGCAGATGAATGGGGCTACAGAAGAAAAAAACTACTATGACAAAGGGATAAAGGTTTAAGCAAAAGGACTCAAATCTGTATTTCAGGTGTCTCTTTACCTTCCATCAGGAAACGAGTTATTAGGAGTAATGAAATCAGAGGTAGAAAATACAAAAACTTTTTAGATCCTTCTGTGCAAGGCGGCGACACTGGCCTTTACTTCTTCACTTTATAATGATTCCTTTGAGTTGTGGTTCTGAAAAAGCTCTGAAACATCTTCCTGTTATTTCTTTTTCATCTTTCCAAACACTGGCCGGGAATAACCCCATCCTATTCTTTCCTTGAGTTTTTGAAACACATATTGACTGTAATGACTTCAAATTATCTGGCTAATGTGCTAGATTTATAGAAGTGTTAGAGCTCCACTACGCTGTTACCAGGTGCCTCTGAGAAGGTGCAAAGCATTAGGCAGGATCTTCTTCCTTACTTCTTCCATTCCTGCTTCTACTTTAGACCACTCCAAATATTTAACTGCTGAAAATTATGTAAGTGGATTTTTATGACAATCTCATGACATCACTCTCTACCTGATGTGCTGTTAGCTCTGTCTTTATCAGAAGTAATAGTAGATTGGCAGCATCAGTGTAGGTTAGCAGATGTCTCCCTGTCATCACCATCCTGATACTCAACTTCTGGTTGCTATTCTTCCTTAATGAGGACTTTTAAGTTTGAAACACAGGGTTTTACTGAATTCTATTACAATCTGCTACTGTGAAGGAACCAACTGTAGCATATTTATGGTCATTTGTACTGTACAGACTACTCTAAAACCACCATAACTTTTGAATCAGTAGAGATTTGAAGAATGGATCACTGCATGCAGACAAAGTACAGGAAGCCAATTAACAAACACTTCTGTATCTTCATCTTTGGTACTCATCTTTTGCTCCTGTCTTGAGGAACATAATTGAGTGCCCTGAGGTGCTACATGTCAGAAGTAAACTGGTGCTGCAGAATTACACTGTCCCACCGTTATCTTTTCTTCCTTCTAAAACAGCCTAGGAACAAAATTAAGATCTTGGATGAAATGTCATAAGAGCCACCAAAAATGTCTCAAGATCTTCTTCGAAGCAGGTCATCTTGAGACAAGCAGAACCACGACAAACAATTTAAATGGAAGCCTTTAAGCATCTGGAGAAGACTTTCTGTGACACATCCCAGACCCTGGGATTTCTTATGACAAAGATCAGCAGCAGTCATATGTGGTGGGCGACTGCAAGATGCCCCCTTGGGATGTGATATGCAGCAGGACCTCCCCAGCTGTGTCATTGATGTGTGGCACATGCTTTAGGGGCGTAGGACGAGGCACATAGGATATATAAGCTAGGGTTCACATGTAATAAACGCCATTTTGCTGTTCATCATATTGGTGTACACGTGCAGTTATTTGGTCCTGACCTGGTTAGGGTTAGTAGCGTAGGAGGCAATGCAACAGTCATAGTAGATTCTCTGAAAGATTTTTTTTGAGTGTCTCAGCACTTATTACACAGAGGAAGCTTCCAAAACTTAAGCAAGTATTCTCCTCTAATAATTCTTCCTCCTATTCCTTCACACCCAAAAACCACTTCAAAAAACACAAACCACTTTAAAAATAAGTTGCAGGTAGTCTGTTATCAAGTGTTGGCTGACCTCATCTCTTAGATTACCCTCTTCTTTCCTGATAGCAATACCCAAATTCTACAGATATGTAATACTGTTTGGGTTTCCTGCATTTGATTGGTAATTCCTGATATAAGTAAGGAAGGAGGAGCGTATGTGCTACAGATTATCTTGAGAAAAGGATATTACAACGACGCAACCTACAACAATTTACCTACTATAAGTGTAAGAAATATGTTTGCTGGCTCCAGATTAAAAAAAAAAAAAAAGTATTTTTTCAGAAAAGCTCAGTGGTACATATGCTTCCTTAATCTACCTTTGTAAACATAGTAAAAGGCCTTCAAAGCTTCTGGTCTATGTTAAATATTTTTAGGAGGAAGTTGTACTTGACCTTCTGAATATCTAGTTATTGTTTAATTTATGGTAATTCTCAATGGTCACATTTTTGCATCAGAACTTTAGATCTACACTATGTAGTACTTCATGAAAAGAAAACTCTTACCTTGTGCAGTAATTAGTTTTAAAATCTACGGTACTTGAAAATAGGATTTTGTTTATATTATCAGAGGTGAACATACTAGAAGTGAACATTGTATCTAAAGTGAGCCTTGCTACCAAACTCAAAATGACACAAGATCTGACCTCTCCCCTACTTTACTGGATGCTTTTATGAATCTAGTTTTTGTTTTCACAAATGGTGCACAGGGAGAGTATCTTTTTATTGGTATGAATTAAAGCATTTGTGTGTAAATGAGCACATTCACATGCAAATTAATGTATTTGCAAAAGAAGCACTTGCCCACCTGCCACATGAGCCTTGGCTTTTCGACTTTCAGCGCTGGAGTGCTGGAGGCACATAGTGAAAAGGAGAATAAGAATGTCAGCAATATTTCAAAAGTTGAGTGGTCAGTCACTATGAACAGCAAGCAGGGAAGATAAAAGAAAACAAAGTGGAAAAAATGAAGGAAAATGGAAAAGTACAGGGAAGATTCTTACAAGGGTTCATATAAGGCAAGTAGAAAGAGCACAATTGCAATGGTGAAGTGGAAGCAAAGACAAATGATGAAATACTATAAATGAAATCAAGGCTCTTGACAAATTCCTTTCTTTGCCTTCCTATTTAGCACATAGATAAGTTGCCTGAAAGGATAAAATCTTCTCTGCAACAATGGGGTCTACCACATAGACATCCTGTAGGTGAGACCTGAAGAGACTTTTATGATGCAGGAAAATGATTTTTTTTTCCTTTCCCGTATTTTCATTCTTTTTTCCTTATAAAAATAATATGCACATAAGGAATAGAAGTTCTGTTGCTTTCTAGACTTACCAGAGCTGCTCACAATCAATGCTATTTTAATAAATAGCGTGCTAATCTGTTTCCCCAGGCCAATTAATCCATCTAGTAGCAAAAGTTTGAAGGTGAATATTTTTGGAAACTCTCATGAGGCTCCACTGGAGAACTGCAGTCAGCCCTGGTATCCCCAGTATGAGAACCTGGACCTGCTGGGGTGGATTCAGAGGAGGTCATGATGATGTTCAGAGGGCTGGAGTACCTCTCCTATGAAGAAAGGCTGAGGGAGCTGGGCTTGTTCAGTCAGTAGGTGAGAAGGCTCTGGGAAGACCTTACAGTGGCCTTCCAGTACTTACAGGGGTTCTATAAGAAAGCTGGAGAGGAAGGTCAGGTTGTACAGTGATAGGACAAGGGGTAATGACTTTGAACTGAAAGATTAATTTAGATTACATATTAGGAAGAAAATATTAGGAAGAAATTCTTCACTGTAGAGGATGACGAAGCACTAGAAGAGGTTGCCCAGAGAAGCTGTGGGTGTCCCATCCTTGGAGGCATTCAAGGGCAGGTTAAATAGGGCCCTGGGCACCTAGTGGAAGTTGTCCCTGCCTGTAGCAGTGGAGTCGAAACAAAATGATCTTTAAGGTCTTTTACAATCCAAACCATTCTATAATTCTGTGAAAAAAGACCTGAGAACATTGCATCATGTTGTTGAGAACCTGCATTCTTAAATCCCTTCTTATCAGAAGAAGCAAGACTATGCAGCTCATTTTGTATATGCTGCCAAGAAAATAGAGTGTATATTCCAAAGGTCTATCACAAAGATTAACAACAACAACAAAAACCAAAACCCACTGCACCTGCAATGGCTCCTCTGGATCTGACTGCTGACATCACTTGCAGCAGGCAGACATCCAGTGAAGCATATATTACCCCCTGGTAATCTAAATAAGTAGTATTTCTAGTTACAGAGGCAGACTGCCAGAAGACGGCTGCTAGGTGGCCAATTTATTGTATCTCACAGGAGAGCCTTCCTGCACCTAGCAGAAGATTTTGGGGCTTTGCAACCCCAAGAGAGTATTTTCTCTTTTTAATTTAAAATGTGTGATTACCCCTTACTTTCTGCCACCTGTTCTGCTCATAAACTTCTGCGGAGCCCCTCTCTCCATTCTAATTTCCAGCAAGCTGTCATGTTACCCACACTGATGGAGCTACCTCCTCCCATAGGCATTGAGATGACTCATGTGCATTCATGTATGCAGAGTGGCAGCTGGCCCTAAGGCCAGGCAAGGATGTGACCCATTTATCCGTTGCTTAATTTTCTTGAAACTCAGAACTCTGCAAAAATAAAGTCGATAGCTCATCTGGAGCTTCATTTCTAGCAGCATTTCTTCCACTTCTGAGAACCCCATGCCTGTTAGAATGGAAAGGTACAGTCCACACAAAAATGTATGGAAAAACTAGGAACTCCATTACAATTTTCAGCATTTTGGATTCAAGACATTCTTTCTACATGAACCACAAATGCAAATTCGGGGAGGCCCCTCAGAGAAAATTAGATATGATGATATCCTGAAACCACTGTCAGCTTGGCTACTTGGCAAAGTAGCCATCCTCATCCACACACTCCTCTTCCTCTTTCTTCATTGTTCACCAGCTAGACAGACAACAAAGCCTGTATGATATTTATCACTTAATAGTTCTCTTGATGTTCTGTTACCAAACCCTCATCAGCATGATTTCAGCTAGTACAAAGCATAATCTCTGTAAACATTTCTTCAGGGGTGTTGTGGAAATTGTTACAAATCTCTGCAAGGTATTATTGTCTAGCAGTGTTAAATATGTACTTTAAAGACATATTCATATCATTATATGGAATTTCAAAACCATAATAAAGTGAAAGGTGGCCCTTATCCTGACTGACCAGGAATTCCACATCAGCTACAAGCAATTGCTAAGCTCCTTTGTAGCACCAGTTTAAACAATTCCTGAGTAGGCAGCAAGATAGATAATATAGAGTATGCTCTTTAAAAGACGTTCATTTGCTTTATTCTCAAAGAAAAAATTCTCAGAGTACCATCTTTGTGGTCACTTTGTGTATCTACTGCAGAAGTATGCAACAGCTGTGTTACCAGTTGTAGGTTTAAGCAGCTAAGTTGAACTCCCAAAAGACCTGATGAGCTGAGCCAGATGCTGAAATGCTGTAATCAAAATAGTCCCTTCATTGCAAGCTTGGCTGCTGCCTAAGAATGAATCTTTCAAATAATGACATTAAAGAAACCATACATGGTTGTATTTTTATACTGACAACAGTAATTGTAATGTAAGTAAAAGAAGACCAGTAAGGCATAATTACTGTAGGCTAAGCAATGAAACCCAGGACAAAAGAAAATAGGCCATTCACTTTGCGCAAGGGCTGTGCACTCCAAAAATAAGATTATGTTCATGAAAAAGACACTGGCCGAAACCAACAGAATTATACGATTATGATTTCTACTGATTATATGTTAATGTTCATGGTATTTATCAGAGTCATAGAAAGCAACCAGTGCAATTATTTTCCCAGATGCTGTGTAGAAATATGACGCAGTAGTATAGAAGTAACCAAGAAGGAGTTGTTTAATGAATGCTATAGAAAAAAATATTTTTAGTGTTGATGTTTATATTCTAATTATGTCTGTGGTCATTTTTTAAACACATGTTCCACAGAATGACTGAAGTGAGGTTTATGAAAAGGTACAAGGGTCAATCATCTTTCTGTTATTTGTTGGAATTTATCCAAAAAGAGTAGCAACTAGTAGATGTTCAGCTAAAAATCTCATGCAGTCCTGTGTACACATGATGACTTCAGTCCTTTATCTATATGTTCCTCTGGAAGAGTGAATTTGTGTTGGTTAGATTTACATTACATAAGCAGACCTTTCAGGACGTCACGGAAGGGAGGATTGTTAGGATTACTCTGAATCTCAACAGCTTGTTTTTAATAATAAACATACACTAAAACTGAAGAGGAATACATTAGAAGCACACTAGTAGCTTCCTGTTATAACAACAAGACATTTCCAACATTTCAGAAGAAACATTTCCAAACAACACTTGGTTGAGCACAGGGGTGTTTGCTCACTGGGAAAACCAGTACATTCTTGGATTTTAGGACATTATCTTGAAAACATTGCACTTTGGCAGCACTCAGGGACAGCTTTGGCAGCCAAGTCCAGCCTAGAGGTGGGCTGCAGTGCAGGAAAGAGGACAGACGTTTCAGGACAGACAGTGCAGGCTGTTTCCTGGCATCATTTGAACACATTTCTCCCTGAAGACGTCACAGTTCAAAGGTTTTCTTTGTGACCAAAACAAACAAAAGCTTTTTGGACTTTCTGAGTAGAGGTTATGTTAGATCACAACTCAAGTGACAGGGGAAATCCATGAGATGTATTTATCTCCTCCGTTTCTAGCTCTGAGTGGGAAATGAAAGCAAAGAAACCATGGGAGATGACTGAATGTTTCTCATTCCCTCAAACTAACTGTTGCAGATTTCCACTCTTTACCTCTAGAAGTGTTTTCAAACAAGTTTTCCTCCTTCACACTCACTGTGAATTTGAACACTGCGTCTATTAAGCCTTTGATTTTTCTCTCCCCCCAGGCACTGAAATAGGTTTCCCCATCTACACAGATTGCCTCACTACTATATGCAATGCAGCTTGTGAGATAGATCCAGATGACCTTACCATGTCAGCATTTATAATGATGTAGTTACAAACATCTCCAAGCTCTAAAATCTCTGCAGTGCTTAGAAGCTTTGCCTGCTTGCTGGCCTTCTGCCTTCTGCTCTGAGCAGCACTGAGAGCTGCACATCTCATCATTGCAGCCAGCGCCGGCATGCTCTGAGCAGCTCCTTCTCAAATCCCAGCTATGAGATTTCATTAAAGCATGCAGTTATCACCATAGTCCCACATTAGACCTGAGGAACTTCGCTCTGACAGTTGTGTGCATTTTCTATTCAAAGCCTGCAGCTGGGAGATTACCAAATTCCCCAGCTGTGAGAAATCCTCCCATCCCAAAGTCAAACCAGTGAGGAAACAATCCGCTCCTCTACCTTCCATTTTATGTTGGTGTCAGATAATTTGGCAGATTGGCAAAGTGACTTCCCCTCACACCCCAAGCCCACCACCACGAGGTTTTACATTCCTCAGATACTGAATAAAAGACAATAGTGGGAGACTATGGAAAAAAAATTAGAAAAAAAAAAGGATGAGGCTTTTCACCCCATTTCAATGCTCCTGAATTTTTTTATGCCTCACTGTTCACCCAGCCAATAATGCTTTGCAGGGAGAGCACTTCTTGACAGAATTTTTCATCCTCTGTAAGATATTAATTCATATAAAAATCTTCCTGAAATGTTACTGTTTTACAAGGAAGAAGTTAAACAAATTAGATATTATGCTTTTGCCTACCTAAAAATCTGACAAATACTGGACTTGAGCATCGAGTAGCTAAAATTTGATGAAAATTTGCAGTGAGTGTGCAGTTCTGGCAGCGACATTGCTGACAAAAATCAAGGTCTACTTTCTGATGACAAACCCCATGGATTTGATCTTTTTGGTACATTATGTTAACTGACCTTGGTCCTTTCAGCTGTGTTTGGCCTGTGTTAGTGAGTCCCATTACTTTGTTTTTATGATGTTAATGACAATAACAAGAATTCTAGAAAGGCAAATATCAGCTAGCACAGTCATTTTGAGTTTGTTTAGTGTCTATGTCTAGAAATATTTGCTACAATTACTCACATAGCTGGGACAGCTGTATGCATCCTATTTTGCTGGTTTGGGAATTGTATGATATTTTGGGCAAGCCAGAGAGGCCTTTTGAATAAGTGGTGTTAGTATCTTACTCAGTAGATAGCAACAGTGACTAAATAATTAAATGCAGGAGATGGCAAAAATAGCAAGTCAGTACTTATCAAATTTCTGGGTTGTCATAGAATAATGATGGCACACAACTTTTGCAAGAGGAGATCATCCAGCTTTGCCAGTCAATTTTGAAGCCGAACTCCAAATTCGCTTGTTTGGTTGGCTTGGCGTTCTTCCCTCAAAGCCTCAGAAAAAGCTCCCATAAGCTTTCATTGGCCTAAATCAGAAACATCTGTCAGGAGCATGAATCACTCATTGATTGAGATCAACAGTCAGAAAAACCTGCACAATGGCAGATTTTTTCTCCTCACATGGGTGGCAAATCACTCATATACCGTTATTACTCTGCATGTCAACATGCGTATATATTTCACTGAATTGCTAACTCGGTCCAAGCCTGAATCTTTCTTCAATCTCCCGTAGTAAGCTCATTTTAAAAGTAAAATTAAACATCCTACACATTTCTGTTATCCTTCAAACTGGTGTTTTGTCCTTCTTACCAGCACACAAACTTAATAGAAGCTGCAGAAAGTTAAGGGAAAAAAAAAATGCCCACGATCCTTTGAAGTTGCTGAAATCCAACGGAAACATAAACTTAAAACAAACATTAATTTCTTTTCCATCCATGCTCTTCTGTTTTAGATTCAGAGATTTGATTTAGAGCATGCTGGTCACCCACTTTTACCTGACGCATGCTACATGCATACCAGGGTCCACATCATTCCTAATTTTGAGGAAAAATCAAGGCCTCCACCTACAGGTAAGAGCTATACCCCACTGAAAATAAGCACAGAAAGCATGTAACTGTGAGTGTCCATGCTAGGGTATGTTTGGCCAGCCATGCTAATTGCAGCCAAACCCCAACACCCACAATCCTGCTGGCACTGCTCCATCTCCTATTTATTATAGCTCTGCCTCTTTCCCTCTAATAGATTCTGGCAGATTCTCCAGTCCCACTATTTCTAATCCCGATGTCCCTTTGCCAAATTGTAGAGGCAGTTTAGGGGAAAGGAAAAACTAAACAAAGCAGCCATCATCTTCAGCTGAAACTCACCCGCCCGTGTGGCTGCCTTCCAGCATGTCTACCAATGCTTGGTCGCTCCCGGAGCTACTGCAAGAGTTGGAAACTTGAGGGGAAAGAGAAAGAAATACACAAAAGGCAGAGCATTCAGTGTGCTAGTGGCTTCAAAAGCAACAGCCATCTGTTTTCCTTACTCACTGGCAGCCACAGGAGCTCCCTGCAGTGAGAATGGAGATTTGGCAGGTTTCTGTAACATTGTTGAGCTTTTACTGCTACTTCTCTGCACACCATCAGACCAATTATACTTTGACTTTTTCCTGCAGCAGCAGCATCATTGCCTGTACAGCCTTATACCCGTGACTATGCTAACAACCAATATCTAGTCAAAAATAGCAAAGATCAACCACTGTTAAGCAATGAAAGTGCTTAAATTTTCAATTAATATGACATTGCAGCCATGCTGCATCCAAACCACAGGCATTTTTATTTTTTTTAATGTAGCTGAGAAAAAGTTTCCACCTTTGGAAAGGAACACATTTTAGTTCTTTGACAGCATGATCTGACCTATATCACCCAAATTATCATGAAAAATAGTGTTACAACTTCCCACTATGAGTACCATTTGGAATTTTTATTTGCATAACGCTTCTTTCCTGTCAGAAGATTGCCAAGAAAACAGAGCATGAAACCTGCACAGAAATGCAACAAAGAGGATTCGGGGATTTATTGTCAAGTAGATTTGAACTGATCTCAGTGTATTTCAGTGCCATAAAAATCAAAATAGAAATTTGCTTTGTGTTTAAGCTTATTATTATTATTTCTCATCATGGTTTTCTATAGGTCAAATTTTAAGGAAACCAGCAAATGCTAGGAAAATGTTGTAGGAAAAGAAGGTAAGAATATAGATCACTCACTGTAAAAAAAATAGCTGCCCACAACCACAGTCTTCCCTTAGAGTAGCAGCTTTTCAGTATATTCTTCAAGGCTGTTTCTGTTCTCAGTTATCACAGTTTTAATATAACTTACAATCACTTCCTAGAGACTTAGTTATGTGGATTTCACAAAGCATCGTATGCTTTAGGGGAAAGCAGAATGCTGCATTCTGTAATCTGTTGTGCAACAGAAAGAGCAGCTGGTGTAGCTTACATAAAGTGGCAAATAGCCCAATGCAATAAAGTGTAAGCGTGTTCATAGCAAGAGTAACTATTGGCATAGAACAGATGCCAGAATGTGTTTCTATTTAGATCACAAAAAATATGATAAAAAATAAACAGTTCATTATGAAGACAAAACAACAGGATGCATTTCCATAAATTTGAAGGTGACAAAATCTCTTTGAAATTTAGATTCTCTTATTTGTTTATTGCATATATATTTACTGCTCCCAGTTACAAGTTCTGGATTATCTCCTATATCTATGCAAAGCGAAGTCCAATTAATTAATTTATCCATCAGTCACCTCCACTGTGTTGTTTTTTGGGGTGTGTCTGCATGCGTTTTTACAAAAACATCAAAGCAGAACTAGCTAGGCAGGAATAGCCTTTCTTTGGAGGAAAAAAAAAAAAAAGAAAATTGGTTGTTCAGATATTCAGACATTGAATCATTTAAGCTGGAAAGATATTTCAGAGCCACAAGTGGATAGGATTTGGGATGTAAAGCTTACCTCCTCCCATCTCCCTCTGCTTAACTTCCTAGTCAAGAAGATATTAGTCTTAACAAATCTGCAGGAGCCTGAGTGGACAGAAACCCACCACAAAAAGCAGCAAATCCATCTATTGTTAATATCTCCATAGTTAACTATGAAGTGTGCCCAAATTTAGGTGTTCCAAAGCCAAAAACTCATGCATCCAAAGAGCTTTAAAGCTCCACCTTCTCCTCTAAGGCATTCCTGAAAGTTTCTCTCCTCTATTTAATATGTTTGTATACAAAGACAAGAATCTTTAAGCGGAACTTTACTTCAAGGAAAACACAGGCAGTTTCCTCCTGACAAGGAATATTGCAACAAGGAATATGCTTCTGCATATCAGCTTCTATCAATGGAATGCTGGTCCAGTGGAATGAAAGACAAAGGGTCCTGAGTGATTCTATAGCTATACTTCTTTAAAAGTATACTTATTAAAATAAGATTTTTAAAAAAAAATACTGATGTATTAACGAAACAAGATGTTCAGGAGGACAGTGTTTTGTTTTGAGCTGACAAGGAGAGAGGATATTACTCTCGGAAAAGTTCAGAGTAAGCAACACTGAGTTCAAATGCATGCTCCAAAAAGGAGTCTCAGTGCTTTTGTGTTTTAGCCCATTGCCTCCAGAAAAGGCACAATAGAAAAGGGAAGAGAATCTCAATGACTTTCCTCAAGCCAAGAAAACTTCTACAGGAAGTTGGGTCTGCTGGCTGTGCCACAGGCCTGAGATATCCCCACTTGCTTGTTTGATTTGATTTCCTTTTTTTTTCTGAGGAGGATCTGGAATTACAGCAGGGCTCCCTGGAGAGGAACTCATTTGTTTGTTTGCTCAACTTTATTTGAAGACTTTGGTTTTAAGGTCCAGATTAGATCCAAGAATGGATTTGATTGGGTAAGAGAGGGATACTTCGAACAGTATTGTGCAGCTATACTTAGACTGTGTTACTGAGCTACTGGGGAGGAAAGGGTGCTAAGACAAAGAAACATACTCTGTAGATGAACAGAAGTTTTCTTTTTTTTTTTTTTTAATTATCCATAGTTGTGACTTCCAGCATACATGCGTCTCCTCCATTTGTACACAGGAACACCTGCAAAACACATCAGAGTTGATTGGAGCCCCAGGACAGAAAGTTACATTTGGTATATGGATTTCTGTGTGAACAAAAAAAAATAAATCAGGGAAACACCCAGTTTTGCTTGAACATAATGGTTTGGATTGTAGTTAAGAGGCTTAGCCTTTCTCACTTGTGGGAGGAATGAGTTGTTCTGCTGGTTTTTTGGCATTCTAACACAAATGCCTCCTGGGGCCTAAAAAACATTTCCTGTAGTAACAAGTATCTGATGGGTTGGTTCAATGGATGTAGCTTGAACTTGGCACTTGCTGGCAGATCTAGCGCATGCTTTGAAGAAATCGGACTTGGGACCATATACCTATCACCCAGCAGGATGCCTTTTCTGTTGTGGACCCCGTGTAAATCTGAGCCTGCTTACAAAGAACATAACTTGCAGAAGAGATTTCACTCCCCAGGAGAAGAAAATTGAAGGAAATATTCCTTGAGTTCTTTCTATCCTGAAATGTTCAGATTACTGATAAAGCTATCAACTGCTGTGATGGTTTGCGTAATATAAACACCTGCCTTCTGCAATGACACAAGCAAAGCCATAGACGTTTGGCCACTGTACAGCTGGAAACTACCTTTCAACACTGTAGAACCAGACTAGTTGCAAGCAAGTAAACTATAGCTGAAAGATAGAATAATCCTGTTCTGCTCTGACAGCCATCCAATCCTCTGGATGCATATATGTTTTTAAATGGTCACTTTAACTCTGCATTAAAGTTTGCTTGAAGCCAAGAGCTCACTGCCCTAAGAAAACTGCATTCCTTTTGGTTAATATTTCACTTGACAGGAATCCTTTCTGGCTGGAGATCGACTGCAAAACCTGCAAGCAGATTTTCTATCTCATTGTTTCCAGAAACAAGAATTTTTCAAACCCTCTCAAACACTGCTGAATCAAAACATACACTCCCCAATTCTGTGCCTTCTAATTTAAATCCATAACTCCAAATTGACTAATTTATCTAAGAATAACAAGTTTCTTTACATCATTTACATATATTTAACTACAATACATGAATTTTAATCACAGATTGGATTCCATAAAACCAAATGGTTTCAGAGGTCCCACATAAAGACCATGAGAATTATCTAGTCTCAAGGGGACAGCTGGGACAACAGATCCCTTTCTTCTCCATTTGGTCCTGTCTGGCCTCACTGTGTCAAGTTCCATGTCGGGAAATGCGTCTTCCTGCTACACTTACTGTTATGTCCCCTGAGTAACATACAAGACAAATATAATATGCAACAAAAATATCACATGCCAGTGTAGTACACAATTCCTGCCCTCCAATCTGTTAGTCATTAACAAAGATATGTGTCTTTCTTCTGAAATCTTTTATAGGAGTGACCACTGTTTATATTATACATGAGTTACTGTAGGCCACGGAAGAGGATTTGGGCTTCTACTTTCACTTTTTATTTTGTCTCCCTGGAGCCTTCTATAAGGAAGTGCACCAGAGATTTGCAAATTAAGATGAGAACAGGAAGACTGGAAAATAAAGAACAATTGAGTCAGAAAAGCTGGTAAGGAAATCAAACTGGTAATATCAATAAAACCTATGAATCACAGAAGAACTATAGACTGGATGTTGAGAAGTGGAGTTTGCTTTTAATCATTTTGTAAAATGCTTACTTATGAGTCTTCTCACAGCAAATCTTTTTTGAAAAATGTGTACAGTGAAGATTAACAAGTTGTCTGCTTCAATGTCTTTCTAGGCTAAGTACCTTTCTCTTACAAAATTCCAATCCAACTCTTTATTCAGAACAGAAATACCATTGATCTTCAACTTCCAAAAGAATGCATCATCTGTTACCCAGCAGCAACTTTGCAAAAAAAAACTGGAACAGAGTATTATTCCATTTATGAATACACTGATTATAAATTCTGATATATAAATATATACCAGGAATAAAAATTAAAATACTATTGATAGAACTAACTTTAGAACACTTCTTCAAAGCACATCTAATTGCCTGTCTTCTGCAGTTATCACTGATGGAGTTAAGAAGGGAGTCCTGAATCCATATGCAACCAGTGATGTCAGTGCAGCTTGCACCATGCCCTTGTTGTCCTTCTCAAAGACAGACAGGTGATGACTCAGGACATATTGCTTTTTTCCTTGCCTACCTCCATTTCCTGAGGAAGCCACAGCCCTTCGTATCACATAGTGTGATAAGCATCAGTCTCATGATTAAAACAAGTCTCTAGGCCAGTAACAAGGGCTGTTAATGTTAGAACTCATAAGCATTCTGGATCACTCATCGAGACTGCTTGTGTGTGCTGTCCTGTTACTGGACTCATGCATACCACACAACAGAAAACGTCTGAATTTTCATCAAATACTAGGTATGTCTTAAAGTGCAATAAGAGGCCATGTCCCACAATCCTCAAATATCTGTGTAGGAGCTTTGCATTTTCTTCTACCTGAACTATTGGGTAAGGCTGAACTAATCAGTACCTGAACTATTCAGTAAGGCTGCAGAGAAGAACACGCTCATCAAGTCGCAGTGTCACTAGAACAGAAGACGAGAGTGGTTAAATTCCTCCTTCAGTTTCAATCACCGTGTTTCAGGCAGGCAAACAGATTTTATACACTAAACATTGAAACTGAGAACTGCATTGACAGAGACAGTTTCTATCGTATGCACCTTCCAGGATAATGGGCTCAATATTTTCCTTTCCTTGTTTATTTAATGAGAATACTTTTTTTTCCCACTAGTGACGTAGGCACTTGGTTAATCTTTCAACTCCTGCAGAGGAGACAAGAGCAAAACACTGAAAGAATCACTGTGAGGTGGCTGGACACCATTTACCCACTATGTGTCATATATATACCTCTCATTCTTTCACTACTGCAGTGCAATGATAAAGTGCCTGTAAAGGTCAGAAACACAGTCACAGAAGGAGGTCAAAGGGAGATGGTTTACAATCCAGCACTTAATTAGTTCCTTCTAGTTGAAGGAAAAAAAAAAAGACATCTCTTATAGTTATCCTACTTTATTCAATAAAAAAAAAAACAAACATTCCAGTGTGGCCAGTGACACAGAACAAGTACCAGAAGCACAAGTACCACCTCAGCATAGGTGAGGAACTTAGAGGTATCCCACTTGTCAAGTCCTGCCAGACGTGTGTGTGTGTTTGTAAATTAAATCTTTGAGGCTCAATCCAAAGCTAGCTGAAAAACTTATTCCCATTAATTGAAATCAGTTTGGAATTAAGACTTACCTTAAAAATATTGTAAATCATTTAGGATAATATTCCCTACTCCCTCTTTTGATTGCATCGTGTTGTGAGAAATGCTCTGTGTCTTTTAAAATATTATACTGTATTTATTCAAAACAAGGCGTGTACTGAAGAGAAAAAGCCTATTTATTGAAAGGTGCATCTTCTCTTCTTACAAAATATACACCAGTGGTAATTAGTTCCCAAAGTGAGCAGAGTTTTAACAATGCTTAAGAGAACAGACATCAGGACAGAAAATACTAGTAGACGACAACCAGTGTATGGGAACAGTCGAGTCACAGCCTGAAGCACTGATTGAGCACCTGGGGAAAGGACCCAGTCAGCCCTGGGAGCACAGGTGAAGGCAATTCAGCCAGTCGAACCTGGCTGCAACTTTCTTTGACCTTATTTAAGGGCTGACTGCCCCTAGGGAATGATCTTCTTCTGGAGATCTCTTCTTTTCCCTGCAAACCTAAAATCTTCTGATATGGGTGAGTAATCTTCTTTTTCCATTATTTTATAGCACCTTTCTCTCATTTTGGTCTATCCATTATCACACCTCTGTTGTAACATCTTTCACATTGTACTGATCTGCTACAGTCCAGACTGAATGAAGGTATTTTTTTATTGTTATATAATGAAAACTAATGTAAGTTAGAATGTGTATTTTACTATTTGCCTAAGCCTGCCATTATCTTAAAATGCATGCACCAGATGCTCCAGAGCAGGGCCGTCCCTGGGGGTGTTTAGAGGCCCTGTTCCTAGCTACCCCTGTGACAATACCAAGCAGCAGCTGGCTGACTGATGGCCCCTGTCTCTGAGGAAGGCTGACAGCAGCCTTCCTTAGCCCCAGTGCTGAAGCACTCATATTTGTGTTCAAGAGGAGCAAGTCCCAAATTTCTCACAGTTTCTCATTAGTGGTAATCAATTCTGTTCATTTATTCTGACTTAAGCCAGAGATTTATGATTTACAAGGGAGGGCAGCAGTTGATTGATTTCATTATCCAACTTTCCTAACATTTTAGTAGTCTTTGGAGTTCTGCAGATATACTCAGTTACAGGAATAATCCTATGAAACAGCAAAGTGTTATTTGGTAAGTGCCTTTTCAGATGTTTGTCTACAGAGGAGTTGTGTGAATTACACTGCTTAGGCATTATTAACTCTACTGTTTGCAGCCACATCTGTGTGGAGTGATCTAGATGAAAACAAATGCAAATAAGCAGAGTATAAGCATGTCTGATGTGAGCAATGTAGTGTTTATGCTATTCACACACATACCAAACAAGTATTTGCTGTTTACCCTTTTGCTGCATGTACTATACAGCTGTCTTGGCATGTACTGACATGTCAAACCCTTGTGTAAAACATCAAAGGCAGACTTTCCTGCATGTGTATGGGGCATTGGACCCATGCAAAGCAAAACAATGAATTGCTCTTCTGATTTGTTTACATCGCCACCCTGACTTGATAGTGCTTCAGTTCCTCTCCTGCTTGTTTTACGAAGGAAAG